>NC_137246.1:11150543-11564081 GCF_051294905.1 Botryllus schlosseri
ATGGTCAAAAATCACATATTCATGATCTCTTTTGTACATGGTATACATTGGTATAGCCTTGTGGAGCATGTGACTCAGTCAAATCTGATAAGCTTCATATTTTGTATGCCAGCTTGAAATCTTTCAACTCATCTTTCTGAAATATCCTTTCGTTTGGTGGTTTTCTGCAAGGAGACACAGTCGGGATCAGTGACGGCCGTTAGCAGCTCCTGTTCGGATCGAATGGAAGGGACGTGCTTTCTATCTATCCAGAAGTAGCTTTTTTCGTAAGCCACAGTCTTTGATGTACTTTGATTCGAAGTGCAATGCACAAATTACAGAACTCTTAGTTGGTTTCCAATCACGTCTATTCACAAAAGCTATCCATTTCATTTGTAACTCCGTATCATCAAATGGAAATTGAAACGACGAAACTTTTTTCTTAGTAGTCAAATATCCAGACTTACTACCATACACAGAGCATTTGTTGACCATTATCGATTATTTAGCCATAAGCCAAACCTGAGTCACCAAGTATAGGCTACAGTCAGTCACCGTGAGAAAGGCCACATGAATAGGCTTACCATACGTCCCGTTTTAGGCGGGACAGTCCCGCTTTTTAAGGTCTTATCCCGGCGTCCCGACCAGTCAGCCAAGCGTCCCGCTTTTTAATGCCGTAGGAAATTTAGGTCAGATTTAGAGCAAATTGCGAGTGATAAGCCGTAAATTAGCACATAAGTGACGCTCCGGCGGGTATTTCGGAGTGAAAAACGGTGAATTTAGCTCTGAGCGGAAAGATGTCCTTTTTTTTTAGTCATCCACCTAGCAATGCGGAGAGAAAAACGGTATTTTGAGCTCTGAGCGGAAAGAAGACCTTTTTTTTTTTAGTCAACCGATCACAAAGTGGGATAAATTCACCGATTTTTGAGAATTCTTCTCCGGTTTTGCAAGCCTCAGATTTCTGAAAAAGTGTCCCCCTTTTAGATTTCCAAAATATGGTAAGCCTACACATGAACTACTATCGGAAATTTTTAAAATATTGTGGTGTGCGTGCAGAATATCGCAACATAAAGAGTTATGTACCAACTGCATAACGGCATCCTACCACATGCATGCTATAAGCCGTTCAAAACGGCAGCTAAACATATCTCCACTGCAATAAGGAAACAGTCGTCCCTGTAGTAGGCTATTAGTTAGTCACAGTATCATTCTATAACAATTCTAACTCGGCCACTAGTTCAAAAACTGGCCAAGGTGCATGACTGCTTCATAGTAGCACAATCGCATAATGGTAGCCTAGCTAATACTATAAAATGGTCTTAAAGGCTGATAACATCCCTTCAACTCGAGAACTTGCCGAATACTGAAAACTGCGCGCTTCAAAATGCGAGAAGTCTGTTATGAGAAGCGAAATCAAAACAATTCCTGAGTCAATCGCTGATGTCTGTTTTGCAGCGTCGGCCTGTTAGTCCTTTCAAGTGTTTTGTGCGAGATAAGGCCGTGAATCGTAGGCCCCGTATGGGCCTTATAATATGGGTGAGGGCGCCGCACCATGACGTTTTCTGAGACAAACAAAAATTAGTGTCCATAGCATCCCATGATGCCGACGAATGCTCGTGCTCTCGAAAATTGATACCTTGTGATGCATCAATATGAATCAAGCTATCTGCTCCTTCCGTATAGCACAATTTACAGCTTTTGACAGTCCATGCGAACGTATTATGACCGTTTTCAAAACTACTTATACTTACTTGAGTAGATTTTAGGCCAGGAAATTATACTTCAAGTAGTTTTGGGTTGCTTTTAAAAAGAGTACTTCTACTCCTACTTGAGTAGAATTTTGCGTCGCTACTTCTACTTCTACTACTTGAGTAGCCTTCTTGACTATACTTTGACTACATCTGGTATTGTATAGGATTACCAGATCAGGGCTCTTCAACCGGGTGTATCGTATACCCGGGGTGCACCAAAATTGTAGAAGGGTGTAGGCCTACCAGTCAGATGGGGTGTACCAGATCCGCATTAAAATGGACCGATGACTAGCTATCACAATAAACGGGAAGTATTTGCTTCTGAACATGTTGACCGGGTGTGCAATACCGTAAAATGTTCATACGAGCTGTACGTATAGTTTGTATAAGTAACTTTATTTTTTTTGATGTCATAGGCAAACGCTTTTCCTCGTGATTTAAACGTTAGTAATGGCTTTATTGGTTCCTTTTGGAGTAGAACAGGATTGAATTGACATATGATCACTGATCAGCTTGCGATATCTGTCTAAAATGATTCTCGAGGATATCACCGCTAGAGCTCAGAAATATCAGCTTTATCGGTTAATCTGACCTTTGCCGTTGAGAGTAAAGGATCTTCGCAATGCCTGTAGTAATCGGATCATAATCAATATTGCATATAGGGTCCTGCAGCTATCCCGCTGTGATCATTCGCGCATGATATTTCGCTATGTCTCGGATAAGAAACTACTTCTTGATGTGATTACTCGAGAGTCGAGACTTCTATATAAGTGTAGGTAACACGTGTTAGATATGACTTTGATTATGAGACTCTATACGCAAACTACTGCAACGTCTCAATAAACCATTATATTGAGAATATATCTGTTATGAAGAACCTCACCAAGAGCAACAGTTTATATCTCCAGATATAAGTATTGTATAGCCGAGCACCAAGGCGATTGGTTAGCTATACTTTTATACAGATCACCAGAGACAATAAACAGTCAATTGCTGCAGTCCCCATACGTCCTCTTTTAAGTAGACCTGTCCTATTTTTCGACTTTTCTGAAAGTGTCCTCGGCTCGGAGGACGCCTAAGATTGTCCTCTTTGTTGAGAATTTGTCCTTGGCCAAAAAACTTAGTTTCTTTTAGTCAAATAACTGGAAATCTCATATAAAGCCGGTAATTCGGGATATGAGTCGGCAAGATAAGCTGTTTTTAGTCAACCGATCAGAAAGTCGGGAAAAATTTACTCCAGTATTGCAAGTGTGAAAATTTTGAAAAAGTGTCCTCTTTTTCAGATTCCCAAAATATGGTAACCCTAACCCTAATATTGCATGTATTTTATATGTTTATTGTTAAACTGTGAAAAACAAAATATTCATTATGCAAGAGTTTTATGTTCGCTTTATTTTATTCTCATACAACCCCATACTTGAAATGAAACGTACAAGAGTATTTATTTCGCAACTCGTTTACTCAAAATTGGGATCTACTCTCATAGCCACCACCATGTTAGGGGGGGGGGTGTGCAGGTAGAACCGGGACCGAAACAGCTCTTCTTCAGCTTCCACATGTTAGTCTTGGCCCCCATAGAGGGATCAATCAAACGTTCAGGGGTCGAACCCAAGGTGAAGGTGTTTTTTCGGTAGCACACTTTGTGGATTCGCATGTTGGCCGAAGCTGCATATGTCTTGGTGTGTCGTGGCGCGTATGGCCGGCAGCGAAATGTGCATTTACAGCATTTACAGCATTTACATATGCATTCGAGTAAAACATATATTGTGATGTAGGAGACGCTCGCACGGCGTAATAAAATCGATTTGCAGTCAAAGATGAAGGCGCGAGAGAAGGGCGTAACGATCTGACCTGTATGATTAAATAGGCTTGCATACGATGAATAGATATTTATTGTTTAAATTAAAATAACAACGATGTCTAATTCATAATATGAAAGTAAGTGTGTTTTATATATATTCAGCTAGAACTCTGGAACGAAAACAAGGCCGGAAATATACATAAATTGAAATGTAATGTAAGAAGACGGTGGTGGGAGAAAAGATTAAATAGAACCTACCATATTTGATGAACATTGATCGCTATTAGAATTAGTAATCATCGCAGTATCAACAGTGATTTGAGTTTCCAATGCAACTGTATGTCTACGCGGCCTGAATGTTTCGAGAAATTGAAACTTATTACAGCAGTAATAAGGAGACTAAACTTACAAATGAAACCAACAGCGATTTGGATTTACATTGCGAGTGTTAGTCTGGACCTTGTTCCAGCAAAATCCACAACCGCTACAGACAGGTTACATAACGTTCCAAATATGTTTTTGTCATGTAACAAAACTGGTGGCTTATTTCACACCATAGTCAAATTTAATACTTATACTAATTTCTTTCGGCCCAAGCAATTTTCTGTGTGCGAGTCTCACTTGGCGGGCCAGTTTCAACAGTCCCAGTATCATTCGCTGATGACGTTCTTTCATACTTGAATGTCTTTTCCATGTCCTTTTTAAGACGTCTCGTCTCGTCTCTAATTTCATTGGAGGCGTAATAATACAGAAATGGGTTCAGACATTCCGTGAAGCGAAGAATACCGTTCGATAGGAAAAGCGTTAACAAAAAAAGCTTGCCACCTAACATACCTCGAAGAGTCAGGATTAGTATTTTCCCTGTGTAACCAATGCCATAGCCTACTAAGAAAGTAATTACTATTGCTTTCAGTTGTCGCAAAGCTCGCTCTTCTTTTTGTTTTGAAGCGGGACTCTGGCGTACCGTGGTCGAGGATCTCCGCATGACAAGGTGGCGAACTATCGCAAGACAGAGGCCGATGATTACGATAGTTGGTACAAAACTACCCAGGGATGTTAGGAGCACCGACAGCATCCGTATCCACATAACTGGCTCGAGATCCATGTAGCATATGGTCCCGTTTTTCCATGGTTTGATTTTCATTTGAACGAATTGCGGAAATGCCAACATCGTAAACGACAAAAACCAGGAACCAGCTAGCAACATGCGGCACATTTTCACAGAAACTTTCCGTCGCGCATCGAAAGCGCGTACGACCCCACGATACCGGATGATACTCAACAGCAAAACGTGATGAACCGTCACCGTCGTCGTTGCAGTGGCAACTGTCGTTATCATATTGCACATGAAAGAGGGCAAATCGAAGTGCGCCACGTGCATGACTTGGTAGAATGTGAACTGGCTAGTGCAGGATGCTATCAGATCGGTAATACACAGTCCGAGTAAAATAGTGACAAATACTGTTTGTTTCATTCTTAACAGTACGACTATCATCACGGAGTTGGCAACGAATCCCACAACACTCATCAATCCAAACGCGACTACAGTACAAATTCGTTCAAACAAGCTAAAGTCATTATAGAGCACGTCCGTACCATTCGACTCCGGAACCTGTATCAATTCATCTACATCCAGCATGTCAGATCCTATCCCTGCTGTGCGTCGTCACGAGGCAACACACCATCGAATTCTCCAGTAAGCCCCTCAGTCCATTTAAACATTAACCGTAGGAAACTCTTAGTTGCTGTGCTCTTGCCGAATCGATGAAACAATTCTTTTGTCAAGAAAAGTTTAAATATCGGGGGATCAAATCAATAAGACTGCAGATAATACGGCATAGCCTACAGTCGCAATAGAGGGTTGTAATTTCCGTCGATTTCCACAATTGCAGGATACGCGCCGTCGTCATTGCTACGAGGATTATAAAATAAGGACTTTCTCGGACTATTTAGTCATGCGTTGGGGATAGGGCATTGTTTTCAGTCTCCGTAATTATGTGTTTGCATAGTAAAATTGTCGATTAGGAGTTCGAACGCAGTGGGTGGATAGTTCTGTAATGAGTAGGCGCCCAGGTGCTGATAAATATTTTCCGCCCCCATGTCATTTCATGTCAATAACGGTGGCAACAACAACAGTAGTTCTCAACCTTTCTGTCTCGCGGACCCCTCCCACCGTTGTTTGATCCAACAGTACCCCCAAGAGATAGCATCGGTGACCAAAAATGACAGTTTCCCTGCGCAAACAACAACTGATACCAATTGGTTATAACTTTGCTAGTCAAACCTCAAAGTTGTGAGTAGTATTAACGCTAACGCTATAAGCAGTGGCGTAGCCAAAAAAACTACCTGATGGGGGGTATTGTTGCGAGTCAAATCTTTGTCACGCGCGATGGCGTAAATTTGAATCGCCGATATATTCTAGAAGTCACGCATCGATAATCATATTCCTAAACGTACAACATCTCACTTATTTAGTTATTCTCTGAATAAAACTATTATCCATACTCGTTGAACATACGAGATTACCGAAAGAGCGAATATATATCTAATGAAGATCATATATATCAGAAGAAAACGAAACTGTTCGGCCTTAGAGCAACAACACGAATATTCAACACCGGTGACATCCTCACGCAATAAAACGAAGGTAGAACATTGTTTTCTAATGGATATAACGAAGCTACCGCTTGAGATCGAACAAAACCGGATAGTGATTTATCGTTATTGAATGTAACACAAACATTAACCTTTCTACGTCTTTTAGACATACCCGCAAGCGATAGAAAATTCGCATTATTAGGTTAACAACGCGATATAATGAAGTCTAGCGCATGCCATGGAACAACACCGAGTTGGAATTTATTTTGATTGAATATAACCACAAGACAACCCTACTACGTATTTTAGACATTCCCCCGACTTTTAGAAAATCAGAACCTAATCGAGATGATCCCGGATTATCCTTTTACGGTTTTGTGTTTGCTGGGTAAATATTAGATGAGTTCTACGACACATCCAAAAATGACAATATATAAATCAATAGATAAAAAGGATGGTCGTTGCCATCTACTAGAAATTTCATCGAAGTGGTTGATGGGAATCCTCGCTTACAACGCTAAATATGACAAAATTAAAGATGTTTAGCACGCCAGTTGATAATATGTTGACATTGACAAATTTTGGCACGCCTCATACGAAAGGATGCCAAGCCCATGTATTTGCTGAATTCCTTGCAGAAAAAAATTTCTTCGCGCTTCGCACGATATTCTGTGGTTTCTTTTTCCGTTTGCAAGTGTACTATGTTAGTTACTTTAAAGGGGCACTGCGCTCTAAAAATGATGTGGTCTCAATTTGAAGGTAAAAACGAACAAAAATTTTTGGCCGCGGCCATTTTCTTCAGAACGCCACCGTAATGGAGCTGCAATTTATTGAAATTTCTACAAGACCATCTGCCGCGGCTGCTTAACCCGTTACATGACACGATATCTTCACCGTCGCACTTGCTCGACGCGATTAAGCAGTCACGCAGAGAACGAACTTTAGATAGTTGTCAGCCGATGTTATGAAGGAAATGTGTCCAAATTTCGTTCTCTGCGTGACTGCCTTATCGCGCAGCTGGTCTTGTAGAAATTTCAATAAATTGCAGCTCCATTACGGTGGCGTTCTGAAGAAAATGGCTGCGGCCAAAAATTTTTGTTCGTTTTTACCTTCAATTTGAGACCACATCATTTTTAGAGCGCAGTGCCCCTTTAACCAAGGAATCGGAAATTTTGTTTCACTGTATGATATGAAATTTGTTTCGTGGACCGTTGTAGTGTGCCGATCAGGCAATACAGTTGATTTTATCCTGATAATTATCATTTAGAATATTAGATTGTATTATTACGTCAATTATGCATCCGCCCATTTGAGCTCCAGAAAGATTCAAATGACAGTTATCGCATCACCGACGATTCGTGGGCTCATAGGTAACACGCTTTCTTAATATCAGATACTATCCCTTGTTATCATTTTCAGAAATTTAGGTTGATGTCTGTTTTAAGTATGGTAATAGAATGAGATATACAGGTAGAGTCTAAATCAGAGGTTTCAAACTCAAATGTGCTCGCGGGCCAATTTCCTTGGTTTTTGATGGCGCCATGGGCCGCAGCACCAATAATACGGGTATTCAATGTATTCCCAAGTAGACCTTATTTGACGGGACCTTGAAGACTGACATTCTACACAGATTTTGAAAATGTAATTTACTATTGTGAATTCACGCCTGGACGTCAAAAATCACATTTCATGTATTTGAATAAAATTTTTGTTGTACTTGGCATAGTTTGTCAAAATAATTAGTTATTTACACAATGCGAGCGTGCAAATGCACCATGTCATCGTAAAAGCTGTCGCGTTATAATTTTGCAGCTAGCGAACATTTGACGTGTCACAATTAGGCCCCATAGGTAGAATATTTTGGAATTTAGCCAAGATTGATCTGATATCAAAGCACTGGAACAGCACAGCCTATTCCGGGTTACGGGCATACTCCTGATAATTACGCTATTGATCATGTCATTACTTATATTATATATATACCTTCGAATGTTAAAACAGATCAATAATAACTTGATTTTAACGATTAATGTGCCATAGCAATAGATCGATTTCTGTGATTTTTCTGCTGCAGTGATTTTAGTACTTGATTAATCAATACGATACTCTGAATGTAAAATAATGAAGCTCTGTACCTCCAAGAAGCTCTTCGAATACAAAAGTGATAAGCTTCTTCATTTTCTTTTTGTGTAATAAATTCAGACTGGCTGGTGCGAATGAAATTTACAAAAAGGGCGAATGGAGCTTAAAAAGGTTGAGTAACACTGATATCAACTAATCCAAGGTCACGTTTACCTCCCCAACCGCAATATAGGCCTACCCAATGCTACCCACTAACATACCATTTTGAAGGCATATGTAGCAAGAAGTAATTTCTCAAAGACTAGTGCCAATTCGTCAAAAGTAATGGTATTTTCGGAATCAGCTCACCTGGTATACCACTATATCGATCTAGCATTTTAGCATTCTAGCAAATCATGATTTCTGAAGAAAAAAATTGTTGGCCTGTGATTAAAAGACTGTAGTTTTCGACTGAATCAAAACTGCCACTCACTAGTGAGATTAGAGGCGAACATAAGCCTGAACTTTGCAGTTGGTGAGGCTTTCTTTAGTGAGAGCTTTACGGGGGAGATACCGTGGTGGTGACGATAAGCGCCTACGAATCGGGCGGCCCCGGTCGATTCCCGTCGGAGGTTTATCTGGGCTCCTCTCAGTGTTGGGATCAAGTCATTCGCACTTTTGACTCGAGTCAATCGACTTTCTAAGGTGACTCGAGTCAAGTCAAGTCAAGTCACTCGAATCTTAGAGGTGACTCGAGTCAAGTCACAATTCAAGTCAAGTTGCCTTTTCAAAGTATGAGCCATGCTTACGTCATTGCATTTTGCTAGCTGTCTGAAATACAGATTGAGTGTTTATTGATCCTGGACCTATTAACGAATATAGAGTTAAATATAAATGCAAGAAGGCGCTTTATTGCTCACATATACGTAGAATTGCTTAACTACGTAAGTAATTGCATATAGCTTCGAATTATAGTTACCAGCCAAAATAGAGAATAGAGAAACGAATTGATAAGATGCAATACATTACCAATTTACAAATTGATATGATACAATTCCAGCCTGCGCCAATGGTTGAGGACTATGTAAAGTAAACCATATTAGAATTCAATTTCATTAAAACAAGAGGTTTGTTTAAGTTAAGAACAGAGAACAGAAATATATATTTTGCTAATCAATTTATTTGTGAGAGAGCAATGGAGGCTCAGTAAAACGCACGATCATTGGTCGCTCTCACGGGTAACACCAGCGTTTTGCGTACAATCCGAACATATGCAAGATACCTTGATTTTTATCGAGATCGATTGCTTGGTGACTCTAAATTGACTCGGAATTGACTTGGATAGAGAATTCATGCAATTAAAAAGCTTGGCACATAGGCTGGCACACTGGGAACCATCACCCCTCACGAAATTGACTGACCAAACACACCAAGATTCCAACCCGAGTTTCTGGTAATTATGTTTTGCAAAAGAAAAGTGAAAGCTTCAATATAGCATGTTGCATGCAAGTACTCCATTTATCTCGTAATTGACCATGTTGTATCCGTGCAATACACAGCAACACTGCATTCTGCAGCTAGAAAATTACTTCAGGGCTTGCTATACTCTCGATGGCAACATTAATCATGGTGATTATTTTCATGACTGCAGTGCAACCAAAAGAACTGTCTGCAAATCAACACAACAAACCAATGATGCAGTGATGCGATGATCACAAAATCCCCCTGAAAGCCAATCAGGGCCATTTTATTACAGTTTTCAACTAAACAGGATCATTGATTCGTGATAGTCACCTCACTTCATCGATCCCCGTCCACTCGCCGATGGCTAGCTAATTGCAAATGCTTTGCACGAAATGTTTACGATATATTCTGTAAGATTCTTGCCGGATCATTGGGGATTTGATTAGTAATCTACATAACGAGCCTTTACAAGGCAGCATTTTGCAAATTTTGTACAACCCTACTGCGTTGTCAGCTGTTGTCTATTTTGGTAGCATCTTGGTAGTTTCTCAACGATAATGTTCACGTGTTTTTGCGTCGGTACTGCAATTCATATACGTGGTTTGTGTTGGTTGCATGTCTGTTTTTCTAATTTGGTAATCTCGAAAAATCCCGGGATTAAGGACTGGTATTCGATCCCGATTCCCAATCCTAGTATAAAGGTTTATTTCTATGTAAGCGACACGTTTATTGACTGAAATGATGCAGTTGTCATGGTGGTTCTATCATCATACTATTCTTTCGTCACAATGGTCACGCTCGACTCGCTTCACCGGACGGCAGAAGAAGCACGACCACGGGACCACGTGTCAGGTTTCACTCTCTCTTACACAGTAGTGCCACTCCTAGTGTTTTAACACTAGATCTAGTGTTTTTTTCTGCCGTCCTAGTATTCTAGTGTTTTTTTTCGCACAATTTTGCTAATCTAGTGTTTTTTTGCAATTGTGCAAACAAGGATTATTCTACCATTAGACCAGTAAATTTCACGCTAAATTTATCGCTAATAAGGCGATTTGGTGTCTCTGGCTGTATTTGTTTTCAACAATTCTATGTGATGGTGCAGTAAGAAGCAATTATTACGTAACATTGTGCGCTGTGAATCCGTATTTATGAGCGAATGTCTTGGAAAATATGAAGAGCGATTTCGCTATAATGCTGTCGTTTCTTGTTGAAATCACTCTGCATATTCGGGAAAGATGTTCATTTGCCGAGGACAGCATACTTTCGTACTTGAGTGTATTGAATCCGTTAACAGCCTTGTCAACACAAAGAAAAACAAAATCAATCGTTCCTCTGAGATATTATTTGATGAGCTTAATGATTTGTCGGAAGAATGGGTTGTTTTGGCAAATTCGCAAAATGAGCTGCAGGTTATCAGTCAATGCCATCCTACATAATTTTGGCAAAAATTGAAATGTGTGCACAATGGATTAGGTGAATCAAAATTTCCTTTACTGGGGCTCATGACAAATCTCTTGGCATTGCGTCATTCCGCTGCATGCATGGAAATGAAGTATGCTGCACACGGACACCTCCCCATTGTTTGGTTGAAGATGTACGGTAGTGAGCAAGATGTCACACAAAAGATACTTATGTTTGATCGATGGTGTACAATCGAAAGATAATTTTTATGATGCCGTACAATTCGAAAGCGATAATATTTGATTTTTCTTACTCTGTTGAATTCGTTTCATTACTTTTCGTTGAATAATCATGCGGTATATCAATTCGTTTCATTACTTTTCGTTGAATAATCATGCAGTATATCATACATATGTATTGAATTCTTGTGTGGAACACTTCTTATCTATGGATTTATACCTAGGTCATCATGATTACTTGGCAACGGCAAATTTTTCCTGCAATTTACTAATCTAGTGTTTTTTCACCAATCTAGTGATTTTTCACGACACAATCTTGTGTTTTTCCAAAAACCTAGAGTGGCAACACTGCTCTTACAACACCCGTGCACTTTGTGCAGTTAGCAGAGTCGTGAGTTGCTCCTTGTTTGGTAGGACAATGGCGTAATTTCTTTCATTCTACAGTATTTGCAAGTATTTTTTAACGTCTTGTCATAAGTTGGGGTAGTTGATCCGTGGTCACTGTTCGTCAATAATACAAAGTACCGGAAAGACACTGTCAGGATTGGCAAGCTAGTTGAGAATATTAGAAGTCAGTCATACATATACTATCAGCCAGATACTCTCGTCCAGCTCGGTCAAAGAGCTGAAACTCGTCCCTCAGGACAGCAGTGCCGAACTCATATGTGTACAATGTTCATGAGAAATAATGCTTAAGCGTGTAGGAGAATTTTTTTACACAAAAATATAAATATGAAGATTTTGTCAAAATAACTAAAAAAGTAGGGCCTGCTTACAAATCAGCCCGCTCAGCCAGCGTTGGTACTCAGATAGAAGCAGATTTCTAATCAATTACAAGTAACATTTTTTAATGCAAGTCCAAACTACTTCAAGTGGAAGTTGAAAAGATCTGAAAGATACTCAAGTTAGTACTTCAGTAACTTTGGTCGGCCGGTCACATACTGTAGCCGCCGTACGGCCCTAAGGTGTCGCTGTGGCTCCTTCACACTCCCGCCGAGCAAGGAAGTGGACTCAGTGTCATTGTTACCTCACAGCGGTAACTAGGTCTGACGTATCGTGATGCAATTCACTGTTTAGTGCACGTGCGTTAGTGGTAGGATCGTTTTGGCATTAGTTGAGTTAATAGAATAGGAATAGTTAGGTTTATTGCATTGCTAGAATAGGGCTAGGTTAATTCATTCATCGTCTCACTGTTTTGATGTCTTGTTACAGTCAAAGTAAATCTATAAATAAAATAAACTAAAAAACCCGGAAGACACATTGTCAAGTAAGATGCTTTGTATTTGATTAGCTTAGTACGTACTTGCCAATGCTGATTGTATTTCATTTTTAATAGAAAACACGCACCAACAAAGCGAGTCTTTTTCTCTGTGCCGAAAGGGATCATTAGCAGCCAGATATTTCAATCCACCCTGTGGCGCGATCTGCGGGTTGCGGCTACATTAGTTTTTTGACAATCTTCAAATCTGTTCGTTGGAACACCTTCATCAACAAAGAAAACCAAAATGGCTGAAGAAGCTAATTCAAACTTGCTGCTAGTGGAGACTGAAGAGCAAAATACGGTACCGGTACGGAATGATAAATCAAACAATGCCCAGGCGGGCACAAGCAGTGGTTCCTGTGGCCTCGAACAAATCCAAAGAATGTCGAACGCTGACAAACAAAAAGTCAAAGTCAGCTGTGTCGACGATCCACAAATCAAAGTTACTGAGGTCACATTCTATGACTCTGAGGAGCCTGCCGACCAAAGGTAGGCCGTCCTTGTCATCGAGCCACTG
Source organism: Botryllus schlosseri (assembly GCF_051294905.1). NCBI lineage: Eukaryota > Metazoa > Chordata > Ascidiacea > Stolidobranchia > Styelidae > Botryllus > Botryllus schlosseri. Next base: position 11,163,616 of record NC_137246.1, read on the forward strand.
CTCAAACAAGCCAAAAACCCTACCGGTATTTGCCAAATCACTGAAATCACGATCGTCAGTCTCGAGCACTGCAACAGGATCAAGCTATATGAGTAACTCTCAAATTCTCAGTTTACAACACTCAAGGGATGTTCACCGTGATAAAAAGGCTGAAATGGACAAAAAGCACGTCGAGCATCGTTTTCAACAAGAAAATGACGCCTTCGAAGATCAGGTAAGATCTGAAGAAGAACAGATCTTACAGGAATTGCAACTTCAAGAGGAAGAGGAAAAGAGGCGTCAAATGGAGTTACGACAAAAACTCGAAATGCATAAAAAGAAAGCTCTCGAAGGCAGAAAGTCCTTGAATCAAAGACTGAAGAACAACCTACAAGAAATTGACGATAGAACTGAGCGAGAAAATCTGCAATCAAAAGCTCAATTCGAGGAAATTATGATTGAACGGGGACTATATAACGATTCCAAAAGCATACAAAATGTGCATCAACCAACATCAAGCTCGAACTCCGTCACAGTATCCGAGAACGCCAACGCTCCACCGGCAGCAGTGGTGAAATCCGAGCCGCAACAACTTCGAGAATTGTCGGTGACTCCAAATCTCTCAGAAACAGGTACGTCGGCTATTTTCTCACCTCTTGGAAGTTCATATTGTTCCTTACCAATTCGCAGTGTGGGTGCTATGAATGCAAGTAGTGTGAGTGCAACGAACGCCAGCAGTACGAGTATAAGTAGCCCTAGTACTGTGATATCTGGCACTAGCGCCTATCTTCAACCTTCTAACTTGGTTTGGTCTAATAGTCCCATCATGTCAAATCTAACAAACATGGTAGCTACAAGTTTTCCGCTCACTGCTTTGAATCATAAGCCTATTTTCGATGCGAGAAGGCCACCTGACCCAGAAGTAGTGCCTAGTTCGATTTTGAATTCGATAAAAAATGACTCTCGTTCGCCCGCCAACGTTGTGTATTCTGTAGCTCCGCCAGTAATTCAACAAAACCTTTTGCCACCTTTCGAACCCCCAATATTTTCTGGTAACCCCAGTGATTTCAATAGTTTCATGGATATTTTCGAAACGACGATTGGAAACAAAATTACTGAACCAAAACAAAAACTGGTCTACTTGATGCGTTACACCAAAGGACCAGCAAATACTCTCGTCAAGAGCTGCTTACACCTTGATGCAAACGACTGCTACCGAGAAGCACTGAACCTGCTTCAAGAGATGTATGGCCAAAAGTTCAGAATCGGACCTTCTTGTTTAAACTTAATATCCTCTGGTCCTCAAGTAAAGTTGCATGATCAGGATGGCTTGGCGATTCTTTCCGCCGATCTTATATCCTGTGTAAATACTCTCAAAGGTATCAACTACCAATCCGTCTCGCTGGAGACAATTGATAAAATCGCACTCAGAATGCCCGCACAATGGAGGTCAGGCTGGCTTAGCGTCATGGACCATATCCTCCATGAACTGCAGTGCGACGTGAAAATGAGCGATCTGTCTGCTTACCTGCGTAAAAAGGTACGTGAAGCGTCGAACGTTCCGTCCCAAGAACAAAGTACAAAGAATAATCCAGTGGTTGTAAGGCAAACAAAATCAAACTTTGCAACTTCTGTTTGTGCCGGTAATAAAGGCACCAAGGATGACTCTGGGTCATCGTGCATAAAATGCAAGAAGAAACACTTTCTCAATCAGTGTCAGCAGTTCCGTGATATGGACGTTGCTGACAGAAGAGATTTCGTGAAAAATAATAAGCTATGCTTCTCATGCTTGCAACCCGGACACTGGTCTGACAAATGTACCAGAGAAAAACCATGCAAGTATCAACATTGTAATGGAAAACATACTACACTCCTGCATGTGAATCCAGTGTCCACAAACGATGAGAACAAACCCGTCGTCCAAAATTCTGCGGCTTCAACTGTCGCCCAAGAAAACGCTCCAAAGGCTCAAGGACCTGTGAAATTCAATGCATTCGCCAAATTACCTGAAGAAAATGTGTTACTCAACGTGGCACCTGTCCGCGTCAGAATTCGAGGAACAAACTGCTATATTGCTACACACGCTTTCTTTGACAACGGAAGTCATCTTTCCTTCATTAGTGAAAATCTTGCAAATGAACTTTGCCTCCAAGGCGGTCAAACAGAATTTGATCTTCGCACCCTGGCAGGATTATCCGGTTACAAAGGTAACATATTCGATAATCTTGAGTTATCCGACTTCTATGGCACAGAATATGCTCTGCTCGCACCATTAGTATCAACTGACAGTATTGGTGTCGAGGACGTTGACATTCCAAGACAAGAAGACGTCAACCAATTTCCGGAATTCCAAGACGTGTGTATTCCAAAACTAGCATCCGAAGTTGGATTATTAATTGGAAAAGAAAACAGAAGGCTTCACAAGCCCTTGGAGGTTATTCATGGTCCAAATGACTATTATGCAACCAGAACGTTTGCAGGCTGGATGATAAACTGCCCGGCCAAATTGGCAGGCGGAACAGAAAAGGTATTTTTCTCAAAGCCTGCAACAAATTCGCCGAAATCCCTATATCAGCTGTGTCGGTATTTTGTCGACTCGAAGAAGAACGAGAAACAAGAACTGTCACAAAATGATAAACTGTCTCTTGAATCTGCAGAAAAATCAATGGAACTGTATAATGACATCTCACTTAATGATGGTCTGTTACAGGGGCCAGATTTGACAAACGACCTGGTTGAAGTCTCATCCAGTGTCCACAAACATATCGTCGGCATCCAAGGAGATGTTCGAGCTGTGATTCACCAAGCGAAGGCTTGTAAAGATGACAAGGATCTGTTTCGCCTCCTATGGAAGAAAGATTTCCCTTACTCTGAAGTGAACTCAAACTCTATGGTCAACAATAACAAATACTTTCCAAAAGAACCGATATTTCCAATTGGCCTCTCCTTTCTCCGGAGGATCTGTATAACTGTAACGTGGTATCTTGCAACTTTCTGCAAAGTCTTCAAGACATTCGTTTTCAACCTTGTCAACCAAATCAAAGTTGGGTCCAACCTGTATCGATGGTGGAATGTACCGTCCAAGTTGAATCCCTGCAGACATCGCCTTGAGAGGCCTTTCTGCTGATACACTTCTAAATTTGTCTTTTTGTCAAACAATCCACAGTTGCTCCTAGACCAGCCACTGTGGACTAAATTTTCAAAGTACACCTGTTGTATTTTTAAGCTTGCCCTCTTAAATAAGAGAGAATAACTTAGTTTTCATTTCGTTAAATAATTACCATTTCGTTTGGTAGCACCTGCTGACTGCGTGAGTGTGTGTACGTGTGGAAATCTCCAAATTCGGAACAAATTTTGAATTTCCAAGGGGCCAGGATGTAGCCGCCGTACGGCCCTAAGGTGTCGCTGTGGCTCCTTCACACTCCCGCCGAGCAAGGAAGTGGACTCAGTGTCATTGTTACCTCACAGCGGTAACTAGGTCTGACGTATCGTGATGCAATTCACTGTTTAGTGCACGTGCGTTAGTGGTAGGATCGTTTTGGCATTAGTTGAGTTAATAGAATAGGAATAGTTAGGTTTATTGCATTGCTAGAATAGGGCTAGGTTAATTCATTCATCGTCTCACTGTTTTGATGTCTTGTTACAGTCAAAGTAAATCTATAAATAAAATAAACTAAAAAACCCGGAAGACACATTGTCAAGTAAGATGCTTTGTATTTGATTAGCTTAGTACGTACTTGCCAATGCTGATTGTATTTCATTTTTAATAGAAAACACGCACCAACAAAGCGAGTCTTTTTCTCTGTGCCGAAAGGGATCATTAGCAGCCAGATATTTCAATCCACCCTGTGGCGCGATCTGCGGGTTGCGGCTACACATACTTCTAACAGTTTAGCAGAGGTCGTTATTTTCGGAACAGTAGGGTACATCTTGGTGACTAACGCAAGATGATGAATGACAATAATACGAATATAGGTGCAATATTATAAATACTAATCAGTTTCTGTGATATAGAAGTGATACAAACATATTCCAAAACTACTTTATACTTTACAAAATCTACTTTACAATAAATCGTTAAAGCGTTTTGGTGATAGTCTTTCTAATCGGAGTTATATTTCACGGTGCAGTGTGCTATTTTTTATGCCAGGTAACTGACATTAATTACTGCACATATTCGTTTTTCGATTAAGGCGTTGCGAACGTGTTAACCCGAAAATGCAGCAATGCACCCTAAAACCCTCCTCGCCATCTCGTCCGTGTAACCACACACCATGGATAACGGTGTCGACAAACACCATGAATACCGCAAACAAAAACAACCCTAAAACCCTTTTATATACCCAGAAACAGTTGTCGCAACTCGCAACTAAGCGTCTCAATGCGACGTCAGAACCCTGGCGCAAGAGATAATCACTGTGATTATATTGCGCGCTTTCTCGGACGGTAGCCTACTTGAAATCATCAGTTTCGTAAAAAATTATTGTCTGGAAGATAATGTGCCTCCACTGAATGTCGAAAATAATGCCTCATAACCAGGGCTTTGGAGCCGAAGCCCCGCAGCCGTGCATTTTTGCTGGAGCCGAAAATTCAGCCGAAGCTGGAGCTAGTTATTTGAGGGGTAGCTCCGGCTCCGACGTATTTCATAAGATGCTATTATATATGCAACCTGCTAAGTTCACATAATTCAACAGCAGGCCTTCGCGAAATTAAGAATCTTTTCCTCTTTGGCGCTACCTTTTCCGGCTAACCATTGTTTCTGGGGATTCAACAGCAGAGCAGTCATATGTTCAACGTTCAATCTTCATATGAGCGCCGAACCTCGGTATGCTAGATATGCCTGTGAATATTGTGGGTGTTCAGCATACCCGCAATTTCATCATCAACACAACCTTGATGGCCAATTGTGCGGTTCGAAAATAATGATCACTATGTATTACGCGAAATGGGAGAGAAAATAAAAACGTGATTTCGTTGCACATGGCGATACGACGAGAACGAGCCGGGAAATTCCATCTCATCGTCGCTATGAATCAATTGAGCAAATACTCGTTCTTTCGTGATAGTTCTTCAATCGGGCCGCGGAATTGGACAGGTGTTATTAAGTATGCAATTATGCATGCGAATTGGAATTCATTACTACGCATGATCGTCATTCACTCCAGTAAGGATTCTCGAGCGTGGATAGGGGATGGCAGATGAGTAGCCCAAAACGCCGTCACACTCAGCGAACAATTGTCGCGGTGCGAGCTACTCAATGCGGTGTCAGAACCCGTGGTATTTTATGTTGGAGGCAAATTACTGATTTGATACGCGATTTCCAATTTGTAATCATCTGTTTCGTAAATTCATTCATGATGTCTGCGTGATACTGTAGTATTTCGGGATTAACGCGCACTGTGACTTGTAAATGTGCATAGTTTAATTCGTTACGGGCACGGCACAGTGATTAATTAAGTTGCAATAATAATGAAACATCATATTCTTCGTGCAATTCGTTATGGGCATGGCGCAATGTGCATGGCACAATGTTTAATTCGATTCGTTTCAACGGGAGAATATTATGTTCCGAGATAGTGTACTGGTTATGCGTCCGGCTTCTCGAGCGGTAGGTCGTGGGTTCGATCCCCGGCCGGGTCATACCAAAGACTCGAAAATTGGTATCCGCAGCTATCCTGCTAGGCGCTCAGCAATCACGGATAGCATGGAGGAGAAAAAAACGGGTGCGCAGGCTAGACGACCTCACGGCCGTATCGCAAGTCCGTCGTCAAAGCATCTCGATGGTGCAGGCGAAAAAGAATATCATCTCTCTCTCTCCCGGATGGACTGGTAACGACTAGGGCTGGGCAAAATCGAGTACCCGAGTGATTCGATTCTGAATCACGTAAAATGCTTCGAGTCGAGTCGAGTAATCGAGTATCACTCATTATGACGTCATAGCAGAATATTATTTGTCGAAGTTCAAATCTGTACCTTTTAAGCGACCACAAAGAATATAATGCCTGTTATCCATCATAATAAGTATACTTTGTTATTTTTTTCGACCATACCGATTTCATTGCACTTGGTGACAATATTGTGGGATGATCATGACTTCGGCAATGTGCTATTTCCAGTAACGTTCGTAGCTTCGTACTTCATGTTTCATATGCTACGATACGGCCAATCAAGGTTTCAAGGCTTCAACAGTGAAATTAACAGAAACTCGTTGATCGTTGATTAACTCCTCGTTGATAAATCAACTTTCAGTGGTGAGGAGCGTATAATTTCGGTACTCGAAAAAATCGTATTTTACTACTCGACTCGAATCAATAAAATTAATACTCGATTCAGATTCGAGTACTCGAATCATTGTGCCCAGCCCTAGTAACGAGTAGGGCTGGGACAATGATTCGAGTACTCGAATCTGAATCGAGTATTAATTTTTGTGATTCGAGTCGAGTAGTAAAAGACGAATTTTTCGAGTACTGAAATTATACGCTCCTCGCCACTTAAAGTTAGTTTATCAAAGAGAGTTATAGTTTCGATACTAATTTTCACTGTTGAAGCTTTGAAACCCTGATTGGCCGTATCGTAGCATACGAAACATATAGTACAAAGCTACGAACGTTACTAGAAATAGCACATTTCCGAAGTCATGATCATCCCACAACATTGTCACGTAGTGCAATGAAATCGGTTTGGTCGAAAAAATAACAAAGTATGTTTAATGTGTTGGATAACAGGCATTATATTCTTTGTGGTGGCATAAAAGGTACATATTTGAACGTTGACATATTACATTCTGTTGTGACGTCATAATGAGTGATACTCGATTACTGGACTTGGCTCGAAGCATAATACGTGATTCAGAACCGAATCACTCAGGTACTCGATTTTGCCCAGCCCTAGTAACGAGTGCACCAATATCGAACGTCAAACCATTGGCCATTTGGTACAAATCGAATTTCTATCAGTGTTGGGATCAAGTCACCACCTTCGAGTCATTGTACATTTTGACTCGAGTCAAGTCAAGTCACTCGATTTTCAAAGGTGACTCGAGTCAAGTCAAGTCACTCGATATTTGGAGGTGACTCGAGTCAAGTCAAGTCAAGTCACGAGTCAAGTCACAATTCAAGTCAAGTCGCATTTTCCAAGTATGAGGCATTCATACGTCATTGCATTTTGCTAGTTGTCTGAAATACAGATTGAATGGTCATTGAGTCTGAACCTATGAACGAATATAGAGTTAAATATAAACTCCCGGGGCGATTAATTGCTCACATATACATGGAAATGCTCAATTACGTAATAAGTAATTGCATAGCATCGGATTAGTTACTAGCCAAAATAGAGAATACAGAAACGAATTGATAAGGTGCAATACATTACCCATTTACAAATTGATATGATACAATTCCAGCTTGCGCCAATTGTTAAGGACAATATAAACTATATTATAATTCAATTTCAATAAAACAAGAGGTTTGGTTAAGGTAAGAACAGAGAAGAGAAATAAACATTTTACTATTAAATTACGTCACTATGCTAGTTTGTGACAACGTAAGCTGTAATCTTCGATCACTTCGTTTGCGATCAATTTATTTATGAGAGAACAATGAAGACTCATTAAAACGCACGATCATTGTAAGATTGGTCGCTCTCACGGGCTGCACCAGCGTTTCGCGTACAATCCGAACATATGCAAGATACAGTGATTTGAATCGACATCGATTGCTTGATGACTCGAAATTGACTCGTGAATTCTGCTCCGAGTCACGAGTCAATCCACATTTCTGATACGCCGAGTCAAGTCAATTCATTTTAGCGAATTGACTCGAGTCAAGACAAGTCATACGAAAAAGGTGACTCGAGTCAAGTCATGACTCGAGCCATCCAAACACTGATTTCTATTGATCAGTTCGTGATCTCCGCCCATATTGCTCTTGCTACAGTTACAGTTGAATAATAATCGCTTATTAAAAGATTGAATTGAGGTGTATGGCTTAATCTTAACGAGTACAGTGCCAGTGTTAAAATACCGCATCAGAATTTTCATACTGTACACAGCAATGGCATGGAGTAAAGTGCGTTCTAGTGCAACTGTGATTGTAAGATCTGTCCCACCAGGGTGCCAGTAATCTTCCCGCGCAAACCTGCTCCTAACCTCATTTCCCACGACCTTAATCTTATATCGATAAAGTAGTCTGCGAAGCACGTGCTTTGAGAGATCGCCAGTGTAGCGCCGTAGCGGGCGTGCTCGCGCTTAAGTCATAGAGTCGTATACAGACAATTAGATACATCTAACTGTGTTCTTTCTATTTTCGTTAATATATTGCAGTATGATTTGATCCTGATAAATCTACAAGTTTCTGACCACTAATTACTACTATTTGGCTGTTCTGTGCTATAAAAGAAAGCTCCTTGGATCTGCGTGTGTGATCAGGATTGCCAGAGTACTCAGAGCGGTCATTAGTCAGTCAACTAGTGCGTACAACGGGAACTGTAGCTGTAGCGTCGACTCCAATCAAGCACTATACCAGCGTGTCTTGCAACAAGTCGTTGCAGCGACCGCTACAGTGATGTTATCGACAATTGACAAGTATTCATTATGACGTCACAAGCCGACACGGCGGCACCCATGTCTTCGTTGCTGCATTCCGATGTTACTGACGGCTGACAGACTCTACATTACTGTATAGATAACTAACCCATGGGTAAATTAGTAATCTATATAGACCAGTGGTGGCTAACCTTTTCGGCTAAAGGGCCACATGGAATTGACGTGCGCTGCCACTAGACGCGCCAGGTGCATAAAATTTTCAAAGTTAATATTATTATTACTTGGATATATTGCGGGTCGACTGTATACCGCCCGCTGCGTTCAGTTTGCAAGGACAGGAATATTCGGCATCTGGACATATCGATATCGAAGATTTCCGCTAATATACGACAATCATTTTGTGCCTACATTTCATCGTCGACGATCTTTCTGCGAGCCTAATTTCTCTCGTAATTGCGAATATTATAGTTAGACTCAATCGGCTAAATCAGGCGAATTTTTCATTTTCAGGAGGGGTAGGCTACAAATCAAGAAATCGTGTGACAATTAAACACGCGAAGCGTGAAGAAAAATTTTATTACTCTTTTAGTTTATTGTAACGTACGACGATTCACTAACAATGTGACTGGACCCTGGATCTGCCAATGCGTATGAACTGATATTTTAGTCATCAACATCCCAAGTGCCAGACGAATCATAATTTTGGTTGGTCTTGCAAGTTCACAATCTGAGCAATTCAAGTTCGATAATATAACAGGATTTCGATAATATAATGGGAAATTAGCTCGCGGGCTACTCAAAACCTTCTCGCGGGCCGCATATGCCCCGCAGACCGCGGGTTGCCCACCCCTGATGACCTTCGATAGTTTTCAGAGCCGTAGCCGGACCGAGCTGGAGCCCGAGCAGTGGTAATAATGCGGCTCCGGAGCTGGAGCCGGAGCTAGTGTATGATAGAAGAAAGCGCCGGAGCTGGAGCAATGCAAATTTACGGCTGCTCCAAAGCCCTGCTCATAACTAATTCGTAATTATCGCATGCTAGAGGAATTTATGAGTCACGGAAAGCCCGTATCATAATTGATTGTAAATAACACGCATAAAGGTAGGTTCTGATTTCGTGAAACTATGTTTATGGCGCAACAAAAGATGCTTTTCGATATTGGATATCTCTTGAGAAACATATTTTATATTTTTAATTTTATTTCAACATTTTTGGATGAAATTATTTTCATTTCAACTTCGGACCACTATGTGCATTTCACTGGCAACACGGAATGAAATTCAGGACTAAACACCCTGCCAATTTCAAGAATTTTGTTTGCCGTGTTAGAAAAGTTTGATTCCGATATTCAGTTTTTATGTTTGTAACACTTAATCCATCACATCAGGGATGTCAAGGAAGCTGCCTGGGGCTCCGATTCGGTTTTCTAAGTCATGGTGAGTAGAGTAAATAAAAACAACAGTCCTTCAACAAATTTCTAGTGGGTCGCAATCAATGTTCCCTTTAATTTTTGGCGAGTCTGCGCACACTCGCCAACTTACTGCGCAGACCCTTGGACAACAGTGCGAAACGACGAAAAAAAAGGTAATCACTTCTGCTTTCTTGTGCGCAACTTAGATTTTCTGTGCGCAGAGACCGTGTCAGCACTGCGCATTTGCGCACGTGCGCAGCTTAGAGAAAACCTAGGTCGCAATCAAACTAGAGCTGACAAGCCCTGCTATGTATCATACCCTTCTCGTTCCGCCAATAATCTGCGACATGAACGCAAACCCCCATATAAAGTAAGAACTGCAATTGTTCAATGTTTTTATACAGAGAATTCACTCGAAGAGGTATATACATATATATTTCATAATTGCGGAATAAAGAAGAACTTGTATTAGCCGACTGCGCGTCTAGGCTACGTAAGTGAATAAATATAAACACGGATTTATAGTGGCAGGTAGAGCTGGGAAATATCGGGTACCTCACTGATTGATTCGATTCTACCGCGTTAGTATCGTTATAGCGTCATAATATTATCGATCACGTGGAAAGTTCAAATATTTACCTTTTTTGCAAACACAAAGAAAATAATGCCAGTTCTACACCACATTAAGATAATGTGGTATTTTTTCAACCATACCTATTTCGTTGTAGTCGTTTTGGATGCTGTTATCCGACCAAATGAGGATCCACTGGTATCCGAATTGTGACAAAGCATCAATTCTAGACTTTTAATGGAAAGGGTTGTGTAATTTTATTACTCGAACAAATAGTACGTCACTCGAATCATCACAATTGATACTCGATTTGAATTCGAGTACACTCGAATCATTGTGTCCACCCCTAATACTGTTTCGGCTATTGCATCCTGTTTGTATAGTAGGCCTATACAGAACTGCGGATACGGACAAGTGCTCATTTCTAGCTATAATTGCACAGGGTGATGGAGCTCTACGTAAGGCTGTGATGATTCATTACAGTGTAGGTGGCATGGAATATTTGAAGCGTGGTGTAACAGTACTGCGTATAGAGTCGTAGATTACTAATCAAAAATAAATGAGCTTCGAAGGACGTAGGGCAGAGATTTTTGGTCACGCATTGGTAGCTCCGGGTACAGGCAGTTGTAAGGTCGATTTCTCCAACGTTTGACTGTCCGACGAACTCTCGCTTGAGCGATTAGGGAGAGTTTTTCGAGTCTTATCTGATTCAAATGAAGGCTCTTTAGTGACACCATGTACGGACTCCAAACCAACTGTAGATGGACCTGTTTTGTAGGAAGACCCAGACGGGAAGAAGTTTTCCACGCTTGTACCTCTTTTCATCAAGGCCGTTTTGATATCCGGCATCAGTCTGGTGGAGCCTAATTCTCCCAGGACTTCTACAATAGCTCCGCTAGGAAGACGTAGGAAATGTCTGTACAATTCCCTCAAGCCGTCAAGATGAAGAGTATGAATCGACAGGTGAGTGGTGATTTCTTGCCTCGTAGTCGCGTCTTCATCCTCCGTCTCCTCTCCCCAAATATAATCGTAAACAGTCACTTTTCGTCTCTCCCCGTCTGCACCTCTCCATTGCTCGGCCTTTTTCACAATGTAAGCAAGCTCTTGAATGCTGATTTCAAGATCAAAAGGTACGAAAAACACTTCCTCTTCGCCATGCAACCGATGGAATATGTCCAACATCCTGCCGTTGTTATGCAATTTCAGGAAGTAAAGATAAAGAATCACTATCGATACGAACATCAGCAGGGCGTACAGATAGATTGTCAACGGTACGCCAATCACTCCGGAACCTTGCGTTTGGTAAAAGTGCCAGTACAACTTATAAGCATCTCCGATTGGTTGAGTAGCGCTAAATTGGTATCTCCCCAAAGCGGAATCGACGATCAGAATTGCTATAGGGTCGAACGCAGTCCACAAGGCATACATCATTATAAATTTCGAGAACAGCGGTGGAAATGACCCGATAGTCATCTGACTGACCCAGGACACCAACACGAATAGGACCAAGATCAGAATATTCGCGACTGGCCCAAGCACGACCACGCCTATCACCTCACCCGTGCGGAGCAAATCAGCTTGGTAGTTGAGATCCACTGTATACGGATAGAAGACGAACGCGTTGACGGGGATGGATATTGCTTGCAGAAACAGCCATTGTCCGCAGTAATGGACGTACAAACGAACGAACCATATCAACGCCACCAGGAGCATGAGCACCCAAAATTCCCTTGTTCGCCACTGCGAAAATCCCATTTCCGACAAAAACATTCTTCTTACATAGTCTGCACGTTCGTGGCCCGTAGACTGCACCTGACCTTTGGTAGAGAATGGTTTCTGCACAGCAAAGCTGTGCCTTTCCAGGTCCTCCAAATAAGTAAGCTTTGGTTTCGGGGTCTTTGCATCCAGCACAGCTGTGTGGGGAATCAATTTCGCTGCTCGCTTAGCATTGTAATCTTCCACCGGGTTTTCGAAATGAACTTTGTAATACATTCCCTTCTCGTTTTTGACTGTCATGAATTGACCATCATCAATTGTACCAGATTTGCTGGCGATGTCACTGTCTTCGTCGGATGACGAGTCGTAACCCAGTTTGCTTGCTTTGCCGGAAGATGAGAGACGGCTTTTCCCGCGATACCTTATGCTCGACCGTTTACCAGTTTCGTCCGAGTATGAAGCTGATTTCAATTCACTTGACGATGCGTTGCTTTTCTCCAAAGTGCCCGTCATGTTCAAACTCAAGTTGGAAGCAGAACGTATTGACTCAGCGCCCGATACTGATTTTGCATCAGAGCGTTCCGGAGCTTCTTCTCCGTCTATTGCATCTTCTGCGTCTAACAATCTGTCCGGATAGCTGAGCAATCCGGAGCTAAACTGCAATTCAACTTCATACTCTTTCTGCCCGGAAAGGTACCTGGGAAGTCTCACTATTTGAAAGTAGACGTTCGCCAACCAATGGTCAAGATCTGTAGCCACCAATTCTTCGATCAGTCCGTGTCTGTCGATTCTGGTGTCGATGTGCCCGCGTAACATGGGAGACTTGTAATGTCCTTGTACGATGTCGAATTGGCCATCGCATATCGGGAAGCAAGACCAGGCTACAACTCTGTCGGTGGGTGTTACAGCGCCTCGAAGCAGGAATAGTTCGAATATTAAAACCATACCTGGCCTTACTTCGTCTTTAGAGGGCACTACAGTGAAGACACTTTGGTCCAAATGGATCTGAGATGATGAAAACTTTCCATCGTGGTACACCGGTAACGTTGATCCTCCCCATTGCTGCCCAGTCATACGAGACCATCTCATTACATGACCTCCCAATCTGTCATATAGGGACACCATGATGGCGTATCGACCGCCGGGGATTTTGTCCCTCAATCCGCGAACGCACTTCAGTTTGACTTGGATAGGCTGAGGCGTTTTTGACCACTCTAGCCTCCACCGTCTTCCTTTGCTACCTCCATATTGATCATCTGCAAAAGTGAGATCGCCGTATAACGACTTTATTTCACCTTTACGCTCATCGAGGGCTTGTGCGAGTTGACTTTCGGATTTCCTGAAGGCGATTTGTAATCTCTCCTGGTACAGACGTTCTCTTTGACCAAGCAAGGCTTCCCTTCTCATTATTTCTTGTTTTTGACGCTGAAGCTCCACCAATAAACGCTCCTTGGCCGTTTCCTCTTTTTCTGCAATCTCCATCTTTCTTTGTTGCTGCTCTTCAGCAAGATACTTGGTGTAGGCGACATGCTCTTCTCGTAGTCTGAGCTCCTCTTGCTGAATCTCCTCGATTGAAACCGGAGCTAGCATAACCACGTCATTTTTGATTTCGTCCTCAAACTCATCAAGATATTGCGGTACTGCGCTAGTCTCAATTTCGGTGCGCAGAGAGGTCAGCTTCGAATCATACTTATCGTGAACATCTTTATTTTCCGGAGCCTCCGAACTTTCGATTTCTTCGAATTGTTTGAGAAATTGGTCTAAGTTATGGTTCTGCTCTGGGGCATCAAACCAATCTTCTTTGTCGATATCAGATTCGTTCTCCATGTCAGTATCGACAGGCAGCTCTGGCGATTGAGGCTGTAGTGGTCGCAGTGATGTTTGTGATACAGAAGGCGTTCCCAAGGTATTGGTTTCGTTTTCAATGGTTACACTCCCACTACCAGGCGGTGAAGTAGCGGGAATAGGGTTCTCTATTCCCTCCCCAATCGCATCCATTTTGGATGTGATTGTAAAGTTAGGTATTACCTACAGAGGCTATAGTTGCCTGAAATAAGAAGGGACTGTCGTTAAAAGTTTAAATCCTAAGCATACAGGATGTGAGAATCTTGAAATCGTCAAGATTCTGTCAAAGCCAAATTTCACTGTCCCGTATATTTGAACGACATTATCTCACTTCTGCATCGAAAGCGCATAAGTTCAACACTCGTGCGTCTTTGCCGTCGCATTACCGCGTGATCAGCAGGAAATACAAGAAAACGCACAACCACACGAATTACGACTGTGGAACAGTAATTCGTTCGTCGCAATCCTATAATCCCCAAGCATATGCCCACATTCAAGATGAAGCACATAATCTCCAGAAAGGATACTAGTCTGCACGGTGCACACGACGGAGCAGGGAGCACGATCTGACGTAGGCTACCTATATTGCCAACCAATAGGTAGCCTACGGATAGGTCTTAAAAAAAGAATGACAAGCATCACCACGCTTGAATACAAACGCTGTTGAATGATGCTTGTGGAGTTGTCGACAGTGTCGCAATTGGTCAAATTAATTTTTGCTGTTGCTCGCCACGTTAACTCAATTTAAACGTTCTTGTTAGGCAGCGAGTAGGACGAACATGACCCGGCTAAGTAAGAATACAAGGACATTGAATGAAAAATAGCCAGGAAAAAGCTCATCAGCTTGGGCAAATTACCGAAAGTCCAAAATTGTTTCACCTAACAGTGGACGACACGAAGTAGGGCGATTTCTACACCATGTTCCGCCGCGTTATAATCAGAGCCTGGATGGAGGCAGAAATAGAAGTCAGATGTCATTTTTCGGGTTCGGGCACGACGTTGGCAAATATTTCCGGCGTTAAAATGAGTGATCATTGAACTAATCAACCGTATGAATTCGTACTAGTGCTCGGTAAAATAAGGCAACAAAAATCAAGTGTCGGGCGCCGAGGTGATGTATGTTCGCGGCCTGACTCCACAACTGACAGGATAGTTGAAATGGTCGGGAAAAACTAGACTCAGCCCTAATTTCCAACTGACCGATATTCCACATCGATGTATAGAAAGCTGGCGAGCGAGGATATGGGGCTAATAGGCAATATATCGCGTCTGCCTGTAATCGATAAACCAACAGCGCGACGCCACGTTAAAACTATAAAACATGATTTTCATATAAGGCAAGAAGATTGTAAAGAATACTGTAAATTAGCGTAACTACTGCTGTATGAGCTGGATGGATGTCTTGACCTCCGGCGAAGCCCTGAGACTGGGTCAGCCCTGTGGAGTCGCTTGCGATTAAGAATCACACAGTACTATTAAAAATGACTAAGATGAACTGACACCAACTTGGTACTCTGGCCTACCTAAATAGGTCTGCGATCTACTACTGCTCTATGTTAGCCATTAGCATTTGGCGTTGTCGTAAATCCTCAATTATTTTAAGCAAATACCCTAGGATTGATGTATGAATGGTAATATACTCACGTCGTAACAAATCCGCACTGCTCGCTATTACCAATCTAGCTTCGAGATGTGCATTGTGCAATTGTGTTGTACATTTAGCGTACATTATTCATATTGAAATGTACATTTACGATTTTGGCGATTCATTACGAATATTAATAAAGTGCAGGTGTTCCATGCTCGAAGTTAAATATCGGAGTTCTAATACATTGGAATTGAAAGTATTCAACTGGATAAATTATTCCAGCATCAAGAATTCGTTTCGCGAAAAAATCTTCCCGGATACCTAATTATGAGGTTTGAATAACGGAATATGCGTTACTCCATTTCATACGTCATTTCAGTTGTTGCCTCTTCTGCTAATTTAAGGACGTCTTTACCTTGCATCCAAGGCGAAATACTATCAGTTGCTGTCGATTAAATACTACCTTATTACAACACTATCGCAATTTGTAGAACAAAACTATTATTATTATTAGACTTCATAAAGTAACTTTGATGCCTTTTTATTTCTTGAATGTTCCGATGTTGTGAGGTGATAAAAGAGATATAAATGAACCAACTCTTCTCTCTCGGCTTAGCACGTCATAATCAGCCTGTCTTTTATTTTCGTCCGCTCAAGACACACTTTGATTGCACTTATCGTACTTTACTATCTCGACCGTCCAATCTCTCAATACTATTCTGAAATGCGACAAGCACACAATTGCATGGAAACTGTGAGCGATACTATATACTCAGTGAGGCTCTACCCAGTCGAATCAACTGTAGACGCTATACTTCAGGCTCAAGAATGGAATCCGGCACTTCAGAAATGTATAGCTTGAGCACAATATTGACACAGACAATGACGACAAAGCACGTCAACAAAGCGACGCGATTCGATAGAACTCATAAAATATCCTTCGTCTTTTGACGGTTTCCTTGGAGATAATCGTCAACACCAATAAACCAAGCGATATTGTCGGATTCTGTAAACTAGGGCCAATTACATTGAATAGCTTTGCTATTGCCCAACGCTATTTTGCCCGCAACTAATAATAATTGACCTGACTTGAGGTTGCGTTAACGAATCTACCATTCAACAAAAGGCGGGCTGTGGAGCCAACAATGATACGTATAATTGGTCGACCATACAATGTATAATACCTCGTAACACGATGACGGCTACTATCCTGGCACCTGCCTATTTATTTACAAAGAATACATACCCACGAATGGTTTGTTATAGAATAGTATATTGTTCTTTCACCGAATGATAATGGCTTGTATATTTATATCAACATGTAAGGAGGCTTTCAAAATCATGTCCAGTTTCAAGGCGGCGATGGTCAGAAACATCAGCCTCGGCGTGATGACCGCGTTCTGCTTCGTGACTGCGTTTTGTCTTTTGACTGCGTTTTGTCTTCTGACTGCGCTGGTGTTTTCCTTTTCCCGGCAGGTTTTGAAAACATCGAACCCCTTTTCGACGATGATTTGCCATCGTCATCCTTATCATCTTTGCGGCGAGACGATGACGTTGAACGACTGCCTGTTCCGCTTGTGCGAGATGACGAGCTTGAGCGACTGCCTGTTCTGCGAGACCCGAATCTTCCATATCTTGAAGAGCGAGAGGATGTCTTTGACGCGCCAATGGTACCTGTAAAACAATACCAAAGTCGGATTTAGTGTGGAGCCTTTGGATATCCGTCGTGCTTCTCCGTGCTTTTTGCCATCGTCGTCGTGACTGAGTCACCAAGTAACCCAGATGTGACTATCTACGCAGGAGGCCCGGGTTGAACTCCCGCCGTCGGAGTTTTTTCTGGGCTCCCCGCCCCCCTTATCGCTGTAAATACGGCGAGAAAAGAGCCCATTATTTTTACCCGATGAAGAACGAAAAAAAAGAGCAAGAATTAGCGACGAAGAAAGATTAACATCGAAGAAGACTGTGACATGGGGAAGTAAGGCCGTCTTAGGCAGATGAAAATATAATCTGACGAATACTCGTATATAGATTTAAGTAAACCTATGATGCCACGGCTGGTCTAGACAGTTTCGATTTATTGATCACTGAAAACTTGGTTTATGTTTGTCTTCCAAACGCAGACGCAGGATCATTTTGGGATTCCAAATTCCACACACCTTACTTCGCGGTCAATAAAGAAGCACTGCTTTGTAGTGAAAAATACTTAATTTTTACACTTTGGATTTGCATCCCATTTGTGGGTGAGATTGTCATATCAAACACGGGGAGTAGCGGTAACTGACTATCTTTTCAAGCATATTGCACCGATCTGTAGTATCATTAGTCATTCTGCATTAGTCACGAAGACACATTCTGCAATTTCAGACGCAGCCACCGCCGATTGACACTTAAACCAAATCAACTTTTTCAAAGTACTTACTTGAGTAATTTTCAGACCCTACAAATTCTACTTTTACTTGAAGTAGCCTTGACATGATTTCAAAATTGCTATGTTTACTTGCAATTGAGAAGAAATATAATTATTTTTTTCAATTTTTCAATTCATTTCTACATCTACTTGAGTAGTAACGCCGACAAATTTGATCACAAGGCTCTGTGTTGGGGCCACTATTATTCATCATATTTATAAATGATATTGTCTACTCCTCCCCAGGAAATATCACACTCTTTGCAGATGATACTAGTATTGTCACATCTGGATTTGACTATGCATCTGCCATTGACAATACTAACTCTGAACTAGCCTGCGTTAGCAATTGGGTGTCTTCGAATAAATTACATATCAATCCCCTCAAAACCAAAATTCTAGTATTTGACTCTAAAGGATCTCTCAACAATGCGATCGCAGAATTCAAACTAAAGGACTCTTTGATTAAAACCAGTCAATCTGTCAAGTATCTAGGTATTATTATTGATGATAATCTAGTATGGGACCATCACATCAACTACATAGCAAGCAAAATATCTCGTGGCATTGGTGCACTCTATCGCCTGAAGAAGCTTGTTCCAATATCACTTCTCCTACCTGTTTATCATGCGCTCGTCCACTGCCATCTTACATATGGAATAACAGTGTGGGGCTGCTCTTACAAGAAGCATATCAACAAGCTCCAGGTATTACAAAACAAAGCCATTAGGATTATATCTAATATACCTGCACGTAGCAGTGTCAGTCCTGAATTTAGAAAATTGGGCATTCTCAAGGTCTCGGATTTGTATGAATTTGAAATTGTAAAAATCATGAAACAATATAATGAAGGAACATTACCTGAATATTTCGACAACTTTTTTCAATGCCCCAACTCAATTCACCATTATAACACAAGATTCTCACAGAATCAGTCCCTATTTGTTAAATTGAATTCATCAAGACTGTCAAGAAATTCCCTGTCTTATATAGGTGTGAAATTTTGGAACAATGTACCAACTTTCTGCCGTACTCTTCCTTATCATACATTTAAAGCTCGCTATTGCAAACTTATATTATCCAAGTACTAAGAAGAAAATATCTCATGATCACAGTGATGTTGTTTGTTGTTTTGATTCATTTAATATGCTACAATAATATTACCACTGTGTACATGGGTCAAATTGTTATTTTCTGATCACACTGTTAACTATGGTAACCGTCCTTCACTAGTGTTGCTGTCTTTTATTTACTTTTGTTTATTTCGTTACTCTTTGCGGTGCTACTTGACTGAGAGAAGAAATTGATCCATATTATAATTAATACTGCCAATACGCTTGGGTGACTCCGGCCTAGAAGACTTCGGTCATATCGGGTTTCCCAGTCTATACCGTGTAAATTATAGTTAAGAAAATTTTAAAAATGTATACTATTGGACGTGAATGTTTGTGGACATTGCCTTTACTATATTTCATGGTTGACGAATAAAAGAACTCTCTCTCTCTTTGTCCATACACCTTCCCCAGGAAATTGCTAGAATTTCAGAAATCCTATTGTAATTGTAGAAGGTTTGAGGAATTTCAGGTTTAGTCAAATTGTAAAGTAGCACTGCGCATTGAATCTCTTGAACAAACACACACCCGGGTACGGCACTTCAATAAGCTACCATTAACTATTCGCCATTTCCATTACTAAAATGCAAAATTGGCTAGATTTAAATTATATATTTCCGGTAAAATCACGACTGCGCTCAAGATTACTGGACCACAATATGACATATCCATTTCGCAAGTTATTGGAGTACAAAATTTTGGATTCGAAAAAATAGTATTTACGGTGGAAAATTCTTTAATTACGTATTATAGATCTACCCACTATATGTACTATGATTTAAAATCCTAAATTTTGAACATCAATAACTTCACTTCTACTGGCCAGTAAAATTTTATATCTATTTTCAATACATAAATCCAGAATTTTCTACTTCAACACATTTGCTTCCATTGGTTGGAATTGAGCCAAAATTGATTTGCAGCGTATAATTTGAAGCAACCCAACAATTTTATCAAGTAGCTGGTGAAATTTGAATGAAAGTTATTTCTGAACAGCCCAATGGTACATGCATCAAACTTAAATAGGCAAAGATGTGTGTTTAAATAAAGGACTGCTACAAGTGATTTCTACTCCGTCCATTCTTTTCATTGTATCGCAATCTAGTGATGTTTTGAAATGACGAAATTATTTATAAGCTGAACCAAATAAATACCGGACAGCATGCGGATCATTCCAGTACCGTAACCCACCTTTCTTGCAGCAGTATCTGACTTCGAAATCCACGCATTTTTCATCGTCCGAGCTTCTTCTGCGGTTGTAGCAAGTTAGTCCTCGAAGACTAATTGAAAACGGGCTGCCGCTCTGTCCAGCCGGTTTGCCGTTGGCTTGTCTGGCCTCGATGGCTTCGGGCGACCGACAGGTTTTCGTCGGGTTCTTGGCTCGTATCACAGTGGTCAATTCACGGTCCCCGCTTCGAGACGATGTGTACGAATTAAAATAGCCCGTCCATTCGCCATCACTAGGACAATCTCCTCTAACCGTGGAAGCTGTGAAATTAGGGTTCGATAGAAAACCAGATGCGAATTAATAGGATAAGCGAGAACTTACTTGGTAGATTCGAAATAGGTGCTGTAAAATGCAAAAATAGTATTGTTAAGTTTCAATAAAAGTTCGTAAAGAGACTTAGGGGTACAGAACTAGGATAAACATTTTAACAATGTCAGCTCGAAAAGTTTCGCGTTTTATTACATGTACGTAATGAATATAATATTTAATAGGCCCAGGTGGGTGTGTGGTTTCAAAGACTACTTCAAGTCGTTTCGACACCTTCCTATCTTTTCATTGTATCGCAATTTTCTGTTGTATTGAACTAATAAAAATTGCTAATAAACCGAACCAAGGAATAGGATGCAGTATAGTTGTGTCATTGATGTTTGTATATATATATATATATATGCCATGAGTGCATGAAGTACATATGACACTGGATAACGGAGGTTCACATATAGGCTTGTACGGCTTTCTAAGTCCTCAAAGAGACGCTTAGGAGTACAGAACATCATAACACATTTGAATAAAATATTCATTTTTATTCCCGAAGCTTTTCTAAGTCCTGCGCAACGCTTCCATGCTATCCCGGTGATGCTGAGCGGTCAGCAGGGAAGTCATGGATATCAGAGTTACTAACCAGGTCTTTGGTCCTACCCGGTCTGGGATCGAACCCCCAACCTACCGATCAAGAAGCTGGACGGTCCACCATTATGCTGTCTTGCCGCTTTTTAAATGTATATAATAGTATGTATCATGAAAATTCCGTATGTATTGAGCACATAATACAGATACCAGATAGAAAAAAAAATCACAGGTGGTCAAGTAGTTGGCTTTCCTACTCTACAAGTACAGAATGGACAGTATGAATATTAGTAAGTAGTTAGTTTCAAAAAGTACATTTCGTTGAGGGGTTGCATACATTTAGCAGTTGATTGGACGTGGATACATTCGTAATTACAAGGCGCATATTCGTGAGCGATGCAAAATTACCAATAACCCCATAAATAATGGAATTTTTGAACATATATATTCAGTTATCGGGACACAGACACTATTTGGCCCTGCAGTGATGACAATGGCCCAGATAAAACATATCATAAAACTACTTTCTAGTATACAAAATCCATAGTGTAAGATTTTTTTTATGTCATAAAGCTGGCTACCAGTTACAAATTTAAAATGCAAATCTTGAAGATGATGAATAATCCACAAATATACCACTCCATTTACTTGAATGAAGATGATAACACCGAACTTTTGATGCGTTTCCGTGTAAATTTTGGTAGCATCAGAGCACTGATGTATCATTGACTACTAGCCTACTTCTACTACTTTAGACTACTACTACTCGTACGTGTACCCCTGACGAGTGTCAACCTAAACTATCCGTGTTTATTTCAATATGGAGATATATTATTCAATTGAATACTTAATCCATCTCGTAATCGAGAAATGTTTCTACGTTCGTACTTACCTAAAGCAGAGCAGAACGAGACAACGGTCAATTGGATGATAGATTCCAGATCATCGAAATCGTTAACAGTTTGCACAAAATTTGGAGTCGAAGCAATTTCCTCCAGCTCTCGCTTATCAGCGTTGGCAACGCCCAGCGCGATCACCCTGGCAACACGCTGGAGATTTTTCGCTTTTGTTCGGACACGATCTTTCGACTTTCCGTCGGTTATCAGAATAGCAACGCCAGGCACGTTAGAACGTCGTCCAGCAGATGTCGTGAATTTCTTTCTGGCGGCATACTCAATCGCCCTGCCTGTCTTGGTGCCCCCGGAGGCGTATCTGATGTCTTTGATAGAGGATATGAGCTCGTCCTTGTCGTTGGCGTATGTGTCCAATTGCCACTGATCTTTGTAGCCGTGGTTGTAAGTCATCATGCCGACTAAAACGTTCTTGGGACCGATATTGAGTCTTTCGACGATTTTGGCCACAAAGCCTTTGACGAGTTCAAAGTTGGATTTTCCGACGGATCCGCTCGAGTCCAGAATGAACACCAAGTCTGTTTGCGACGTGTCGACGCATTTATCTCCATTCGCCGCTGTTAAATAGTTAATAGAGTATGATATACAAAGTTCTTTTGAATTCTCCACTAGTTGCCGGCTATTACCCCTGACGAATGTTAGCTAAAAATATCAGGCTTATTTCAATATGAATATTTTATTTAATTGTATATTAAGAACAAATCGTTTCAGTCCATTCATCTGTTAACATAGGTGGTCGATAAACGAAGTTCTTCCTACTTTCCCCGGAGTACTCAGGTACGTTTTGGCTACTTGTACTACTTCCTCAAGTGGTTATGTTTTAGACTACTTCAACTTTTGCTAAACAGTTTTAGTTAAAACTCTTAGAGAGTAGTTTTAGGATATGCTTGCGTCACTTTCACAGCGAAATTGTCATGACAAGTGGACGAAGGTATCTCAGTAAGTATCTCAGAAAGTGAATATATTGTCGAAAATTGCACCTCTTTGTTGTATCATTGGTCATTTTGTGTTGGATCTGAAGATGCACCATGGTATTTCAGAAGCGGCCCACTGCAATTTACTGCTAAAAGAATGCCACTTATCGACCAAACCGACCTACTTATCTACATACTTATGGAGGGTTACCAAATTTTGAGATCCTAAAAAGAGGACACTTTTGACTAGTTACAAAATTTATAATAGAGGACGAGAAATAGGGTAATTTGGAAAATTTTACAGAAATATTATTAGATCAATTTCCCAACAGGACTCCTGAAAGTCATGTCGAATCAGTTGTATTTGACCTTGTTTTAGTCAACTGCGCCGTCTACGCCAGGGAAATCTAGATTTCACGTCATTTATAGAACTTTATAGTTGTCCCTAAGCCATCGCCTCGCTGTCAAAGCAATATAGGAAGACGAATTGCAAAAAAGGAGAACATTTGGGCGTCTTCGGAGGACATTTTCGATTTCTTGAAATGGAGGATAAATCCTCCTGAAGAAGGACGTTTGGTAAACCTACTTGAAGTAGTTTTGAGACATCTTGGAAATCCCCCTGCTTCTTCTACTTGTAATGGAGTAGGAATTTACCGTGTTACTTCTATTTTTACTTGATAGCAACGATGAGCACCCTGAACACATTTGTCTGCTTATCAATTTATGAAGATGGAGATCACCACACTTATATGGTACAAAGGTAATTGTTGAAAATCCACTGGTTTGGCTTCATTGGCAATAATAGGAAAATCTGCTGAAATCCAATCAAAAACTCAAATGCCTACCTAGTTCACATCGCTCTCCCTTGAACCCGTCAGGGCATTTGCAAGTAAACCTGCCATCATCCGTATCGCTGCATGTGCCTCCATTTTTACACGGATCGGTCGCGCACGGTCCCTCTGTGAAACAAATTGTTATTTTGCTATTGAGGTCTAGAAGTTGCATACCAGATATTCACACGGTACAGATTCTCAGTAAGGGAGCTAGATTGCTGTTACTTTTGATTCGGTGTAAATGTGTCCTGCATACGCGAAGCATTTTGCTAGAGGTAATTATAATTTTCTCGGGTGTTCTTGGTAACTGAAGTTCGACCTGAACACATTTTCGTCACTATTTAACCCTAGTAACTACAGCAAGTCTCCTTTACGCCCCAATATTTGACAATTGTCTGACACAACCGTTCTTCGTATCTATGCATATACCAAAGTACATCCCTATATAGAACACTCTTTTGCTGGAAATTGCATTATGATGATTCCGCCTAATAAACGGATGTAAAAGTCAATGATATCATCATTTTTTTGCAACCAACTTACCAAAAGACTTGCAGATCAAGCTAAACATCAGGCCTTCGATCGTATCCAATTCATGGAAGGATTTCACGAGTTTGGAGAACATCTCGATAGGTGCCGATGCCATAGCGTCCAATTCGGATTTTCTCGCATTTTTCACTCCCAAAGCCAACACCTGCACCCAAAAATACGTCTCAACGCACACAAAACGACACACCATAACACTAGTATACGCACCAGAGTTGGATCAATTACATTATTTCAGTTCAATTACAATTACAATTACAATTACTTTCATGCATGTTTCAATTACATTACAATTACAATTACTCCATGCTAAAAATATCAAATTACAATTACAATTACAATTACTCCTTGCATGCTTCAATTACATTACAATTACAATTACAATTGCTGCTGTTGAACATGTAATTGAATAATCATAAATTCAACCGTGCTCCTTGACAACCGTAGCGTCGTATTTAACAACAATTCAAGTCTAGTTCAGATTTTGTAGTAATAAATGCGTTTATGTGCGTACATACTACATGGTATGCTATGTAAGATGTCATCGTGACGTAATATAAGCGTGTTTTGTATGCTCGGTAATTATGGCTCACGTAATTGGAAATGTAAAATGTTATTTACCTAATTTCCTATGGGTTAGGATTAAGGATAGGGTGCAGTATGTCGTTGAAAAAGTATTATAATATATGCACGTGTGGGATTTGCGTATATAGTATATAATTAAAGAAATAATATTATTTTTATCGAGGGACGTAGGAATTAGGATGAGGAGTAAAAACAAAACCGTGCTTTGTCAGATAAGACGTTATATAGGCTAATATCCAGTGGTCTGGTTAGTTAGTCAGACGAAGTAACGATGCAGCATTGTGATCTGAAATCGTATTGTAGATTGCCAACCCACGGATGGATGCGCAAGATGTGAGTCACGGATGAATGCACCGACAAACGTACTACAGAGCCGGCTAAAAGCAGCAAACTTTGTAGTCCTAGAGCTGGCGATCCATGCGTCCAAATTTGATGCATCTGCTCTTTATCGTAAGCTATTGATGTACTAATTCCGAAAATACAAAATAAAATCTCGTCAGTGCAATGTAACTGCTCCAAAATAACCGTTTAAGGCCGACTGTTCTGAAAAGTGAGAGCGCTGCAGCAGCATGACCACAACAATTACCCATTACGCCCAGCGATTGTTCAGAACAATGCCGATTCCCAGACTTTCACGACTATTTTGGGATGGTACCATTGCCTTTAAATATACTTTTATTGCGACACTAGCGACACAGTGCGACACTAGCTTTCGATTAGGACCATTCATATCAAATTTCGACGCTTGGATCGCCAGCTATGGGACTATCAATTCTGCTGCTTTTAGCCGGCTCAGCAGTTCGCTTCTCGGCGTATTCAATCGTGAGTCACGCGTTGCGAATCCATCCGTTGGTTAGTAATCTAAAAATTGTGTACAATGGCAGCCGAGGCCAGCATAGCGGTAAAAATAAAAAACTTCGCCCGCAAGGGCGCAGTCAAGGGCTTCCGCGAATGGATCCACCAAATTCCTTGTCGACATTTAAAGAGAATACATTATAATTCAATTCTTTTATGTTGTGCTTGTCAGGTCTCAATAGCAACTTAATGTAATTGAAATTGTAATTGCACAAAACTTTTGTCAAATTACAATTACAATTACAATTACACAAAATAAAAATGCTTCAATTACAATTAAATTACAATTACATTGAAAAATGTAATTAATTACATTCAATTACAATTACAAATTACAATTGATCCAACTCTGATACGCACATATGATTTCTTCCTCAATTCCGCAGCGGGGCCGCTGACTCTGTCATATGATCTTCCGTCAGTGATGATGACAACGACGGCGTTCACGTCCTTTCGTCTGCCCTGACTTTCGCTCAATTTGTCTTTTGACAAGGCTGCGATGGCATTTCCTGTCTTTGTCCCTCCTCTGGTGTAATCCAGAGACTCAATGGCCTAAATTGAAAGTATTGATATTAGAGCAGTTTTTTAGTGCTTTCTAGCGTAGGACCCTAAATTATTTTGGGGTGTATGTGTGGTCTCCCCTAGTCCCGGGAAATGTTTTCATTGTGATAAACTCATGCTTCTGTAAATTAAAGCTTACTGACATCGAGCTATCTTTGTCCGTAATACATATCAGTGTTTTCAAATCAATTGTTGGGATGGACTGTTTAGCAATGCTCTCTTAGCTGTGTAGGCTTCATGCTTCCAATGGCAAGAACCTTCCCCCATTGAAAACAGCGCGGCTTTTATGCCACATCGCCATGAGTAATGAAAGGTAAATCAAAGAAATCATATTCCCTGTACTTTCTTTTCTTTAACATTTCTTGTATTGGGATGACAATATGAATAGACATGGATAAAATTAGACCAATTTCAGTTGACTTTGTAATAAAAACACCAAGATTTTCATTGCCCTTTCATGGACCCCATAAAACTAGTCTGTGGATCTCGTTCCTGGGGATACGAAGCATTAAAGCAACGGGTACAACAGCAATGTGAACTTGTATGCTACTTATTATAACGTCTAAGAAGTTACTTCACCATGTTCTAGCTAGCCGCAGTTAGTTTCTCCCGAACAATACTTGTATTAAATAAAGTTGTGTATGGTTGTGATTAATATCATAATTTCAAGGTCATTATGATGGCAATTAAGAGCGGGCATGATTTGCGAAGAAGCAGAATGGCTCGAAAATTGACTTAAAATTTAACTCTGATTCCTGAGTCATTTCATATTTGTCGTATGCCGAATACTATTCATGTAAGGTCATTTTAAATCAGTGAGTGGATTCATCGCCACACTGCCCACCAGTCTGCTATTAATGCATGTATTAATCAAATAATTCCCTCTATCACAATATTATTTACATCATTTTGCCGCAGTAGACAAGGGGGTAATGAGAAATTTCATGAAAGCTTAAAACCAAAGATAGCACTGTAAATCTTACTTTCACGACAGAATCCTGATCCTTGTACTTGTTCAGACTCCAACGATCCTTGTAACGATGATTGAAAGTGGCCAGGCCGACTTGGACGTCGCTGGGTCCGATTTTGAACCGTTTCACGACGCCGACCATGAATTTGAGGAACATTTTGAAATTCCCTGCACCGACAGAACCACTCGAATCCACCAGGAATATCAAGTCGATGACCGCATTCTGGCGGCATTCTTCCGCTGCGTCCTCTGTTCCGAAAATATTCAACGTTCCCCGTTGCGTCCAAAATTCAATGATAGGGATAAGCACCTGTTTCACATTTATCCCCGGAAAATCCTTCGGAACATGAGCATGTGTACTTTCCTTGATCTTCGGGATAGCAAACTCCACCGTTCAGGCAAGGGTCTTTAGAGCACGGGTCTTCTGCAATGTTGTTTCGCATATTTTAGGAGCTGATTGATATTCACCAGTAGGGTTTTACAAAAAAGCCTAGAACAAAAGTGGGCCGTGCTACTGGTCATACTGTCAATAGCATGTTGCCGGCAGAAGTCGTCATAAACCATAATATGTACTCATCGATATTCTCACATTAAAATATCACCTACGAGTCTAAATTATCATTTAACAGCACCAATTTTGGCGAAATGCCAAGTTTGAAGATACCAGAAGAAGAAAAAATTGCATCTTATTCCAATCTAAATTTCGAGGCGCACAAAACGAATTATCACGGATGTCAATACTACTGTACCATTCTCATAGCAGACAGCGTTCAGTATGACATCCACAACCGACGGAAGTTCATCAAAGTCATTCACCAGCATTGCGAACTTATCCTTTGGTTTCGAAGCGATATCATTCAATTCCTTCTCCACGGCGTTCTGCATTGAAATGGTACAAAAATTAAATCCCGAGCTGGCATGATGGAACTTTTCGGCAAAACGCACCTTGACACCAATGGCAATCACTGTCGCTTTCTTTTGAAGTTGATATGCAGGACTGGTGACATCATCGTAGGATTTTCCATCGGTTACCACAAGAACCACTGCTGGTACGCCTGGTCGTCGGCCGGTAATTGCAGACAATTTTTTATCGTGTACAAACGTGAGGGCTTTTCCTGTCTTTGTGCCGCCTTTGCGATACGGAATCTCTTCAATCGCTTGCAACAATTCAGCTTTGTTCGCATGTTTATCGAGATTCCACAAGTCTCGAGGACCGCGTGTAAATGCTACCGCGCCAACTCTCACATCCTGTACGAATGACGGGTTAGTAACATTGCCATAACTTTGACGTGTTGTAAATTTTACTTTTGGTCCGACGGGTAATGCGTCGATAATTTGATAGACAAATTTCTTGACGACTTGGAAATTTCTGAATCCGACAGATCCACTCGAGTCCAGAACCAGAACGAGATCGACAGTGTTACTTCCAGAACATCCCGCTGATTGATGAAACGGATTGATTAAAAAATTGATACCATGAAGTGCATACAGAATTATTCGAATAAGACCGAATAAGACCAAATTCTTTATATGAAAATCAGCCCTACTGACGAGATGAGATTGATGTATCCAAACATCACTACGGAGGCAATTACCTACATTTTAAAAACCACATTATACATACTGTCGAGAAGACAGAAAAACATAATTTGAGCAAAGGTGAAACATATAATCTCGTATGTAAACAACTAAACATACATCAAGTAGATGAGATCACCCAAAAAATTATTCTTCATCAAGTTGCGGCTCGAGGTAAAGAAGTAATATAAAGAAGAAATTGCTACTTACGTGGTGCCTGGGGTGGTGAATCGTTGACTAAAATTAAGACAACATGTGAACAACTATTCATAGTATAAAAGTAACTGCAGTCGACTTACGTGGTGTTGGATTTTTGCAGTGATACTCGCCCATTTTATTGGTGACACATTTCTCGTTTGGATTACATTGACTTTCGATGCAATCGTACTGATTAGCACCGGTGCAGCTACAAGATTTTGTACAGTCGGAATTCATCGCCGAATATCCTAGAAGAAATTCTTGTCACGACAGATCTAACATATGAACCACTGAAATAGAATAAACCTTTGGACACATATCCAGTGCCGTCAACGACACATCCACATTCCGAAATTTCAATACAATCTTCGCCATCTTTAACAAATCCTGGCTTGCAAACGCAGTCCTCAACATCCGGTAACGTGCATCTGATGAATAAAAAATTTAAAAGCCTGGCCACACATTGCCGCAAAACAGGAATCTTACGAATCCGGCGCGAATGGATCGACACAGGTCGCGGGACACGCAGATGCACATCCGCTGTAGCTACTACCCGGAGGGCATTTCATTGCAAAATTGGTCTCCTCTCTCCAGTTACAAATCTTGACCTTTCTCTCTTGACATTCTCCGGCAAATGCATCCAAAGCCTGTGAATGCAAGGCAATGAATTATCACATTTACCAGTAGTAAACACCATTTTACGTTGTGGTTGCCACCATATATGCTGTTCTATAGCATCAGATGAGATCAAGCACCATTAATTTAGAATCAAAATAACACCATAAATTTCTAGTCAGTTACAAGTAGAAGTAGCGATTTCTAACACATGCTAAAACTACTTGAGGTGGAAGTCAAACTAGTTTAGTACGTCATAACAAAAACTATATTTGGTAGAGGGGTCGTATACTTTTAACAACAAATCAGAAGTGGCTACTTTTATAATTGCAGGGTGCAAATTGATGCAATCTTATCTCAAAACTACTTTCCTCTTTAAAAAATCAGAAGTGAAAAATTTAAGGGCTTTTGCCTAAATATTGTGAAGCAGAAGTGAAAGAAGTGTCAAAATAAAACGCCTTGAGAAATTACTGCAAGTAGGGAGAATTTACCGAGTAGTACTCCAAAAAGGTAAAAGTACTTCGTTACTGACTAACTCTGCATCACAGCTACCAATTTATCAGTAAAGTCTAACACATAAGCAAATATATCAGGTTTCAGTTTGATTTGAGATGTTTTTGGACTTTGATACTCCATGCGTACCAAGTTACAGATAACGATGCAGTACCAGGCTTTCAGGTCTTACTCTGAACTTTCCGAATAATTGATGTTCCCGTTGTCAGCCAAGAAAGTTTGCACTTTCACAATGAATACTAATATGGACCGTTGAATATCGTTGATCTTTGCATATCACACTTTCGTTAGGCAGTGTATCAAGGGCATGCAATTGATTGTAAGCATTTTGTCAAAACTATCCGCATTGTTGCATTGATTAAAAGATGCAGTCACGATATATTGTTACGAAAGTCTCTGAATCATGGACTTGATAAGGGGTCCTTGCTTATGTTTTATCAGTAATTGGAAGTCAGCAGGGGGATAACTTACATCTTCTAGGACCTTCCTGTCGCCGTCGTAAGCACATACGTCAAAGACACAGTTTTCAAACAAGTGACCCGTATCCATCTTTTTAATGCATTCCCCAAACGGACCGTCTGGATTCTTCAGGGGACCGCAAAAGTCTTTTCCTGAGCTGAAATTAAATGAATGCATCAGCGGCCTTACTTTAAAGGAGTCTGATCTTAATACTCATACTATTTTGATTTCATGTCAGCCGAGCAGACAAATTCATCGGGCGTAGGAATGTTGCAAGTGCCTATTTGATTGCTGATCCCGAATGGATTTGGCTTGGAAAGTTTCCCGTCTGGTAGCATCAAATCGTTCTTCTTATTGCCATCAAAGTCAGAGCATAATCCTTCCACCTTGAGACAAAAATATCAATTAGAATACCTCAATCGCATTACATTCTATTACAAAAGAATGGATTAAATTGGCATCTGGAAAACTGCATTGGATAAGCAACACCCATCTCGGTCTACAAAAATATTAAAATACATAGAAGTCGAGTCCCAAAACTGGCATGGACACTACAAAGATTGCATATTGATCAGTAGAACACAAAAAAATTTCCAATTTAGCATAGGCCCGAATATGACAGGTTTGAGATAATTTATTTCAACCCCAGATGCTATTCAAACGATCAAATAGATATAACTGGCAAAAGAAAATAGCTTACCTTTCCTTTGTAACTCTCCGGAATGTATGTCATAACGTAGAATTTCTTGCTCAATATCTTCAATCCGAAATCAGTCCTTACGACATAGTAACGGCCCATTCGCTTCACCGAAAATCGTGGTTCCTTGTAGCTACGGTACATTCTTCCGTTTATCTAAATTTATACGCAGGTGAAGAAAACATATGTTATGCAATATCAAATAAAGTTCCCTACCTTTGGAGGCCCACCATGTATGAATTCAATGACAACATCGCCATCGTAAAGATAGATGGTTGCCCGTTTCGTGTAAGCAACTCTTGGCTTGGTCCGTTGTTCATTTTCAACCTGAAAGAAAATATTATGTATTGTTATCACCTGTGAACAGCATATACTTTTCGGGAAAGTTGAATGTATTGAAGTAGGTTCACATTAAGGTAATAGTGAAAGCACAGGTTTTTGATGGTATTCCTTGTCCCTTTTTATCCCTTCTGTGCATATTTTTCATTTAGCGCGCATGATTCTTTTCAATGTATTCATGTAGTGTTATCACTATCCTTAGCCAAAGGCAGTTGTTTGATTGACAAACAGTTCCAAAATGTTTCGAGTTTTATTTATCTTTTCACTGCATCATAATCTGGTGGTGTTTTGTAAAGAATATTATGTTACAAAGCTAAACTGAGGTATGTATAGCTTTGCACAATGATTCGATGACTGATTATTTCCGGGATCAACTACTATTCTATTTCTATTTTCTTCAAATCCTTCTTTATTAATGAAGAAGCCTTGACTACACTTCAACTCTAGATGTTCTCCAAATATAAATTTCTAGAACATTGGGCGCAATTCTATGCGTGTCGTAAAAACTCCAACTTTTGTAAATATGCAGCTCGCAATCCGCAATCAAAAATATTCTAGGATATCTGAACAAAAATCCCACTCACTTGAATATCGAAAAATTCCAAATCGGTAGCATCATCTTTTCGTTTAGTTAGAGTATAATTGCATTTTCCCATGAAATCATACTTTTTCTTGTCGTAGGTGACATAATGAGGATCTCCCCATACGAGACATTTTCCAAAACCTGAGAAGTAAAATGATCATTGAAGACATTACGCCTTTTAGAAATACACAGAAGAACAACGCATGATATTTGCTGTGAAGAAAAAAATACTTTCACTTTTTCTGGATATACAAATCTGTTAAGTTAGTGAGGGGGTGGGCCCATATCTTACAAAATGTCGAGATTGAACAAAACTATGACGACGCTCTCTAAACTTTTGAGCACCTCAGTTAAGATGCACATCTAATATAGACCTATTAAAATATTCAATGAAGAACGGAAATATAGATTCCTTACTTGCTGGCTGACAGCCCAATGCTCCGCGATCGTCCACAGAACAGAAAGTGCCCGATTTGCACGAAGCTTTCTTACACGACAGCGATCCATCAGAACAGGTGCATTTCTCGGCGCAGTTGGTTGTGTAGAATTTAGATCCAGACTGAAATCGAAATAATATGTTACCTAAAATCATAGTTGAAGTCCTGTCAGTATTACCTTGTAATATTTTCCCTCTCGTACGCAACCACATTTCTCTTTCTTGATGCATTCCTCTCCGGACATTACATAGCCTTGATTACACTCGCAGCCTGGAAAGGAAATATCATTCATTCCAAAACTGTGGCACGCAAGTAAATACAGTGAACCAATAAATTTTAAACAAAGTAAATCAAGTTTCGTAATTAGTGTTTTATATACAAGAAATGCTTAGCCGATTGCAAACTAGTTTGTACCAGGCAGAAAAGCTTCTCTTCCCCATTGCTAACACTTTCCAATGAGATACTGACCTCATGGAACCATCGATTTTTTTGCTCTCGGATCAATCACGGCTTATGACTTATGGAAATTTTGTAATTTTACTTTATTGCAGCTGTAAGTTAATTTTAACTAAAAATCATGGCTGTTTTAGGGATTGTTGATTATCAAGACATTACCCTTGATATGATTTCAAAAGATCTTGTACTGATTCACCCCCCCCCCAAAAAAAAACTTGCTGTTGCATCAAACCATATGTACCAATGTCCAGCCGTTGCTATTAGATATGACAAAGGTGATATTCGAACACAGAATACGTGGTTGAAATTGTACACAAGTAAAAGAGTTGGGGAAACGCGGCTTTACATGAATTTGGTTATTGAGAGCTAATTCATATATCTTTCAAATATAGCAGTGTTGATTATCTGTAAAAATGAATCATACAAGATGTCCTATTCGTTGCTTGTTGCTGTTTCTTTTTTATAAAAGAATGTACGATGATAAGTTACATACCTTCGGAGCATTCCTCTTTCTTGCAGTCATCTTTGCTTTGCTTCGCTCCAGCGCAAAGTGCTGGACATGGGGTGACACATTCCTTATACTGAGAATGCTCGGGACATATTGGCACTGAAATACAATCAACAAAATGAAATTTGTCGAGCACGTGCAGAAAATTTGCAACTAACGTCTTTTGCATTTCTCTCTCCAATTACAACTGGCGTTAACGGCCTTGCATTTTTCGTTGTAGGCGGCCAGATGATTTTCGAGCGATTCTTGAGCTCCTTCTGTGATACACGCATCCCTCATGCAACTCTGTAGAATTTTTTTGTGTTCAGGCATGCGGCTTCGAGCAAAATATTATTTATCAAAATATTTATTATTTAGTTTGTTAGGAAATCTTCAACTTTTGACAATGCCTCAGTGATGCTGTGAATGTACACTTGATTCATCAATATTTTTCTAGATGTTGTTATTTGCAACATGAGCGCGGTAGAATGAGGAGTGAACACATGACAGCCAGCTGTATCAGGATTCATAAACTAGCTCTTCTCTGGCAGACTTATTAAACTTGCATTATTCAATTCCAAGATGAACAACAGCAAGCTGTGGTCTAGCTAGAATGCCTTGTCAAACACAATCCACAATTTCATTGGCAATTGCGATTGTGAATTAGTAATCAACTGTCAGTGCCTGCTTCAAATGTACAATTGAATAGTTGAACAATTGAATAATCACACTTACAGTGCAAGAACACTATCAATTTTGATTCAAAAGAGCATAGCCACTGTTCAGTCATCATTAGACACAAGGAGACAAAATTTAGAGTGTGAGACCCTAATGTCACGGTAAGAGTGGTAAAATAATTATTACCTCGAAAAACTT
The DNA here is from genome assembly GCF_051294905.1 of Botryllus schlosseri. Classification (NCBI taxonomy): domain Eukaryota; kingdom Metazoa; phylum Chordata; class Ascidiacea; order Stolidobranchia; family Styelidae; genus Botryllus; species Botryllus schlosseri. The sequence goes on from NC_137246.1 coordinate 11,198,272, forward strand.
TTTCGAATCGACCTGGTCCATGCAATTTACAAAGCAATCATCCGGATCGATCATGATGCCACATGAGCATTCCCCGGTGTCGAATTCTTTGCCGCAATTGGGAGCTTCTACAGGAGGAGCGTCTGCTCTCGGCTGGCACCTGCATGAGCATCAAATATGAGCGTTGAGCAAGACGGATTACTGACAAAGTAGGACAATAATTTGGCTTGATCCATTATTATTGCTACGTCGAAACATACATTGTATCGTCACCAATCTTCCATTTCCGCACGAAGTCGGGAACCTTCATTTTCTGTAGATCGTCATCTTTTTTGTCATTGTTATTTCCACACAACCCTGGAGAACAGCATGTTAATATAAAAGCAAGAATCAAAATCAAGTAATCGTCGATATACCTTCAACACAATCTTTGTAGTATTTTGGTAAACCAACATTCAGGTTACCGGTCTCAGTGAAGCTGACTACGATTCCAGATGTTGTTTCATATCGAATCGCGTTTCCATTTTTGTAGATGGACAAACCATACGATTTTTTCGTGAATGGCATATATACAATTTCGCCATCAACCTTTAAAAAAAGAATCTCTAAATGCGTTCGATGTTGATTTGATAATCAAATTACTACATACCTTGACAAGCATCCCTCTAAACAATTCTACAAATAGCCCATCGGTACGGATTACAACTTGTTTGAGAGCTGAGACTTGTTCGGTAGCGGCCACATCTTTTTCCACCTGCACAAAACATTCATTCAATACATAGCATGTAGTAGGTAGTATTGACTTGAGGTACTTTCGCACACTGCATGAAATAACGTTGGACTTACCTCAATAGTGATTTTGGGCGTATTTTTACAATCAGAATCCAGCAGAGTGTATCTGCAAGATGCGCTAAATTCGTAAGCTTCTGCATCAAATGTTTCGAAATGCCTTCCGTTTATCAGCCCACACCATTTCTCGGTCTTGGAAGCTGTAACAATATTGATGTTTAGAAATTTCGTAATTGAGATTATTTCAGTGAAGATTATATCTACCTGGAGGTTGCTTGACTGCTGGTTCTGTAATGGAAAATAAGCGGTTAGCAATGTTAAGCAAGTACCACAATTTAATTCATACCATCGAGGTCTTTGTCGTTGATGAGTATTTTCATCGTTTCAGGTTCGTCTATTGTGGCTTTGTTGGGAAATTGCAGAGAAATGTAAAATATTTCGATTCCTTCCAAAACTGGTTTCTTTTCATCATCGAGAATAGTGATTGTCACCGGAGCTTCTTTTTGGTTTGGAGCAAACTCAATTAGCTCTTCGACAGGCATAAAGTCTTCTTTTTCTGAAAAAAGAAAATCCATGTGTTTCTACTACATGTATCCCTAAGATGCAGATTGCAGAATGAAACTGCAGAGGACTAGAACGATACAGCAATTAAAAATAGTTAGGAAACTCGATATAGACTTCAAGGGTGCAGAATTGCTATACTATATTTCACGGTTGACAAATAAAAGAATTCTCTCTCTCTCTCTCTTCATTGAAGTTTTGATCTTATGAAAAGGGCGGAAGATCCGAAATTATGAGTCCAAATCCGTTTTTTGGCTGCGACTCATTTCTAATCTCAACTGCTAATCGTATTCAAGATAAACATGTAAATATTGCTGCCTTTGTTTTTATTCATGCAATTTGCAAAAAGTCATCCGAGAACAATTCTCACCTGTTGCTTGCTTCGGCTCCTCCAAAGTATGAGATTTCACAACAACGGAGGAAGGTTTAGAAAGATCGCCAGTACGAAGAACGTTAACAGTTATTGTACCGACATCTTCCAACACTTCAAATACCAGTCGGTCCAAAGTAACTTGGGGCACTAAAATAAAACATGATGTTACTACAGTTCAGAAGAAATATCTTTGTAGTCGGAAACGTAATCTATTAAAACCTTATCATTTTTTAGATTTGAAGTCCTTTTCTAGCTATTCGAGCAAAGTAAATATATAATGGTATTCAGTTTACGAAATTGAATGAATAGAAGAACGAATGAATGAATTTAAGCAGTATCGGTGGTACGACTGTGCTATTTGGCCTGGTTCACATCTGCCGAAGTAGTGGATAAGAATACACACCTGCATTCAAGAAACTGACTGATTTTGGCACCAAATTTCAAAACGATATACAGCTTGCGTGCGTAAGGAATACTGAACTCAAATACGCGTTGAATGAAGGTAAATGAAGGTTGGACACCAAGTTTACTGTAAGTACATCTGTTTTAGGAAACTGGACTTTATACAATAATGTACTTTGTAGCAGGCAATTGAAATAAGTAGGTAAAAATTAAGTAAACAAGACTGTTATTTCAAAGCAACATAATGTGTAACATACTTTGCAAGTTTTCATCAATAGTGACTTTTGCTTCTACCATGTCGCCTAGTTTGGCCTGGAGAGGTGAGCTCAGCATGACATTGAACGTCTCCGTGTCTTCAGACTCATCATCGTCGATAACTTTGATGTAGCATTCCGCCATTTTTTGCCCTGAATACATCCAAAAGTGACTACGGCTGACAACCATTTTAACGTTTATACGTAGATGCTAGTGAAGAACTACTATTCTGTCAGAGCTTAATTCACAATTCACACTTACCAGGAGCAAATTTGATTATAGACGAAGGCTGATCTGGTCTTGGCATGTAATCTGCTTCTGCTGTAGCTGTTTCATCGACTGTATAGCAAACAACTGATGATTCCTGATTGGTTTTCCCTGATCTTTCAACAGGAATCGTTATTTGCCCAGAAGATTCCTTGACAAAGTGTTCTGGCTCCGTAAACTGAATCTTGGGAGATGACGAGCCTGCAGAAAGATCATGGCTTATATATTGCCGGATGATAGTCGGACGATATTATTTCTACACCAAGGAAAGGATCACACAGACAGCATCAGTATTTCACACTTGACATTGGACAATTCAAACAGCATCAGTGCAAGCAGGCCGCTCTGTAGCAGACAATTTGCGATGGATCATGAAATCATGGGTGTATTTACGATAGAAGTTTGAGATGGGCATAACAGCATATCTTCCTTATGTGGAAAAGAACATTGGAAATTTGAGTGCGATAAGTATGCTTTTCAGCCTCTGACTGTGGAGTGAGTGAAGTAATACAGTTTCGTTAGTTCACCACTGCAATGTATCAAAGTTTTCAGTAAATGAGTTGGATCCACCACTGTTGCCGGAGCTGGGTGTAAGCATATATAGCCCACCTACTTGATAGTCAGTGAAGATTTTGAGAATGTCAGACCGACTCATATTAAGGAAACCCACCCTTATCAGAGTCTTTGGGGTCATCATCTTTTTGTTTGGGATCATCGTTATCTTTCATGGAGTCATCATCTTCTGTAGAATGGAGATATGAATTACGGTAGTTCGAATTACATCAAGTTCAAAAGGTAGCTATATATCCAAATTACCGGAAGGACATAAAAATCGGACTTCGTAATCTTCACAACGCTTATCTCGTTGGTCTTTATTGAGACAAGAAAATCCCGTTTTTGCATCCATAGATACTTTTTCTCCGGCACTTTCGGACGATTTCTTGGTTTTTACAAGCCTGGCTTCAATTTTATTTGGATTTTCGCAAATCTTGTTCGGATTTTCTTTTCTGCAAATGAAAGTTCCAGTACTTCTTGATTTTCGCATACATAGAAATCTGTTTGGTAGCACTCATATCGCTCATGAGATTGATATGAAGTTACAAATCATTTGTTATCGTTAACAAGGATTTGTCAAGTTAATAAGTATACTCAAATTACATATTCACACGGAAAAATAGACAGCCACGGCAGCCACGAGTGTAATCTGAGAGAAGGGGTTTGAAACACATTGGTTGCTGTCCCTTTTAAACCAAGCATCGTGTGAGGACAATGTTTTCCAGTGCCTGCCCTCACCCCAGGAAAATGGGATGTTGATGTCAATTGGAATGTTATAAGTCAAACTCGGTATATTAGTCATGTCTTTTAATTCTTGTCTATTGAATGATAATTTTGCATAAGATTCAGATGATCTGCTTCTTACCTCAGGTCCTTCAATTTCTCATGGTCACCACTAGCACTTGGATCGTCTCTGTCAAACCATGAAGTCCAAGAGTACCCGGTAGGATCAGACGAATCTAAAATAAATATGTTGGTTGAGTATAACACTAGCTAACGTAGAGTAAAAGGTCATATTTTAATGAATCAAAGCGAACATACGTAAAGCACCATAGCATAAGGGATTAGGGGAAAGACTGCATGAAAGTATGAATTTTTCAGAATGAGTTATTCACCTTTAGGACAAGCAAAGCGAACTTCATAATCTTCACAGCGTTTATCATCTTGTTTGCTGTTCAGGCACGAAAATCCTTCCTTTGCATCCATGGAGATGGTCTCTCCGGCACTTTGAGCTGCTGTCTTGGTTTTCACAAGCCTTGCTTGGATTTTACTAGGTTTTTCACAAATTTGGCCGGGATTTTCTTTCCTGTAGAAATCCAAATGAGATTGATTTTACAGTCGATCAAAATTAATCGAATGACAAAATGAGCACGATTCTTCTTAGAATGATATCAGTGCATTTACAAAAAATCAACATGAATCATTCCTATCCATTCAGAACGTTTCGGGAATAGCAGTTAGCATTAGCCAAAATGGACGTTGATAATCGAGTTAAAATATAGATAATATTACTGTTATTAAAAATTTTCACAAAAATTAAAACTCATTCTCAACTCAAGAATGTGTGTACTAACTAACAACACTACTATAACTATTCTTTACACCCCCATTGGAGTCCATGCCCAAGGGGTTGCCGCAACCAGTTTAAGAGCTACTGGCACAAATGTAGGCAAGAGTGGCATAATTAAATAAAAATGAGTTTGGAATTACAGATAAGATAAAATAAAAACATTATAATGATTTTAATTTCTTATCTTGTGTGATTCTCATTTGACTTTCACAATTGCTTTACCTGAGTTTCTCCAGTTTTTCATGGTCGCCAGTAGCTGATGGATCGTCTCTGTCATACCATTTGGTCCATTCATGCCCAGTGGGGAGATCTGAGTCTAAATTTACAAATACTATTTTAATGAAAAATTCTTTCATCACAAAGTATAGATGCGGTTAAGGTGCTGGATTATGTGTATTTACCATCCGGGCAAGAAAAGCGAACTTCATAATCTTCACATCTCTTGTCTTTTTGGTCTTTATTGAGACAAGAAAATCCTGTTTTTGCATCCATCGATACTTTTTCTCCAGCACTCTCAGAAGATTTCTTGGTTTTTACTAGCCTGGCTTCAATTTTCTTTGGCTCTTTGCATATCTTGTTCGGATTTTCTTTTCTGTAAATGAAAATGTAGTGATTCAAACATTGGCAGTAAAACTGAAATTCAGAACAGTTCATATGATCCAATATTTTGAACAAATCTGCTATTCATAGGCAATTATGGAGAGGTTTGCATAAGACTTTGTCACAAATTTAATTCACAATCGAACCACAATTGACAATTAAATTGCAAAACAAATCGGTTCATCTGGCCAAAATTTAATTTACACTAGTCTTGTCAATCTTGGTATATTGGTATTGGGTTTTGAATCTTGAACCATGACTGGCAATGTCGCGTCAAATTTGGAAGTTCTGACTTCATGACATCCATGCTTGACAATACATAGCTTCGGAAAACGCCAACACTGATCTGCTTCTTACCTCAGGTCCTTTAATTTCTCATGGTCACCACTAGCACTTGGATCGTCTCTGTCAAACCATGGAGTCCAAGAGTACCCGGTTGAATCAGACGTATCTAAAATACAAATGTTGGTTGATTCTAACGTCAGCAATGTAGGGTCAATGGCCATATTTGACCATGACAAAAGTGATTAGAGGAAGGACTGCATTAAAGTACGAATTTATCAGAATGAGTCAATCACCTTTAGGACAAGAAAAGCGAACTTCATAATCTTCACAGCGTTTATCGTCTTGTTTGCTATTCAGGCATGAAAATCCTTCCTTTGCATCCATGGAGATGTTCTCTCCAGTATCTTCTGCTGCTTTTTTGGTTTTCACAAGCCTTGCTTGGATTTTACTAGGTTTATCACAAATTTGATCGGGATTTTCCTTCCTGTACAAATCCAAATGAGATTGATTGAGCATTATCCACGGGGATGTTTTGTTACTTTACAGTAATTCAAAATTAATATTTAGATAAAATTATTATGATACTTGTTACAATGATTGGGAAAAATCGAACAGAATCATTTACTTCTAGTCTGAAAGCTTCGGTATTAGCTTACGAACTGGTTGTAATCGAGCATTGTTGTATATGGATCAGGTATATGGAGAATTACGGGAGTGGACACTATATGAGTGACATCACATGAAGCGACCAGAACCTCGTCAATGCAAACGTGAACCACTCATCAGAAGTGAACGAGGTGCCCACACACTGTACGATATACTAGTTTTAGGTGTAGATTTACGAATTATAGATGTGTAACCGGTGTGCATTAGGAATGACTTTTGTAGTTTGATGCCATAAGTAAATACCTGATAATAATGACAACAACTGACGGTAACTTTTGCAATCCTATACTCATGTCACTGTAGCAATGTGGTTTATGGATATGCGCTGCCATGAGCCACTCTAGGTAGGCCAAGATTATTTTTCACAACAAGGTGTTAAATTGGCGGGCTTATATTTGCTGATTTTATTGCAGCACTTTAAGCTAAGTAGTATAGTGGGCTTTTATAGTTATGTTCCGGGATGTGGACCTGGTTAAAATCAGAAGAAATGCGAATTGCAAAGCTCATTTTTTGCCCTTGAGATATTTTTCCATGTGATGCTAGCCTGAAGATAATGGTGGATTAGAGTTATTAAAAAAGATTTGCACAATTCATCGGGACATTAAACCTTTCGGATGACGAATTTGAATGTCTTTCACGTGACAAGCAGCCAGTAACCAGAGTAAATGAATATAATTATTTAGTTCCAGTTTCAAATCTATTGTTGTTGTTCCTCACAATTTCTCAAATTATCTTACAAAATCTAATCCACGACAATGAAGAGACAGGTTTTCCTCATCTGATCGCCTGTGCAGCAAAAATGCTCATAAATTATTGAAATGACGAATTCATTAAGCAGGAATTTGTAGTTCAGACTCATTCTGAACTAAAGAATGCATGTTTTATTATTATTATCGAAATACATCGCCCCCATTGAACTCTTTTACACCCCCTATGGTGGTACGCCCACCAATATGGAGGCAGGAGTGTTATAATAAAGATACCAATGAGTTAAAAATTATAAAATTAGAATACGTTATCCAATTTGCTTTTCCAATTTCCTGTGATTATGAGTTGAAAGTGGCACTCATCTTACCTTAGTTTCTCTAGTTTCTCATGGTCGCCGGTAGCTGATGGATCGTCTCTGTCAAACCATTTGGTCCATTCAGTGGAGGGATCTGATTCTAAAATTGTAAGCACAGTTTAAATTAGAAATATTTTCACCATACAGTACACATGCATTGACAGTGTTGGATTATGGATATTTACCGTCGGGGCATGAAAATCGAACTTCATAATCTTCACAACGCTTGTCTCGTTGGTCTTTATTGAGACAAGAAAATCCTGTTTTTGCATCCATCAATACTTTTTCTCCGGCACTTTCGGACGATTTCTTGGTTTTTACAAGCCTGGCTTCAATTTTATTTGGATTTTCGCAAATCTTGTTCGGATTTTCTTTTCTGCAAATGAAAGTTCCAGTACTTCTTGATTTTCGCATACATAGAAATCTGTTTGGTAGCACTCATATCGCTCATGAGATTGATATGAAGTTACAAATCATTTGTTATCGTTAACAAGTATTTGTCAAGTTAATAAGTATACTCAAATTACATATTCACACGGAAAAATAGACAGCCACGGCAGCCACGAGTGTAATCTGAGAGAAGGGGTTTGAAACACATTGGTTGCTGTCCCTTTTAAACCAAGCATTGTGTGAGGACAATGTTTTCCAGTGCCTGCCCTCACCCCAGGAAAATGGGATGTTGATGTCAATTGGAATGTTATAAGTCAAACTCGGTATATTAGTCATGTCTTTTAATTCTTGTCTATTGAATGATAATTTTGCATAAGATTCAGATGATCTGCTTCTTACCTCAGGTCCTTCAATTTCTCATGGTCACCACTAGCACTTGGATCGTCTCTGTCAAACCATGAAGTCCAAGAGTACCCGGTAGGATCAGACGAATCTAAAATAAATATGTTGGTTGAGTATAACACTAGCTAACGTAGAGTAAAAGGTCATATTTTAATGAATCAAAGCGAACATATGTAAAGCACCATAGCATAAGGGATTAGGGGAAAGACTGCATGAAAGTATGAATTTTTCAGAATGAGTTATTCACCTTTAGGACAAGCAAAGCGAACTTCATAATCTTCACAGCGTTTATCATCTTGTTTGCTGTTCAGGCACGAAAATCCTTCCTTTGCATCCATGGAGATGGTCTCTCCGGCACTTTGAGCTGCTGTCTTGGTTTTCACAAGCCTTGCTTGGATTTTACTAGGTTTTTCACAAATTTGGCCGGGATTTTCTTTCCTGTAGAAATCCAAATGAGATTGATTTTACAGTCGATCAAAATTAATCGAATGACAAAATGAGCACGATTCTTCTTAGAATGATATCAGTGCATTTACAAAAAATCAACATGAATCATTCCTATCCATTCAGAACGTTTCGGGAATAGCAGTTAGCATTAGCCAAAATGGACGTTGATAATCGAGTTAAAATATAGATAATATTACTGTTATTAAAAATTTTCACAAAAATTAAAACTCATTCTCAACTCAAGAATGTGTGTACTAACTAACAACACTACTATAACTATTCTTTACACCCCCATTGGAGTCCATGCCCAAGGGGTTGCCGCAACCAGTTTAAGAGCTACTGGCACAAATGTAGGCAAGAGTGGCATAATTAAATAAAAATGAGTTTGGAATTACAGATAAGATAAAATAAAAACATTATAATGATTTTAATTTCTTATCTTGTGTGATTCTCATTTGACTTTCACAATTGCTTTACCTGAGTTTCTCCAGTTTTTCATGGTCGCCAGTATCTGATGGATCGTCTCTGTCATACCATTTGGTCCATTCATGCCCAGTGGGGAGATCTGAGTCTAAATTTACAAATACTATTTTAATGAAAAATTCTTTCATCACAAAGTATAGATGCGGTTAAGGTGCTGGATTATGTGTATTTACCATCCGGGCAAGAAAAGCGAACTTCATAATCTTCACATCTCTTGTCTTTTTGGTCTTTATTGAGACAAGAAAATCCTGTTTTTGCATCCATCGATACTTTTTCTCCAGCACTCTCAGAAGATTTCTTGGTTTTTACTAGCCTGGCTTCAATTTTCTTTGGCTCTTTGCATATCTTGTTCGGATTTTCTTTTCTGTAAATGAAAATGTAGTGATTCAAACATTGGCAGTAAAACTGGAATTCAGAACAGTTCATATGATCCAATATTTTGAACAAATCTGCTATTCATAGGCAATTATGGAGAGGTTTGCATAAGACTTTGTCACAAATTTAATTCACAATCGAACCACAATTGACAATTAAATTGCAAAACAAATCGGTTCATCTGGCCAAAATTTAATTTACACTAGTCTTGTCAATCTTGGTATATTGGTATTGGATTTTGAATCTTGAACCATGACTGGCAATGTCGCGTCAAATTTGGAAGTTCTGACTTCATGACATCCATGCTTGACAATACATAGCTTCGGAAAACGCCAACACTGATCTGCTTCTTACCTCAGGTCCTTTAATTTCTCATGGTCACCACTAGCACTTGGATCGTCTCTGTCAAACCATGGAGTCCAAGAGTACCCGGTTGAATCAGACGTATCTAAAATACAAATGTTGGTTGATTCTAACGTCAGCAATGTAGGGTCAATGGCCATATTTGACCATGACAAAAGTGATTAGAGGAAGGACTGCATTAAAGTACGAATTTATCAGAATGAGTCAATCACCTTTAGGACAAGAAAAGCGAACTTCATAATCTTCACAGCGTTTATCGTCTTGTTTGCTATTCAGGCATGAAAATCCTTCCTTTGCATCCATGGAGATGTTCTCTCCAGTATCTTCTGCTGCTTTTTTGGTTTTCACAAGCCTTGCTTGGATTTTACTAGGTTTATCACAAATTTGATCGGGATTTTCCTTCCTGTACAAATCCAAATGAGATTGATTGAGCATTATCCAGGGGGATGTTTTGTTACTTTACAGTAATTCAAAATTAATATTTAGATAAAATTATTATGATACTTGTTACAATGATTGGGAAAAATCGAACAGAATCATTTACTTCTAGTCTGAAAGCTTCGGTATTAGCTTACGAACTGGTTGTAATCGAGCATTGTTGTATATGGATCAGGTATATGGAGAATTACGGGAGTGGACACTATATGAGTGACATCACATGAAGCGACCAGAACCTCGTCAATGCAAACGTGAACCACTCATCAGAAGTGAACGAGGTGCCCACACACTGTACGATATACTAGTTTTAGGTGTAGATTTACGAATTATAGATGTGTAACCGGTGTGCATTAGGAATGACTTTTATTGTTTGATGCCATAAGTAAATACCTGATAATAATGACAGCAACTGACGGTAACTTTTGCAATCCTATACTCATGTCACTGTAGCAATGTGGTTTATGGATATGCGCTGCCATGAGCCACTCTAGGTAGGCCAAGATTATTTTTCACAACAAGGTGTTAAATTGGCGGGCTTATATTTGCTGATTTTATTGCAGCACTTTAAGCTAAGTAGTATAGTGGGCTTTTATAGTTATGTTCCGGGATGTGGACCTGGTTAAAATCAGAAGAAATGCGAATTGCAAAGCTCATTTTTTGCCCTTGAGATATTTTTCCATGTGATGCTAGCCTGAAGATAATGGTGGATTAGAGTTATTAAAAAAGATTTGCACAATTCATCGGGACATTAAACCTTTCGGATGACGAATTTGAATGTCTTTCACGTGACAAGCAGCCAGTAACCAGAGTAAATGAATATAATTATTTAGTTCCAGTTTCAAATCTATTGTTGTTGTTCCTCACAATTTCTCAAATTATCTTACAAAATCTAATCCACGACAATGAAGAGACAGGTTTTCCTCATCTGATCGCCTGTGCAGCAAAAATGCTCATAAATTATTGAAATGACGAATTCATTAAGCAGGAATTTGTAGTTCAGACTCATTCTGAACTAAAGAATGCATGTTTTATTATTATTATCGAAATACATCGCCCCCATTGAACTCTTTTACACCCCCTATGGTGGTACGCCCACCAATATGGAGGCAGGAGTGTTATAATAAAGATACCAATGAGTTAAAAATTATAAAATTAGAATACGTTATCCAATTTGCTTTTCCAATTTCCTGTGATTATGAGTTGAAAGTGGCACTCATCTTACCTTAGTTTCTCTAGTTTCTCATGGTCGCCGGTAGCTGATGGATCGTCTCTGTCAAACCATTTGGTCCATTCAGTGGAGGGATCTGATTCTAAAATTGTAAGGACAGTTTAAATTAGAAATATTTTCACCATACAGTACACATGCATTGACAGTGTTGGATTATGGATATTTACCGTCGGGGCATGAAAATCGAACTTCATAATCTTCACAACGCTTGTCTCGTTGGTCTTTATTGAGACAAGAAAATCCTGTTTTTGCATCCATCGATACTTTTTCTCCGGCACTTTCAGAAGGTTTCTTGCTTTTTACTAGCCTGGCTTGAATTTTCTTTGGCTCTTCGCAAATCTTGTTTGGATTTTCTTTCCTGCGAAAGAAAACAAAATTTGATACCACTACTTGTAGAGTAATGGAGTTATCAAAATATTCTTACTTAAGGTCCTTCAGTTTCTCGTGGTCTCCACTAGCACTTGGATTATCCCTATCAAACCACTGAGTCCATTCGTATTCAGTAGCATCCGTCGAGTCTAGGAGTAGAAAATTTCTTTGCAATGCACAAAAAGATGAATTTCGATAAAGGCAGAAACTTAATACTTTGCTAACATTCGTAAAATGTAATTAAAGGAACAACATTAAAATATGAAGCAGAAAACACCTGTACCGAGAATGACCTCTATCCGCTAACCCCTGTTGCCAGTTTATTGATAATGGAATTCTGAAATATACACTCGCTTATGCAATACATAATACAGGCACAAGAGGACACTACAACATCCTAGTAAATTACAAGCATAGCCAATGACACTAGATAATGTTTTTCAACCCGAAAAGCACAATAGAGGGGCAGCATCTAATTTAAGAAACTTCCATAGTCCATCTACATTTCTCAACGTACCTTGCGCAGCACATAAAGACACAATCGTTAAATCCACGGCAGCATCCAGATCTTCGTAATCTTTAGGATTCTGCACTAAACTGGGATCGCTAGCAATTGCGTTCAGATACTTTCGGTTCACGTCACCAATGCCGAGCGCCACAACCTTGGACACGGCCTGTAAGTTTCTAGCCTCGTCCGTGAATTTACCTCTCGATTTGCCGACGGTGATTACGATCGTGACGCCGGGAACGTCCGATCTGCGGCCAGACGACAGAGTGAATTTTTTCTTTGACGCGAATTCAAGAGCATTACTAATTCTCCTGCCACCGCTCGTGTATCGCAAATCTTTAACGGCGGATATGAGTCCTTCTTTATTATCGGCGTAAGTGTCAAGCTGCCATTGATCACGGTAGCCCCGATTGTAAGTCATCATGCCGACCAAAATATTTTTCTGACCGATTTCCAGTCTTTCGATAACGTTTGCAACAAAGGTTTTTACTGATTCGAAATTCGATTTCCCGACAGATCCGCTCGATTCCACAATGAAAAGAAGATCTGTTTTGGCCGTTGCAACGCATTTATCACCATCAGAGGCTGTGAGAAGTAGATGGTTTAGTATGCTATCATAGTCATCTGCAGTAATCAGCTACTGACCTAATTCACATTGAGTCCCTTTGAACCCGTCCGCACATTTACAGGAGAATCTGGTGTCTTCTGTTTCTGTGCACGTACCACCATTTTTACATGGATCAGTAGAGCAAGGACCCTCTGTAAAATAATGCGCACATGATACAAATGCCTTGAGGATTTATGCCATCCGTGCTGTAACATTTCTTTTCTAACGACTTACGAAATGAGATCAAGTTGAGGTGAACTGTAGGGCTAGAGCTGAATAAAATATTATATAACGGTACAATTTTGTCAGAAGACTATATCCTGATCGTCACACGATTACAAAATAAAACATGATGACAGTACTACATGCTCACTTGATCAGTCTTTTGAATCACATTGAAATAATTCATTGCAATAAAACTCTCAATTACTTTATAACTGATGTGTTGAGTACTTATCTTGAAGGTTTTGCGTGTGCCCCTCATTAAGAGTTAACGGCACAATACCAAGCATTGATTACAAATGAAAATGATAAGTATGACGTATCAATGCTATTCTAAAAATGAACTCTAGACGAAGCTAGCTCTAGCGATAGCTATACGGTAGTCATAACAAAGAAAAAGTGTGAGAATTAGATTTATACAATACAAGGGAAAACATTTGACACGTCAATTTAAATCCTGCTATCGTGCTTTCTAATATTACATTGTTACATCATACTCTACAAACTCGTTTTCATTTGAATCACAGTTTAGATGCTTAGTATTTTATCGTTAAGTCTTGATAAGGAGCACACAAAAAGTTTTTGAGCCTAAATAATCATGTTGTCCTGCCAACCATGTTAGAGCTTAGTACCCCTGTGGCCTTAACAGAAATAATTGTAAACTCTTCCAATACGGTGACTTCATGAAAGATTAGTCTATATTCTATAAATGAGTATAAGTCTATACGTACTTAGAGATTTGCAAATCAAATTGAACATCAATCCGTGAATGGTATCTAATTCGTAAAATGATTTGATGAGCCTCGAAAATATTTCGATCGGAGCAGAAGCCATCGCATCCAGTTGAGACTTCCTGGCATTTTTCACTCCGAGCGCCAATACCTTTATGTGGAAAGTCGTGAGTGGAAATTCTCAGACGGAAATTTTAGATATATTTACATATGACTCTTTTCTGAGTTCAACAGATGGAGATGTCACTCTATCATACGACTTTCCGTCCGTTATGATAACTGTGACCGCATCGATACCCTTTCTTCGTCCTTGAGACTTGCTGAATTTTTGTTTTGTCATAGCCGAGATGGCGTTTCCTGTCTTTGTGCCACCTCTTGTATAATCCAGAGATTCGATAGCCTGCAAGAAGAGAACAAAGTCAAATTTTATCAATGGAATAAGTGATTGGAGTCACAGATGGTACATCTGTCGAAACTGTGTTTAGAAAATTGCTAAACCAGTATCTTGTGTTTAATGATTGTGACTTGGAAAATACAACATAGTGGAATTACTTTGAATCATAATTACAAAATCTTTGATGCAGGAGAATGGTTTCACTCGTCCCCAGAGGTGTTCAGTAATGATGTTCTACTTTTTTGGAGTACCTAATTAGATTTTGCCTATATGTATTGCTCATTTAAAGTAATTATGTTTTTACATTTCTTTCATTTCCACTTAACCACTTTTTGGGCAAAATTACATACTTTAAACTTTGTAAAGTAGAAAAGAGTTTTGGGAGAATTATGCATTGCTTTTATGAGTGAAATTGTCATAACAACAAGAAAAATGGCCTCGTATCACGGAAACTGAATTTGTTATGAAAATCATGCCTATTCGTAGTACCATTAGTCATTTTGCGTTAGACAAAATGATGCACCCTTCAGTTTCGAAAATATTCACCACAGATTAACTGCTAAAAGTTTGTGACCTATCGAACAAATATACTTTTGAAATTTACATACTCGAGTACTTCCTAATTTTCCCGGAAGTAGTTTTGGCATGTCTTGAAAATCGCTACTTCTACTCGTAGTTGAGAAATTTATAGCAGTACTTCAATTTAAAATTGAGTACAACTTTTACCACCTCTGATCATGGCATTTAAGCTGATCTTTCAACATACTGCTCCCTACTATCGAGCGAATCGTGAGAATAAAGTTAGCCTCACGAACGGCAAATTTAGTAGAAGCCAAAATACCAACAGGAGTAGTAGCATCTCTAAATGACTTAAGGAAACATGGTTGAATATCAGTTCCCACCTTGACGAGAGAGTCCTGGTCTTTGTATTTGTTGAGGCTCCACCGATCCTTGTAACGATGGTTGAAAGTGGCCAGCCCAACTTGCACGTCGCCGGGTCCGATTTTAAACATTTTCACGATGCCAACCATGAATTTTAGGAACATTTTGAAATTTCTTGCGCCGACCGAACCGCTCGAATCCACCAAGAATATCAGATCGATAATCGCTTTTTGGCGACATTCTTCGGCGCCATCGTCTGGTGCAGTAAAACAATATGTTTGTATCGGGACATGGTAAAATCAGAGGTGGACAAAATTTTTGCACTTTGATTTTGTAAAATAGTAAGTAGTTTGTGGATGGCTTTACAGGACTTTTAAGAATGAAATTGTCGTAAAAACTAGTGAAATATCCCTGTATCAAGGTGTTTGAATGTAATTTTGAAAATAGCTTCTATTTGCAATGTCTTGAGTCTTGTTGGGTTAGTCACAAAGACACATCTTGCAATTCTAGAAGTAGCCACATCTGATCACGTGGTAAAAGTATATGACCTCTCGGTCGAATTTATTCATTGAAACTATTTACTAGAGCACTACTTCATTTGCTACATCCAAAAGGATTTAGGACGTTATTTCTATTTCTATCGGAGTATCAATGCTGGGTACGTTTACCACCTCCGGCTGAAAGATATCAATAATTTAGCTACCGTTTTCGCAATTATCTCCGGAAAATCCATCAGGACACGAGCATGTGTACTTTCCTTTGTCTTCGGGATAACAAATTCCGCCGTTCACGCAGGGATCTTTTGTGCACGGGTCTTCTGTAATACATTGTGAATGTAAACTTTAACACTAAGCAACTTATAAGCTTGGAATATATCGGGAGATTTGCTGTAATCGATGAAAGAAATCAAACTTAAGCTTGTGACTGGAAACATATACATGATTGATGATGTAAAATGTATGCTGAAAAATACCTTGCTCATAGCATACGGCGTTCAGTATCACATCTACCACAGATCCAAGCTCATCAAAGTCGTTTACCAACAGCGCGAATTTATCTTTCGGTTTGGAAGCAATCGCATTCAGTTCCTTTTCCACGGCATTCTGTAATGGCACGATGAATATTTGATAAGATATTTCCCAACTGGCTTCTCCAAGAACCCACCTTGACACCGATGGCAATGACTGTCGCTTTTTTCTGAAGCATATACGCTGGCGTTGATACTTCGTCGTATGATTTTCCGTCTGTGACCACAGCGACCACCGCTGGTACGCCGGGTCTGCGACCAGCAAGCGCCGTCAGTTTTTGATCGTGAACGAAAGTAAGAGCTTTCCCTGTCTTAGTTCCACCTTTGCGATACGGAATGTCGCCTATTGCCGAAAGCAAATCCTCTTTGTTCGGGTACTTATTGAGAGCCCACAAGTCTCGGGGTCCGCGTGTAAATGTGATAGCGCCGACTTGGACGTCCTGTTTTTTCAAAATTCAGTATTAGTAAAGTATTACGTATTTATAATCCAATATTGATGAGTAGAGAAGGGCAAAGTTATGTCTGCGTTGAATCAAGGTGTATTGACATGAGTTGCTTTTATGCTTTTAGTATTAAGAGTCAAATCTCGTTATGGTAAATTTATAGAATTTTCAGTCTAATCCGGTGCACTTTAATTGTCTCCCCTGGGAGCGATTTTGGGAGACGGAGGCGAAAATAGTGTTGAAGTTGAAGAGAAGCACAACAACTTGAGCAGGTGGATACAACCTTCGTGAATACTACAGGAAAGAATAAGGATAACCTTACTGATGACTGATGGGGCGATAAAGATATGTCGAAAAATGGACGATGAGTCTAACCGATGAATATGTTGAAATCAAGAGAGCACCAAGGTAAAGATCATTCACCCATTCCTGTGAGAGTATACTTTTTTGCTCGTTGTATCGAATTTTTTGCTCGTTGATTCTATGTTGAAAGAAAATTGTTGCACGCCTAAAATGCTACACAATTTACATGGTCAGCAGTGTATGTAGCAGCCCCCCTCTGCTGTTCTAAATTAATTGCTACAGTTACCTTTGGTCCAACGGGTAACGCATCTACGATTTGCTGCACGAATTTCTTGACAATCTGGAAATTTCGGTAGCCCACTGATCCACTCGAGTCAAGAACAAGGATGAGATCAACGGTGCTGCCTCCAGAACAGCCGGCTGCGAGAAAAATAATAGTTTATTCAACGATACATATTTAGAACTATATTTGAATAGTAATCAGAATTTTAGAACATGAGTATTGGCACTTACGTGGCGCCGGTGGTGGTGAATCTAAAAATATGACATGTATAAATGACACAGTTGTGGTCGTGGCATGGGTGAAAGGCTTACCGGCAAGTGGTCCTTTACAATTGAATTCCCCTAATTTGTTTGAAATGCATAATTCATTTTTGTTGCACTTTGACTCTATGCAATCAAACTGGTTAGCACCAGTACAACTGCAAGTTTGTGTACAGTCTGAATTCATGACCGAGTAACCTGCAAAGACATATTACAATGTGTTGACAGCAATAATTGGTCGCAGAATGTCAGAAAGTGACGAAGTCAGTTTACATCTGAAAATTGTGGTGCATATTCGCGCAGATTAAGAAATGGAGGATATTGAATCGAAAGATACCATATAATACCCCTGCAATAGTTCGTAAAAATAGAAGTACCTCACGAAATCCAACTAGAGCTGCTACATAGGATTTCAGCTACTATCCAAATAAACGAGATTCTAATATTTAAAGAGCTTCTTGGAGGTACCGTACTTCAGTATACAATTGAATAGTATATTCATATTGAAACGAACCCGAATATTTCCGGCTGACACTCGTCAGGGGTGATCGTCAGCAACTAGTAGAGAATGGGAAAGAACATTGTATATCAACAATCGTATCTCGACGTCATATTTTGAGATAGGATTGTTGATATACAATGTTCTTTCCAATTCTCTACTAGTTGCTGACGGTTACCCCTGACGAGTGTCAGCAGAAAATATTCGGCTTCATTTCAATATGAATATACTATTCAATACTAATATTTTCGACAAAAAATAATAATCACCAATTGTTACTGCATCATGACTTTTTTTTAGATTTGAATTACCTTTGGAAACATATCCAGCGCCATTAACAACACATCCACATTCTGAAATCTCAATGCAATCTTCGCCGTCTTTAACAAATCCCGGTTCGCACACGCAGTCCTCAACATCCGGTAACGTGCACCTGAAAAATAGTAAGTTTATAAACCTGGCAATACATTTTGGCAGACACGGATTTCTTACGAATCAGGAGCGAATGGATCGGTGCACGTTCGAGGACAGCCAGAGGCACAGCCTTTATATTGGCTGTTAGGAGGGCATTTGAGGGCGAAATTTGTCTCTTGCCGCCAATCGCAGACTTTCACTTTCTTTTCTTGACACTCCCCAGCAAAGGCATCCAGCGCCTGAAAAGAATCAAAACCATCTCAAAATTGCAATGGAGAATTCTACATTACATAAATGCACATTTGAGGTACAATTGTAATCTAGGAAGGATTTCTTATTTCTTGTAAGAGAATGTCAACAAGCTCTTATCAGAGTTGTATATCAGTAAACTATATATTGCATAAAGCGTGTGCACATATCCGTATGGCAGTACAGCATTTCATATCCATATATTCCTTCACATATTTGGGAAATTATACAAAAATCCACTTACATCTTCAAGAACTTTCCTATCACCTTCGTAAGCACATACGTCGAACACACAATTTTCAAACAAGTGCCCCGTGTCCATCTTTTCGATACATTTACCAAACGGACCTTTCACATCTTTTAATGGCCCGCAAAAATCTTTACCAGAACTGCAAATACACAAAAACACCATTATACCGGCACTCATCTGCCAATGTGCAGTAATTACTATTTTTTTTTCATTTCGGAAGAGCAGATAAATTCCTCCGGCGTAGGTATGTTGCAAGTGCCGATCTGGTTGCTATTTCCGAATGGATTTGGCTTGGAAAGTTTACCATCTGGTAGCATCAAATCGTTCTTTTTATTCCCATCAAAGTCAGAGCATAATCCTTCCACCTTGAGACAAATACATTGATTAGAATACTAAAATCTGCCTTCTAATTGATCACAATGTCCTCTCAGTTCCGATGCAGAGAATTATTACCCAAAGTCATTTTTCGCATTGATGGAGCCAGCCGTAGCCAATAAAGTCATAAATAAAGTTGTTTAAAATATGAAGCTAGTTTTAGAATCTAGATAATTCATCTTGAAACATTCTGAATTAGGAAACTTGGGTTTGAAGCTATATCAAACTTGGGTTTGAAGCTATACCCTTTGAGGCAATATTTTCCAATGTTGTAACGAATTATATACCTTTCCTTTGTAGCTCTCGGGAATGTAGGTCAAAACATAAAACTTTTTGCTCAATATCTTCAGTCCAAAATCTGTTTTCACAACATAGTAACGGCCCATTTTGGTCACAGAAAATCTGGGTTCTTTGTAGCTGCGATACATCTTCCCATTTATCTGAATAGATACAATGCTCGATATTAAATGTAGATTAGAAAGGATAGGACAATGATGGAAAAATTGATATCCCAGAAAGGAATGGACTGTATCATATCCAAAGATCTCTTCAGGTACTTGTCACCATGAAACAACAAAAACTCAATTACTTTTGGACGTCCTCCGTGAACAAATTCGATCACAACATCACCTCCGTAAAGATAGATTGTGGCCCGTTTTGTGTAAGCAACTCTCGGCTTTTTCCTTTTTTCATTTTCAACCTTAAAATGAGTGTTGATTAGACAATAAAATCGTTAATCAATGCATTGCACATCTCAGTTGTTGCAACATGAAGTTATTACAACCCACTGGGTTGCTTGGGTTTCATTACATATATGCTATGAAAGAGTTTGACTAGTTATTCTCTTGCACATCATATTGAAATAGGTTAATGATAGGGATGGTTTCCGACTTGAGTTTTTCAGGACAGACATAATTGCAGCTGCACTACAAATTATCTAGTGTTTGTCTTACAACTGTACAAAATTTTGATTTACGATAGAGCATCAGCTATTGCTTCTGACATTGCAATAATGTAAATGACCTTGATTTGTTAATACATACAATGCATTTAAAGAGATTCAAAATCGGATTTATCACATTTGAATTCATCTGGAATTGCATTAATGAATCTTAAATGCGTGATTCATACAGAATTCTCATAAAAAGAAAATCCAGTACAATTGCAATTTCTGGTACACAACACACGACCAAGTAGATTAGCTAGAGTAATGTTATAAAATATGTTGCACATCAAACCAGAGATGATATCAAATGATTTCACGATAAACCCATCCAGCATCCACTCAATTATGTAGCACCAAAAAAGTAAAAAATACATACTTGAATATCGAAAAATTCAAGGTCGGTAGCATCGTCTTTTCTTTTAGTGAGAGTGTAATTGCATTTCCCCATGAAATTATATTTTTTATTGTCATAGGTTACATAATGAGGATCTCCCCATACGAGACATTTTCCAAAACCTGTCAAAGATGAAGCAAAATAATGAGTCGGGTTATTGTATGATAATAACTGCAGTTGGACCTATAATTAGTAAATCATAATGCAAACTGAAATTGGTTTTTATTCTCGATTAGTTTAATATAATGGGTGAAATGTCTCCCAGGAGTATAGTGAATATATTTTATTCGTCCTTCCAAATTATTTATGACTTGATGATTTACTGAAGTAAATTTATGAAGAAACTATACAAAATACAGCAAGAACAGGAGAAATATAGGAAAATAGAAGAAGAGTCTCTAATGTCTACTAATATAAAATGGTGTACTCACTCGCCGGTTGACAACCCAAAGCTCCCTTGTCGTTGACAGAGCAAAATGTGCCTTCCTTACACATTGCTTTCTCGCATGATAGCGATCCGTCCGAACAGGTGCATTTCTCAGCGCAATTTGTAGTGTAGAATTTCGTTCCCGACTAAATGTTGGCATGATAATCACTATAAATCACGCTTCAGATTACGTTTGCCTTACCTTGTAATACTTCCCATCTCGCATGCAACCACATTTCTCTTTCTTGACACATTCTTTGCCAGACATCACGTATCCCTGGTTGCATTCACAGCCTGGAAATAAAAAAATGTTCAGAGATGAGAATAGTATTATCAACTGGAATGAAATCAATACACAGGAATGAAAACATAATATTGAAAACTATTTGATATTCTCATGTGTGCAGATCTTTCGTTGTTTTGAAAAATATACCATAGTTTCTATTGAACTTACACACATTCCAGGGTTATCATTTCAGTAGATTTTGCAATTGAAATTGCCAAACATTGAATTCTATTTTAATGACTGATAAATGTAATAATTCTTTTCAATGAAAACAATTTCAATCCGGTCATCTATGGTTATGAATCTCTTGATGTCCCAATAAATTCAAATACTAGCCTGCAGTAAAGACTAACGGATCCCGATTTTATGTAATTATTTTGTCTACCAACACTAGTTACTTTAATGATATATTCAGTTATTTTTCATTCAGCGTGCATGACTTATATTTTACATGTTCTCATTGTCATCATTATCTTTACGCCAAGGTCGCTGTATTAAATATAGGCTATTCATAACTGTTTCGACTCCTTCCAATCTTTTTTCATTGTTATGTAATCTTGTGGTGTTTCAAAATAATGGAAACAATGAGTGAATGAATAAATGTTAATACAGATTTGTCTGCATATGTGGATTACATTGTACCTATCGTACGGAGCACATGTACATTATAACGGGATGGAATAACTGCCTCAGTATTCAGGCCAGTCATTTAGCTGGATCAAAGATATTAAAAATTACCTTCAGAGCATTGCTTCTCATTGCAATCAGCTTTGATTTGATCAGCTCCGGCACAAAGTTCTTGACATGGCTTCACACACTCCTTGTATTGAGAATGTTCCGGACAGATGGGCGCTGAATTGCATAGAAATTAGTATATTTCCAGCACCGGAAAAATAATTTTACAGACTTCTTTTGCATTTTTCTCTCCAATTACAGCTGGCGTTGAAAGCTTTACAATTTTCATTGTACGATGCCAAATGGTTTTCAAGGGATTCCTGAGATCCCTCTGTGATACACGCGTCCCTCATGCAGCTCTGAGTAAGGAGAGTGCAATGAATAAAATTCATATCACAGCAAGATTATTCCATGAATGAATATGTATTATCAATAACGATAAATTAATGTCAAACAACTGATAGTAAATTTTGAAGTGTTGATGAAGCAAAAGTGCTCATGACAAGAAGCTAGCGAGATATTTTTCTATTCAATATGTGTTATCATTATAATCTGCACTTACATCAAAGAGTTTTTTTGAGTCGATCTCGTCCATACAATTAACAAAGCAATCGTCAGGGTCGATCATGATATTGCATGAACATTCACCAGTGTCGAATTCTTTTTCACAGTTCGGGGCTTCCACAGGAGGTGCGTCAGCCATAGGTTGACACCTAAATGAGAAATTGAAGGTTCTTTTAGCAGATAGTACGGGAAATATCAGTGATTCAAAAAAGGACTTATTCTGTGGTTAGTATCATTATGAAAGACATTCAATTACCAGTCACTACACTAGTCATGGTTACAAGTACAGTACCCAAAGTGTTAACGAAGTCACACTTGACTAGATACTGCATTTAGTTCTCCTAACCAAAACTTACCCTCCATTGCAAAATGTTTTCAGATAGAAAGCCGATTTTTGGTTGCTTGACATCATTATATCATTGAATTCAATATAATATGAGGTTGATACAGTCCAAGTATCATACTCGTGGAAGAGAGTGTTTGAATTACTCTTACTTGTGGTAGCATTAGTCATTCCCGCAATGTCACGGAGATAAAGTTCGAAATTCCAAAAGTTTTTATGAGCTATCGAGATGTGCAAGTCTAGTGTATGTCATTCATAAGTAATTGCTACCAGTACACCCTCGAGTACATTTCAAACCTCATTTCTTACCCCCAATTGAAAAAGTTCCAGTATGCATTGCAAATTTATATTTGCAAACCCTACTAGTTACTGATTGACTGATACTTAGCAGTTCCATTTACTACTACGACCGTCCAAGAAATACAAAATAACATGATGTGTTATCTTACATCATATCATCGCCGATCTTCCATTTCTGTATATATACAGGCGGATCCAACTGATCAAGGTCATCCTCTTTATCGTCGTTGTTATTTCCACACAATCCTACATGATCAAAAATATTCTCAATTCGAAAACAGCAAGGGCAGGTTACTATATGAAATACCTTTGACACAGTCTTTGTAGTATTTTGGCAAGCCGATATTTAAGTTCCCTGTTTCAGTTAAGCTTACGATCAATCCGGCATCTGTTTTATACTCGATAGCATTTCCGTTCCTGATGATCATCAAGCCGTAATTTTTCTTCGAATATGGAAGATTTACAATTTCGCCATCAACCTGAAACATAACATTAAGACAGTCTGTAAACTGCAGCATATAATTTCAACATCCTTCGAATGGACTCCGAATGGAAAATGTATAGGATGCTGAGAAAGATTTATTTGAAAACAGGACCAGTACAGTTGAATAACTCTATAAAATGGCTAATCAAGTTGTTCATGAAGAAATCGAATTTTCGAAATCTGATGTTAAAATAACAAGGAGATATTCATATAGCTGATAGCAAGGGTACATAAAGAAAAGTCATCCTTGTTTTAATACTAGAATTGTGTAAATTGAGAATATATCATTTGTACTGGAATGTGGTGTTTGAATAAGTGTTAAAATCAATACACAACACAACAGCAGGCTAATTTAGCAGTTAAATCTGGGATTGCTTACCCTCACAAGCATTCCTCTAAATAATTCTGTAAACATCCCGTCCGCACGAATCACAACTTGTTTCAAAGCTGAAACTTGCCCTGTACTGGCAGGGTCTTTTTCCACCTAAAATCGTGTACATTTCAATTGCATAGCAACCCTTGTTTGAATTTTAACACCGAAATTTCAAACGCAACAGCATGGATACAAAATCCAAATATTTGTATAGAGACTAACCTCAATAGTGATTTTTGGAGTGTTCTTGCAGTCTGAATCCAGCAGTAGATATCTACAAGAGGCGCTGAACTCGTATTCTCCAGCATCAAACGTTTCAAAATGTCTTCCGTTAATTAATCCGCACCACTTCTCCGTTACAGAGGCTAATTTAGTATAAAAAATAAGGTGAAACATTGAAATCTATTTTCATTCGTGGAAAAACCATATCTACCTGGAGGCTGCTTGACTTCTGGTTCTGAAAAGATTCGGGGTTCAGTTAGAAGAGATAAAAAAATATGTGAATTTGTGACATACCATCAAGTTCCTTGTCGTTGATGAGTATTTTCGTCGTTTCTGGTTCTTTGATTGTAGCTTTGCTGGGAAATTGCAGTGAAACGTAAAATGTTTCGATCCCTTCCAAAACCGGCTTCTCGTTGTCGTCGAGAATATGGATGGTCACTGGAACTTCTCGTTGCTCCGCAGCAAACTCAATCAGTTTTTCAACTGGTTTAAAATCTTCATTTTCTGAAACGATACAAAACGAATGAAAAATGAAGCAACATTGTGCAACTGGAAGTTCGGAGAAGACAATTGAGTATTCCAAAACAACATATAAGATTATAAGTGGAATATTGTGTCGCATCGGCCAATTGTATACCAAAATACACAAACTAAAATATTACAATTGACTCGAAATTGATTCAGTATCAGAATATAGTAAATATTAAATAGAACACTAGCTTGTGCTCGAGATTACCGAACCACGATATGACTTATCTATTTTGCCTATCGACACTTGATTTTCATTGTTTGTCCATTTTATGTTATCTTCATCTACTATTAATTCAGGATGCACGATTCTCATTTACACGTTCTAGGCCAGTGGTTCTCAACCTTTTTCGACTCGTCGTCCCTTTATCAAGCTAGTCAAATATTTATCGATCCCCATATTTTCGGATCTGAGGAAGAGGACATATAAACGGAAAAATTGTACAGCTGACTCTGATCTCTGATAAATAGAGTAAAAAAAGGTCAACTTGACTCCGCGATCCCTGAAAATCCCGGCACCTGGGGATAGTTTGTGGCGAGTGCACCGTTGTTTTAGTTAACTTGCGGCAGTTCCAGACTAACCCGTTTTTCATGTGTATTTTGTGCCAGTATGCGGTTGCTGGATGATTAAATATATTCGACTGAACATTCAAACATGTTCACCCCCTTCGTACGTTTTCGCCCCCGTTTCTCAAAATCGATCACCTTGGGAATCACTATTCCTGGCCAAGGTGGGTGTTTGATTGAAAGACTACTCTATGTAGCTTTCACTCATTCCTAGCTTTTTATTTTATCATAATCTTGTCATGTAGTCATATGATGTTATTAATAAACTGAACTGAACTGCAGCTTCAATACAAATGATTAGAAATTTTCAGTGATATACAAAACGTTATACATTGAAAAGACGAATTGATACCGACCAGTTGCACTTGTCGGCTCCTCAAGAGTGTGCGTTTTCACTGTGACGAAAGAAGGTTCTGATAGATCCCCGGCACGCAGCACTTTGACAGTCACGAATCCGACGTCCTCCGACACTTCAAAGATTAGCCGGTCCAAATATACCTCGGGCACTGCAATGAAATATACAAAGCGTCTATTGAAATCAGGATATCATATGGTTTTCTGGAGATGGTCCTTGCAGGCACTAAAACAGTGGATAGAATGCTGTTTGAGTTAGCTAGCTTTTAAATTAGTTGAAGACGATGCATCTCAGACTTTTTTATTCAAGCATGATAATATGCAATAATTTGTCTAGGAAACGTGAGGTATATTGAATTGAAAAGAGAGTACTAAACCTACATTGCAGGTCTTCATCAATGATCACGTTTGCTTCTGTCATGTCTCCAAGCATAGCTCCTTCTGGGGAACTCAAAAACACGTTGAACGCCTCTGTATCTTCTGTCACCTCGTCGTCAATGATTTTAATGAAGCATTCGGCCAATGTTTGTCCTACAATACCGAAATATTACATGAGGGTGCATACTGCATATATTCTTCATTAAAATTGAAATTTATTTTACAACAACTGAAAGGACCCAGTAACCTGAACAGAACAAGAATCAACCTTGATTATGTCTCAAGTATTAGGATTAGTATCTTTGGATAAAAAATAATCTTCATTAATAGCATCAAATGGTGTTTGACACAAAGGCTGATTGTCGCTATTGATTCTAGATTCATAGTTACATCAGAAAAAAAGCCATGCATGAATGCAATCAATATTATCGGTTGAAAAATGTTGTTATAGCCGCGACAACAATGAAGATGACTATATACATATGGCTCAAAATATATTTATGTACTTACGATGTAGATCTACGGTACATCAATCAACGACTGCACATTTTCAATTTAATACAATAATATATAAATATGTACAATACTAAATAAATGACAGTGTAACCCGTTACCTGGCTTAAATTCGATTTCAGAGGAAGTGTCTTCAGTTCGTGGCATGTAATCCTCATCAGAAGAAGCCGTTTCATCGCCAGTATAGCAAATCACAGTAGAATTCTTAGCGATATCTCCACTTCTTTGTACGGGAATAATTAATTTTCCTGACGATTCCTTGACCACATGATCAGGCTCAGTAAATTGAATAAAAGCAATTGATGAACCTAGGAAACACAATAGACGGTGGTGGAATTGCGTGACCGATATGAAATCCACAAAAACGTACCAGGATGTAGTCCGTCGTCTGGTTGGCCTGGCAAAATATTAAATGAAATATATGATTATCAAGTGTTTGAAACAAAGCCCCCAACAGTTTGATTTACATCATAAGCAATGCTTAGATTACCGTGACATTACAATAGACTAGTTTTATGTCACGCACATGGCCATATATGTATGCAAATTTTGGGGCATATAATACCGACATGAACATCCATCACTTATAATCTTATAGAATTCCAATTACAGGTGCTCATCATGATATCAACAAACTGAGCTATAATCACATTATGTCACATCATAAGTTTTGTAAGTTTGAATAATTCCTTTCGTTAGTAGACCAGACTCAAATAAATAGTACTGTAAATTGTATCACTATTGTTGTAAATGCTAATATACGTGCTCATTGCACAATCACCTTCTTTGTCAGTAATAACAATCTTCAGAATTTCAGGATTTTTGATATCAGCGCCGGAGGGATCTTTCAAAGTGAGATAGAATGTTTCGTTTCCTTCATCAGAAATCTTATCATTGACAATCTGTATCTGTACAGGCGCCTCTGTCTGTCCCGCTTTGAATTCAACAGTCTCACGCACTGGTGTGTAGTCGTCTTTCTCTGATAAATGATTTATGATTAAAAATCGGCATATATATGTGGTGCAGGAATGTCTGCTAGTAGAAATAGTCACATTTATTGAAAAGTACACCAGTTATTCGAATGAATTTTGATTGAATAGACAGTTGGTATGATTTAATAACGTTTATACTGATTTGAAAATTATATTACCGACAAGATACTTGTAATTTAGAACGTGTAGAAACGCGGAGAAAGCTCTGTGTTATAATGTCAAGTTTGAATATTTTATTTTCATTTCTATTTATTTCACAAACATTACCAATCATATAATTAATTCAGTCTGATCTGCTGGAAACATGTTTTGAAAGCACATAGTACAATTTAAAATTTTTTGAACCTGTTGCGGACTGCGGCTCTTCTTTTGTCAAGGACTGTACCAGGACAGTGGAAGGCTTGGAGATTTCACCTTCTCTTTTAACCGTAATCTCGAAGGATTTTATCGCCTCTGGCACGGTGAATTCGGTATTTTTGAACGATACAGAGGGTGCTGAAAAAAAATTTAAATATTTCGCAAACAAAGCAACAAATCTCTCAAACAAGTGAATACTAGTGATACGATATGGTATGATCAAAGGTCGTCAGTATCAAAGTAACAAAGTACTTTTATGGAGTGGACTTTTAGTTAACAGATTTCAGTTTCATAGGCAATACTTACTTTGTATCTTACTTGGAAATTTGTAACTTAAGTATAAATTCACAACATTACTTCTACTTCTTGCCAACGATGATGACTTTGACTACAGTAGGGTATGATATGATATAACTATCAATTATGAATGAAGCAACATACTGTCCGAATCGTCCATAATCCTGATGAGGAGACTTTTCGGCTCTGCTATCGCGACTTTGTCGGGTGTTTGCAACAGCAAATCAAATGTCTCATTTCCTTCAAACACAGGATTATCCTTATCGTCGAGAATCGCTACTTTGATAGTTGCTCTGTCTTGTCCAGGAGAAAAATTGACAGTTTCCGCAACTTTCGTATAATCTTCTGCTTCTGTTAAAATGATGCAATGCGAATATTTGTCATGTGGGCAAGATTGCTGATTCTTACCTGTTGCCGAATTTTGCTTTGATACCACAGTGACGCTTCCGTCCATAGACAAGTCCCCTTGCCGTAACACGACAACATCAACTGAAGGAATGTTTTCTGAGACGGTGATCTCGGTGTTTTTGAATGAAACTGTCGGTGCTGGAAAATCAAACAAAAATACAATATCAAGCCCCATCAACATGAATGCAATACAAAAGCGAAGCTGCATAGTGACCGTAAGGGGTACAAATCCTTTCCAATAAGAAAATCAGTGAAATACCCATAACAGCAAAAGTAATGAAGCAATATTTCTGAAATTCCGACTTAGGGCGCTTTGGTAGATATCTTAAGATTGGTGAAAATTTTGTGGACGAGGTTCGACAATTTTTGGCAAAAAGTTTCACGGCGAAATTCATCAGTGAATGGATTCAAGTCATCCTAAAGAATGACAAGTTTTTTTTTATCCCAACAGGGGGTATTATGTGAAAAAAATTTTGCTTCAAGAAATTGGGATAATTGACTTCGATGAACTTGTACACATGAAAAAACCTTTTATGATGGTCCGCTTTACAAGTTATGTCAAACTCAACTGTGTTTCATACACTCTTTGACATTAATTTTTCCGAAATGTTAGGGTCTTTGTTCTGTAGATATGCCGGTTTCATTTTGCTTGTCGTTGGCATGATAAGAGACTCTCTTTCTTGATCAACTAGTTCAGCCAGTAAACTTACTAGCGGCGGCTTCTTTTTCGATAATCGTGACCTTTAATGTGTCAGGCTGCTTCAGATTAGAATCTTTGGGATTTTGCAGGACAAGGTAAAAGATTTCATTTTCTTTCTCCATGACACCGTCATCAACAATTTCAATTGGAATAGATGTCTCGTTTTGTCCAGGTTTGAATTCGATTGTTTTGTCAACAGGAGCGTAATCTTTGGATTCTGAAAATTCACAAACAGATATTACCTGCCGCTGCATTTATTTGTAGGAATTGCCCAGCAAATACTCAGTCTTACTGCACACTGCACAGTTTACAATGCGTAAGACAACAAGGTGTGTGCAACCAAGACAGGCCCAGCTTATTAATGTTAGATTTCAGACAAAATACAGCAATATATACAGCAAACAATGCATTCTATCATTCTGTAGTAGTGAATATATTCAAAGTATTATGCTATTATATAACACCTTACATCACCCTTTCACTTTTACTCAAAAGAAAACATGAAATATATGGAATTGAAAATGCTTTTAAAAAGCACCTGTAGCGGAATTTTCCTCTCCTTTGCTCAACGATACCACTGTTACTGATGAAGACCCGGATAGGTCGCCCTTTCTCACAACTTCCACGTCAAAAGTTCCAATCACTTCCGGTACTGTGAACTTGGTGTTTTTGAAGGATATCCATGGCTCTACAAAAAGGTATTCAAGATGTAAATTTCAGTCATTTCAGTCATCGCTAGAGAGAGAGAGAGAGAGAGTCTTCATTTTGATTGAAGCGAAAACAGAGCAAACAAATGGCAGCAATAATGATTGAGAAAATACATACGCACAGTATTCAGTATTGGGTGGGGATGATAAATATGACCTTGGAAGCCAACTAATCTGATCAAACAGGTAGATTGTTTCTACACAATCTGGCTGTAATTAGTGTTGGTAGAATAAAGAAAACTGAAGAAAATAAAAGATAGTAGCAAATCAATGAAGCAATCTCTGGGCTAGGTAGGGCAACATTGTTGATATGACGAAAAGAGGTAATCAGGTAGGTCATTTTTAAATCGATTATCGATATTTTGTAGTAATGCATTCCAGATGATAGGTCCTGAGTATTGTCATATCTCTCTCCGTCAGATTTTCTCTAGAAATAATAGTTGCAGAAAGTAAAGAAGTTATACCGTCCAAACTATCAGTAATTGTGATTGGAAGCTTCTTGGGATCCGATATAACCAGTTTCTCTGGTGCTTCCAGCACTAAATGGAACGTTTCATTTCCTTCCAAAACTGGATTTATTTCATCGTCGAG
This sequence comes from Botryllus schlosseri, assembly GCF_051294905.1. NCBI lineage: Eukaryota > Metazoa > Chordata > Ascidiacea > Stolidobranchia > Styelidae > Botryllus > Botryllus schlosseri. The sequence goes on from NC_137246.1 coordinate 11,228,985, forward strand.
AATAGTGATGGTTATAGTTGCGGTGTCGTCGCCTGGTTGGAAACTAATTGTTTCTTCTAGGTCTTCAAAGTCTTCTGATTCTGTGATTGGATGATGAGGATATAGCGCTTCTGTTGTATGCCATGTAATGAGTCTTACCTTTGGCTGAATCTGGTTTTGAGACCACCTTTACTTTACCAGGCATCCCCAAGTCTCCTTGTCGTACTACTGTTATATTGACTTCACCGATGTTTTCGGATACTGTCATTTTAGAGTGCTTGAAAGCAACGGTTGGTGCTGATGAGATACAGAGACAAAAGATGTAGGGAATGACAATTTTTTCAGAACAAAGTCATATAGTTACTGGTTGGTTCTTTCTCCGTTATCGTAATATTCAGTATCTCGGGATCTACTACAAAGGCGTCTTCGGGATCTTTCAAAACGAGACGGAAAATCTCATCTCCTTCTCCAGCTACATTGTCAACGACTATTTGAATTGGAACTGGAATTTCTTCTTGCCCAGCATCAAACGTTACAACTTCATCAACTCGGAGGTAGTCCGAAGAATCTATATTATGACAAGATGCAGTGCATTATTAGTATTTTTATTAGTGCTTTTCCTACAAAATGGAGAAAATTCAGCATTGGTGATGAGATTCGGTGAAAAAGAAGACGGAAAAATATAAAAGATTCAAACATGAACAGAATCGAACGCATATCCAGTAATAATAATTCACCTGTGGCAGAATTAGGCTCTCCTGTGCTGTTAGATACCACTTTCACTGTAGATGAACCAGAGAGGTCTCCTTCTCTGCGTACTTTTACTTCGAACAAGCCAATACTTTCAGGAACGCTCAACTTTGTGTTTTTGAATGATACCGCGGGCTCTGAATTGGTGCAAATATTAAGCTGGCTGAAGGGGTCGCAAATTTTGAATAAAAGCAGAAATAAGATAACCCCTCTGTGTAATGTATTTATGCATGTAACATTTATGCAATATGATTGAAGAGACTCGTGGAGGTACAGCACGCAATCGCAAAATATATTCATATTGAAATAGATCCAGATATTTTCGGCTGACACTTGTCAGGTGTAGGGCTGGGCACAATGATTCCAGTACTCGAATCTGAATCGAGTATTAATTTCAATGATTCGAGTCGAGTACTAAAAGACCAGTTTTTCGAGTACTGAAATTATACGCTTATCGCCACTGAAAGTTAATTTATCAACGAGAATTATAGTTTCCATGCTAATTTTCACTGTTGCAGCCTTGAAGCCTTGATTGGCGATATCGTAGTATACGAAAAATGTAATACAAAGCTATGAATGTTGCTGGACGTAGCGCATTTCTGAAGTCATGATTATTGCACAACATTGTCACAAAGTGGAATGAAATCAGTATGGTCGAAAAAATACCGAAGCATCATTTATGAGATGGGTATCAGACATTATATTCTTTGTGGTGGCCTAAACGGTACATATTTGAACTTCAGATGCATTACATTATGTTATGACGTCATAATGGGTGATACTCGATTACTCGACTTGACGCATATTCCGTGATTCAGAATCGAATCACTCAGGTACTCGATTTTGCCCAGCCCTAGTCAGGTGTAATATGGCGACACCCGCATAAAAATGTGGATTTTTATGCCTGGATTATTTGAATTTTTGTGCTTGTGATGACATAATCGGTAGTAAGACCGTTGATGTGCAATATTCTTCTGAATTCTCTACTAGTTGCTGACTACCCGATGAGTTTCAGCAAAAAATATTTGGGTTCATGATAATAATCAATTGCATATTGCATAATTGATTCCTTGACTGATATCGTAATTGAATCATACCGTCTGTTTCGTCAGTGATTCTGATCAAAATTCTTTCTGGATTGGATATCACAACTTGGTCGGGTTTCTCTAGTACAAGATGAAAGGTTTCATTTCCTTCTCTAATCGGTTTCGCTGTGTCGTCTAAAATTGTCACGGTCACAATGGCTGCATCTTGTCCAGGCTTGAATTTGATAGCTTCTACAAGCTTCTCGTAATCTTCGGCCTCTGTTGTTGATAACGATGAGAGTGGTATCATTGCTTTCATTCCTGACACGACATAAGCTGTACCTTTAGCAGAACTAGGTTCTGAAGTGACGGTGATTTTCCCGGGCACGGATACATCTCCTCTTCTAACCAATGGAACTTGGATTGTGTTGATGTTTTCAGATACAGTGATTTCATTGTACTTGAATGAGACAAATGAACCTTGGAGGCAAAAGTAATGAGTTGACATAAGGCTGTTTGCATGTAATTCAAATAAAATCATCAGTTAAAAAAGCGGTTCAAAGCAGCAATGTTAGGGTGTCAATTTTCCATATAAAGCAGATTTGAACTAGGACTTTAGTTTAAATAGGAGCTCAATCCACAACTACATGTTTTCAAGTCAAATCAGAGAGTCTGTTTGTTTAACCCATCGAAATTTACAGAGCTTGTATTAGGACGCAAAGAGGCCAAAAAAGTTACATCTGCTAAAGGAAAAAAATGGGAAAATTTTATTGTGCTTCAATATTTTTCAGATTATATCAACATGTTATCTTTATCATAATATTATTATAACATCGATACAAAAATAAAGGAATGTTATGTAACTTAACATTACATGCAAAAATTTACACACTTCTGATTTACTATGATTTAAAGTTGAACAAAATAACAAATGTTTGTAAGTCAAACAACGAATACGAAAACACTGCATTGAGACGCAGAATTGCGATTACCGGTGTCTGTAACCGTCTTTTTATCATCTTTATCATCAATGATAATCTTGGCCTTCTCCGGCATAGTGATAAGAGCCTTTGTTGGATCTTGCAGAAGCAAATCGAATGCTTCTGAGTTTTCAAAAACCGGATTGATTTCATCATTCAGAATTTCGATTTGGACAGGCTGTGTGGTTTCACCAGCTTTGAACTCAACAGTCACCTGGACTCTATTGAAATCCTCCATTTCTGCAGTTCGAAGAGATTATATATTACATATCACCATCAAACCTATGACATTGTTAAATTACCTGTAGCGGCATACGGATCAGTTCTAATTTGTGATACGACTTTAACGGTTGATGGTTGTGATGTGTCACCGTCACGCAAGACGTTTACCAGCAATGTTCCATAATTTTCAGACACTTTATACTCCATGTATTCGAATTTGATTCCTTTAAAAGATATCCCAATTATTTGCATTGAATGACGAAAGAATTACAAATTTACTACCCGGCAGAACTGACGACACATAATCAGATGATTCTTTTGCGGTATCTGAAAAAAAAAACTCTTGCAATATTGGAAATGGTACGATTTGAAAGTAGTGGACAAAAACATCAAGAAATCCACCCAATATTTTGATGTGAATTACAAAAGTAATGTTGAGATATTGCCAATACGTCCCGAAAATCAGAGAAATTGATTAGAACTATCGCAGTGTAAAAACTTCAATGAAAAAAAGTTTTTGAATATATTGGACATATTATACATAAGAAAACGATTATGAGGATTACGCAAGATTACCATCATCTTTTGCATCGTTAATGACAACTTTTGTCTCTTCAGGCATAGCAATACGAGCATTATCCGGACTGTCGAATATTAAGTTGAATGATTCTTTGCCTTCTTTGACAGGGTCCTCCGGATCGTCCATGATGGTTATTGTAAGAAAGACTTCCTCTTGTCCAATAGAAAATTGGATGGAGTTGTCGACTTTTAGAAAGTCAATGGCTTCTGCACGAAAGGAAGACAGTAATTAAAGAAAAAGTACAGATATTTCAGACAAATTTGTTCAAACCAGTAGCTTTCTTGGGATTATCTGACGGCACGGACAAAATTTTGACAGCAGATGGCATATCCAAAGACCCCTGACGAAGAACAGGAACTTGCAAAGTACCAATATTTTCAGGAACATCATACAATGTATGCTTGAAAGATATAGTTGGAGCTGTTTAATAAAAACATATGTTATAATCGAGATTGTGATATGAAATGAAAGATGAACGAACTGTTTGAAACGTCTGGTTTCAGAGAATCCTTGATAACGATCTTTGCCTTTTCGGGCATTGTTACAGTGGCTTTGTCGGGATCGTACAAGACCAAATCAAAGCTTTCGGGCTCTTCTGTTAAGCTATCGTCTGTGACTTTAACTACAATAGGCTGTGTGGTCTCTCCTGGTTGGAATTCGACCGTCTCATCAACTTCTTCGAAATCTTGACCCTCTGCAAAATTGACCGAATGAAGTCAAATATTCCTACCACAAAACTCAATGCCTCTCAAACCTTTGGCTGCATTAGGTTCGTGCCTCGGTTGCGATTTGACCTTCACCGTTGCAGGCTTAGATGAATCACCTTCCCGAACGACAGTTACAACCAACTGACCAGTTTCTTCAGTGACGTCGTATTCAGGCGAGCTAAACTTTACTTCTAAAAATCATCACAGTACATCAGCAGTTGTGAAAAACTAACGAAATCTAAATGCTTACTAGGCATGTTGTCCTCAACATAGTCGTTGGATGGTGTGGCTTTAGCTAAAAGTAGAACACGCACAGTTATGGAGATTCAAGGACGAAATAACGAAAAAAGAGATGGGAATAAGGAAAATTGAACAACTAATTACCGTCTTCTTTTTCGTCATCGATGATTATCTTTGTCTCTTCGTATGGTATTACTACCGCATTTGTAGGTTCTTTGAATACCAAATTGAACGATTCTGGACCTTCTTTGATAGGATTCGAATCGTCGTTGACAATTGTAACAGTAAGAGGATATTTGTCTTGTCCTGCGGAAAACTCAATGACCTCATCGACTTTAACATAGTCACTCGTCTCTGTGAGTATAACAACACTGGTTGTGGAAAAATGTGCATAAAGTGATTCAGTTTTCAGACCTGTAGCTTCTTTGGGATTTTCAGAAGGCATCGACTGGATTCGTACGCTAGTAGGCTTTGTCAAAGAACCTTTACGTAAGATGATCACATCGAAGGTACCAACATCTTCCAAGACCTGATATGTTTCTTCAGCGAATGAAATTGTCGGCGCTTGAATGAAAAGCATATCCAATTAGCGAGAGAACAATAAAGAGAGATTCTGTACAACGTACTGTCAGACACATCAGGCGTCGCGGAATCCGTGATAACAATCTTTGCCTTTTCGGGCATTGTTACAGTGGCTTTGTCTGGATCGTACAAGACCAAATCAAAGCTTTCGGGCTCTTCTGTTAAACTATCGTCTGTGACTTTAACTACAATAGGCTGTGTGGTCTCTCCTGGTTGGAATTCGACTGTCTCATCAACTTCTTCGAAATCTTGACCCTCTGCAAAATTGACCGAATGAAGTCAAATATTACTACCACTAAAGTCAATGCCTCTCAAACCTTTGGCTGCATTAGGTTCGTGCCTTGGTTGCGATTTGACCTTCACCGTTGCAGGCTTAGATGAATCACCTTCCCGAACGACAGTTACAACCAACTGACCAGTTTCTTCAGTGACGTCGTATTCAGGCGAGCTAAACTTTACTTCTAAAAATCATCACAGTACATCAGCAGTTGTGAAAAACTAACGAAATCTAAATGCTTACTAGGCATGTTGTCCTCAACATAGTCGTTGGATGGTGTGGCTTTAGCTAAAAGTAGAACACGCACAGTTATGGAGATTCAAGGACGAAATAACGAAAAAAGAGATGGGAATAAGGAAAATTGAACAACTAATTACCGTCTTCTTTTTCGTCATCGATGATTATCTTTGTCTCTTCGTATGGTATTACTACCGCATTTGTAGGTTCTTTGAATACCAAATTGAACGATTCTGGACCTTCTTTGATAGGATTCGAATCGTCGTTGACAATTGTAACAGTAAGAGGATATTTGTCTTGTCCTGCGGAAAACTCAATGACCTCATCGACTTTAACGTAGTCACTCGTCTCTGTGAGTATAACAACACTGGTTGTGGAAAAATGTGCATAAAGTGATTCAGTTTTCAGACCTGTAGCTTCTTTGGGATTTTCAGAAGGCATCGACTGGATTCGTACGCTAGTAGGCTTTGTCAAAGAACCTTTACGTAAGATGATCACATCGAAGGTACCAACATCTTCCAAGACCTCATATGTTTCTTCAGCGAATGAAATTGTCGGCGCTTGAATGAAAAGCACATCCAATTAGCGAGAGAACAATAAAGAGAGATTCTGTAAAACGTACTGTCGGACACATCAGGCTTCGCGGAATCCGTGATAACAATCTTTGCCTTTTCGGGCATTGTTACAGTGGCTTTGTCTGGATCGTACAAGACCAAATCAAAGCTTTCGGGCTCTTCTGTTAAGCTATCGTCTGTGACTTTAACTACAATAGGCTGTGTGGTCTCTCCTGGTTGGAATTCGACTGTTTCATCAACTTCTTCGAAATCTTGACCCTCTGCAAAATTGACCGAATGAAGTCAAATATTACTACCACAAAAGTCAATGCCTCTCAAACCTTTGGCTGCATTAGGTTCGTGCCTCGGTTGCGATTTGACCTTCACCGTTGCAGGCTTAGATGAATCACCTTCCCGAACGACAGTTACAACCAACTGACCAGTTTCTTCAGTGACGTCGTATTCAGGCGAGCTAAACTTTACTTCTAAAAATCATCACAGTACATCAGCAGTTGTGAAAAACTAACGAAATCTAAATGCTTACTAGGCATGTTGTCCTCAACATAGTCGTTGGATGGTGTGGCTTTAGCTAAAAATAGAACACGCACAGTTATGGAGATTCAAGGACGAAATAACGAAAAAAGAGATGGGAATAAGGAAAATTGAACAACTAATTACCGTCTTCTTTTTCGTCATCGATGATTATCTTTGTCTCTTCGTATGGTATTACTACCGCATTTGTAGGTTCTTTGAATACCAAATTGAACGATTCTGGACCTTCTTTGATAGGATTCGAATCGTCGTTGACAATTGTAACAGTAAGAGGATATTTGTCTTGTGCTGCGGAAAACTCAATGACCTCATCGACTTTAACGTAGTCACTCGTCTCTGTGAGTATAACAACACTGGTTGTGGAAAAATGTGCATAAAGTGATTCAGTTTTCAGACCTGTAGCTTCTTTGGGATTTTCAGAAGGCATCGACTGGATTCGTACGCTAGTAGGCTTTGTCAAAGAACCTTTACGTAAGATGATCACATCGAAGGTACCAACATCTTCCAAGACCTCATATGTTTCTTCAGCGAATGAAATTGTCGGCGCTTGAATGAAAAGCACATCCAATTAGCGAGAGAACAATAAAGAGAGATTCTGTAAAACGTACTGTCGGACACATCAGGCTTCGCCGAATCCGTGATAACAATCTTTGCCTTTTCGGGCATTGTTACAGTGGCTTTGTCTGGATCGTACAAGACCAAATCAAAGCTTTCGGGCTCTTCTGTTAAGCTATCGTCTGTGACTTTAACTACAATAGGCTGTGTGGTCTCTCCTGGTTGGAATTCGACTGTCTCATCAACTTCTTCGAAATCTTGACCCTCTGCAAAATTGACCGAATGAAGTCAAATATTACTACCACAAAAGTCAATGCCTCTCAAACCTTTGGCTGCATTAGGTTCGTGCCTCGGTTGCGATTTGACCTTCACCGTTGCAGGCTTAGATGAATCACCTTCCCGAACGACAGTTACAACCAACTGACCAGTTTCTTCAGTGACGTCGTATTCAGGCGAGCTAAACTTTACTTCTAAAAATCATCACAGTACATCAGCAGTTGTGAAAAACTAACGAAATCTAAATGCTTACTAGGCATGTTGTCCTCAACATAGTCGTTGGATGGTGTGGCTTTAGCTAAAAGTAGAACACGCACAGTTATGGAGATTCAAGGACGAAATAACGAAAAAAGAGATGGGAATAAGGAAAATTGAACAACTAATTACCGTCTTCTTTTTCGTCATCGATGATTATCTTTGTCTCTTCGTATGGTATTACTACCGCATTTGTAGGTTCTTTGAATACCAAATTGAACGATTCTGGACCTTCTTTGATAGGATTCGAATCGTCGTTGACAATTGTAACAGTAAGAGGATATTTGTCTTGTCCTGCGGAAAACTCAATGACCTCATCGACTTTAACGTAGTCACTCGTCTCTGTGAGTATAACAACACTGGTTGTGGAAAAATGTGCATAAAGTGATTCAGTTTTCAGACCTGTAGCTTCTTTGGGATTTTCAGAAGGCATCGACTGGATTCGTACGCTAGTAGGCTTTGTCAAAGAACCTTTACGTAAGATGATCACATCGAAGGTACCAACATCTTCCAAGACCTCATATGTTTCTTCAGCGAATGAAATTGTCGGCGCTTGAATGAAAAGCACATCCAATTAGCGAGAGAACAATAAAGAGAGATTCTGTAAAACGTACTGTCGGACACATCAGGCTTCGCGGAATCCGTGATAACAATCTTTGCCTTTTCGGGCATTGTTACAGTGGCTTTGTTTGGATCGTACAAGACCAAATCAAAGCTTTCGGGCTCTTCTGTTAAGCTATCGTCTGTGACTTTAACTACAATAGGCTGTGTGGTCTCTTCTGGTTGGAATTCGACTGTCTCATCAACTTCTTCGAAATCTTGACCCTCTGCAAAATTGACCGAATGAAGTCAAATATTACTACCACAAAAGTCAATGCCTCTCAAACCTTTGGCTGCATTAGGTTCGTGCCTCGGTTGCGATTTGACCTTCACCGTTGCAGGCTTAGATGAATCACCTTCCCGAACGACAGTTACAACCAACTGACCAGTTTCTTCTGCGACGTCGTATTCAGGCGAGCTAAACTTTACTTCTAAAAATCATCACAGTACATCAGCAGTTGTGAAAAACTAACGAAATCTAAATGCTTACTAGGCATGTTGTCCTCAACATAGTCGTTGGATGGTGTGGCTTTAGCTAAAAGTAGAACACGCACAGTTATGGAGATTCAAGGACGAAATAACGAAAAAAGAGATGGGAATAAGGAAAATTGAACAACTAATTACCGTCTTCTTTTTCGTCATCGATGATTATCTTTGTCTCTTCGTATGGTATTACTACCGCATTTGTAGGTTCTTTGAATACCAAATTGAACGATTCTGGACCTTCTTTGATAGGATTCGAATCGTCGTTGACAATTGTAACAGTAAGAGGATATTTGTCTTGTCCTGCGGAAAACTCAATGACCTCATCGACTTTAACGTAGTCACTCGTCTCTGTGAGTATAACAACACTGGTTGTGGAAAAATGTGCATAAAGTGATTCAGTTTTCAGACCTGTAGCTTCTTTGGGATTTTCAGAAGGCATCGACTGGATTCGTACGCTAGTAGGCTTTGTCAAAGAACCTTTACGTAAGATGATCACATCGAAGGTACCAACATCTTCCAAGACCTCATATGTTTCTTCAGCGAATGAAATTGTCGGCGCTTGAATGAAAAGCACATCCAATTAGCGAGAGAACAATAAAGAGAGATTCTGTAAAACGTACTGTCGGACACATCAGGCTTCGCGGAATCCGTGATAACAATCTTTGCCTTTTCGGGCATTGTTACAGTGGCTTTGTCTGGATCGTACAAGACCAAATCAAAGCTTTCGGGCTCTTCTGTTAAGCTATCGTCTGTGACTTTAACTACAATAGGCTGTGTGGTCTCTTCTGGTTTGAATTCGACTGTCTCATCAACTTCTTCGAAATCTTGACCCTCTGCAAAATTGACCGAATGAAGTCAAATATTACTACCACAAAAGTCAATGCCTCTCAAACCTTTGGCTGCATTAGGTTCGTGCCTCGGTTGCGATTTGACCTTCACCGTTGCAGGCTTAGATGAATCACCTTCCCGAACGACAGTTACAACCAACTGACCAGTTTCTTCAGCGACGTCGTATTCAGGCGAGCTAAACTTTACTTCTAAAAATCATCACAGTACATCAGCAGTTGTGAAAAACTAACGAAATCTAAATGCTTACTAGGCATGTTGTCCTCAACATAGTCCTTGGATGGTGTGGCTTTAGCTAAAAGTAGAACACGCACAGTTATGGAGATTCAAGGACGAAATAACGAAAAAAGAGATGGGAATAAGGAAAATTGAACAACTAATTACCGTCTTCTTTTTCGTCATCGATGATTATCTTTGTCTCTTCGTATGGTATTACTACCGCATTTGTAGGTTCTTTGAATACCAAATTGAACGATTCTGGACCTTCTTTGATAGGATTCGAATCGTCGTTGACAATTGTAACAGTAAGAGGATATTTGTCTTGTCCTGCGGAAAACTCAATGACCTCATCGACTTTAACGTAGTCACTCGTCTCTGTGAGTATAACAACACTGGTTGTGGAAAAATGTGCATAAAGTGATTCAGTTTTCAGACCTGTAGCTTCTTTGGGATTTTCAGAAGGCATCGACTGGATTCGTACGCTAGTAGGCTTTGTCAAAGAACCTTTACGTAAGATGATCACATCGAAGGTACCAACATCTTCCAAGACCTCATATGTTTCTTCAGCGAATGAAATTGTCGGCGCTTGAATGAAAAGCACATCCAATTAGCGAGAGAACAATAAAGAGAGATTCTGTAAAACGTACTGTCGGACACATCAGGCTTCGCGGAATCCGTGATAACAATCTTTGCCTTTTCGGGCATTGTTACAGTGGCTTTGTCTGGATCGTACAAGACCAAATCAAAGCTTTCGGGCTCTTCTGTTAAGCTATCGTCTGTGACTTTAACTACAATAGGCTGTGTGGTCTCTCCTGGTTGGAATTCGACTGTTTCATCAACTTCTTCGAAATCTTGACCCTCTGCAAAATTGACCGAATGAAGTCAAATATTACTACCACAAAAGTCAATGCCTCTCAAACCTTTGGCTGCATTAGGTTCGTGCCTCGGTTGCGATTTGACCTTCACCGTTGCAGGCTTAGATGAATCACCTTCCCGAACGACAGTTACAACCAACTGACCAGTTTCTTCAGTGACGTCGTATTCAGGCGAGCTAAACTTTACTTCTAAAAATCATCACAGTACATCAGCAGTTGTGAAAAACTAACGAAATCTAAATGCTTACTAGGCATGTTGTCCTCAACATAGTCGTTGGATGGTGTGGCTTTAGCTAAAAGTAGAACACGCACAGTTATGGAGATTCAAGGACGAAATAACGAAAAAAGAGATGGGAATAAGGAAAATTGAACAACTAATTACCGTCTTCTTTTTCGTCATCGATGATTATCTTTGTCTCTTCGTATGGTATTACTACCGCATTTGTAGGTTCTTTGAATACCAAATTGAACGATTCTGGACCTTCTTTGATAGGATTCGAATCGTCGTTGACAATTGTAACAGTAAGAGGATATTTGTCTTGTGCTGCGGAAAACTCAATGACCTCATCGACTTTAACGTAGTCACTCGTCTCTGTGAGTATAACAACACTGGTTGTGGAAAAATGTGCATAAAGTGATTCAGTTTTCAGACCTGTAGCTACTTTGGGATTTTCAGAAGGCATCGACTGGATTCGTACGCTAGTAGGCTTTGTCAAAAAACCTTTACGTAAGATGATCACATCGAAGGTACCAACATCTTCCAAGACCTCATATGTTTCTTCAGCGAATGAAATTGTCGGCGCTTGAATGAAAAGCACATCCAATTAGCGAGAGAACAATAAAGAGAGATTCTGTAAAACGTACTGTCGGACACATCAGGCTTCGCCGAATCCGTGATAACAATCTTTGCCTTTTCGGGCATTGTTACAGTGGCTTTGTCTGGATCGTACAAGACCAAATCAAAGCTTTCGGGCTCTTCAGTTAAGCTATCGTCTGTGACTTTAACTACAATAGGCTGTGTGGTCTCTCCTGGTTGGAATTCGACTGTCTCATCAACTTCTTCGAAATCTTGACCCTCTGCAAAATTGACCGAATGAAGTCAAATATTACTACCACAAAAGTCAATGCCTCTCAAACCTTTGGCTGCATTAGGTTCGTGCCTCGGTTGCGATTTGACCTTCACCGTTGCAGGCTTAGATGAATCACCTTCCCGAACGACAGTTACAACCAACTGACCAGTTTCTTCAGTGACGTCGTATTCAGGCGAGCTAAACTTTACTTCTAAAAATCATCACAGTACATCAGCAGTTGTGAAAAACTAACGAAATCTAAATGCTTACTAGGCATGTTGTCCTCAACATAGTCGTTGGATGGTGTGGCTTTAGCTAAAAGTAGAACACGCACAGTTATGGAGATTCAAGGACGAAATAACGAAAAAAGAGATGGGAATAAGGAAAATTGAACAACTAATTACCGTCTTCTTTTTCGTCATCGATGATTATCTTTGTCTCTTCGTATGGTATTACTACCGCATTTGTAGGTTCTTTGAATACCAAATTGAACGATTCTGGACCTTCTTTGATAGGATTCGAATCGTCGTTGACAATTGTAACAGTAAGAGGATATTTGTCTTGTCCTGCGGAAAACTCAATGACCTCATCGACTTTAACGTAGTCACTCGTCTCTGTGAGTATAACAACACTGGTTGTGGAAAAATGTGCATAAAGTGATTCAGTTTTCAGACCTGTAGCTTCTTTGGGATTTTCAGAAGGCATCGACTGGATTCGTACGCTAGTAGGCTTTGTCAAAGAACCTTTACGTAAGATGATCACATCGAAGGTACCAACATCTTCCAAGACCTCATATGTTTCTTCAGCGAATGAAATTGTCGGCGCTTGAATGAAAAGCACATCCAATTAGCGAGAGAACAATAAAGAGAGATTCTGTAAAACGTACTGTCGGACACATCAGGCTTCGCGGAATCCGTGATACCAATCTTTGCCTTTTCGGGCATTGTTACAGTGGCTTTGTCTGGATCGTACAAGACCAAATCAAAGCTTTCGGGCTCTTCTGTTAAGCTATCGTCTGTGACTTTAACTACAATAGGCTGTGTGGTCTCTCCTGGTTGGAATTCGACTGTCTCATCAACTTCTTCGAAATCTTGACCCTCTGCAAAATTGACCGAATGAAGTCAAATATTACTACCACAAAAGTCAATGCCTCTCAAACCTTTGGCTGCATTAGGTTCGTGCCTCGGTTGCGATTTGACCTTCACCGTTGCAGGCTTAGATGAATCACCTTCCCGAACGACAGTTACAACCAACTGACCAGTTTCTTCAGTGACGTCGTATTCAGGCGAGCTAAACTTTACTTCTAAAAATCATCACAGTACATCAGCAGTTGTGAAAAACTAACGAAATCTAAATGCTTACTAGGCATGTTGTCCTCAACATAGTCGTTGGATGGTGTGGCTTTAGCTAAAAGTAGAACACGCACAGTTATGGAGATTCAAGGACGAAATAACGAAAAAAGAGATGGGAATAAGGAAAATTGAACAACTAATTACCGTCTTCTTTTTCGTCATCGATGATTATCTTTGTCTCTTCGTATGGTATTACTACCGCATTTGTAGGTTCTTTGAATACCAAATTGAACGATTCTGGACCTTCTTTGATAGGATTCGAATCGTCGTTGACAATTGTAACAGTAAGAGGATATTTGTCTTGTCCTGCGGAAAACTCAATGACCTCATCGACTTTAACGTAGTCACTCGTCTCTGTGAGTATAACAACACTGGTTGTGGAAAAATGTGCATAAAGTGATTCAGTTTTCAGACCTGTAGCTTCTTTGGGATTTTCAGAAGGCATCGACTGGATTCGTACGCTAGTAGGCTTTGTCAAAGAACCTTTACGTAAGATGATCACATCGAAGGTACCAACATCTTCCAAGACCTCATATGTTTCTTCAGCGAATGAAATTGTCGGCGCTTGAATGAAAAGCACATCCAATTAGCGAGAGAACAATAAAGAGAGATTCTGTAAAACGTACTGTCGGACACATCAGGCTTCGCGGAATCCGTGATAACAATCTTTGCCTTTTCGGGCATTGTTACAGTGGCTTTGTCTGGATCGTACAAGACCAAATCAAAGCTTTCGGGCTCTTCTGTTAAGCTATCGTCTGTGACTTTAACTACAATAGGCTGTGTGGTCTCTCCTGGTTGGAATTCGACTGTCTCATCAACTTCTTCGAAATCTTGACCCTCTGCAAAATTGACCGAATGAAGTCAAATATTACTACCACAAAAGTCAATGCCTCTCAAACCTTTGGCTGCATTAGGTTCGTGCCTCGGTTGCAATTTGACCTTCACCGTTGCAGGCTTAGATGAATCACCTTCCCGAACGACAGTTACAACCAACTGACCAGTTTCTTCAGTGACGTCGTATTCAGGCGAGCTAAACTTTACTTCTAAAAATCATCACAGTACATCAGCAGTTGTGAAAAACTAACGAAATCTAAATGCTTACTAGGCATGTTGTCCTCAACATAGTCGTTGGATGGTGTGGCTTTAGCTAAAAGTAGAACACGCACAGTTATGGAGATTCAAGGACGAAATAACGAAAAAAGAGATGGGAATAAGGAAAATTGAACAACTAATTACCGTCTTCTTTTTCGTCATCGATGATTATCTTTGTCTCTTCGTATGGTATTACTACCGCATTTGTAGGTTCTTTGAATACCAAATTGAACGATTCTGGACCTTCTTTGATAGGATTCGAATCGTCGTTGACAATTGTAACAGTAAGAGGATATTTGTCTTGTCCTGCGGAAAACTCAATGACCTCATCGACTTTAACGTAGTCACTCGTCTCTGTGAGTATAACAACACTGGTTGTGGAAAAATGTGCATAAAGTGATTCAGTTTTCAGACCTGTAGCTTCTTTGGGATTTTCAGAAGGCATCGACTGGATTCGTACGCTAGTAGGCTTTGTCAAAGAACCTTTACGTAAGATGATCACATCGAAGGTACCAACATCTTCCAAGACCTCATATGTTTCTTCAGCGAATGAAATTGTCGGCGCTTGAATGAAAAGCACATCCAATTAGCGAGAGAACAATAAAGAGAGATTCTGTAAAACGTACTGTCGGACACATCAGGCTTCGCGGAATCCGTGATAACAATCTTTGCCTTTTCGGGCATTGTTACAGTGGCTTTGTCTGGATCGTACAAGACCAAATCAAAGCTTTCGGGCTCTTCTGTTAAGCTATCGTCTGTGACTTTAACTACAATAGGCTGTGTGGTCTCTCCTGGTTGGAATTCGACTGTCTCATCAACTTCTTCGAAATCTTGACCCTCTGCAAAATTGACCGAATGAAGTCAAATATTACTACCACAAAAGTCAATGCCTCTCAAACCTTTGGCTGCATTAGGTTCGTGCCTCGGTTGCGATTTGACCTTCACCGTTGCAGGCTTAGATGAATCACCTTCCCGAACGACAGTTACAACCAACTGACCAGTTTCTTCAGTGACGTCGTATTCAGGCGAGCTAAACTTTACTTCTAAAAATCATCACAGTACATCAGCAGTTGTGAAAAACTAACGAAATCTAAATGCTTACTAGGCATGTTGTCCTCAACATAGTCGTTGGATGGTGTGGCTTTAGCTAAAAGTAGAACACGCACAGTTATGGAGATTCAAGGACGAAATAACGAAAAAAGAGATGGGAATAAGGAAAATTGAACAACTAATTACCGTCTTCTTTTTCGTCATCGATGATTATCTTTGTCTCTTCGTATGGTATTACTACCGCATTTGTAGGTTCTTTGAATACCAAATTGAACGATTCTGGACCTTCTTTGATAGGATTCGAATCGTCGTTGACAATTGTAACAGTAAGAGGATATTTGTCTTGTGCTGCGGAAAACTCAATGACCTCATCGACTTTAACGTAGTCACTCGTCTCTGTGAGTATAACAACACTGGTTGTGGAAAAATGTGCATAAAGTGATTCAGTTTTCAGACCTGTAGCTTCTTTGGGATTTTCAGAAGGCATCGACTGGATTCGTACGCTAGTAGGCTTTGTCAAAGAACCTTTACGTAAGATGATCACATCGAAGGTACCAACATCTTCCAAGACCTCATATGTTTCTTCAGCGAATGAAATTGTCGGCGCTTAAATGAAAAGCACATCCAATTAGCGAGAGAACAATAAAGAGAGATTCTGTAAAACGTACTGTCGGACACATCAGGCTTCGCCGAATCCGTGATAACAATCTTTGCCTTTTCGGGCATTGTTACAGTGGCTTTGTCTGGATCGTACAAGACCAAATCAAAGCTTTCGGGCTCTTCTGTTAAGCTATCGTCTGTGACTTTAACTACAATAGGCTGTGTGGTCTCTCCTGGTTGGAATTCGACTGTCTCATCAACTTCTTCGAAATCTTGACCCTCTGCAAAATTGACCGAATGAAGTCAAATATTACTACCACAAAAGTCAATGCCTCTCAAACCTTTGGCTGCATTAGGTTCGTGCCTCGGTTGCGATTTGACCTTCACCGTTGCAGGCTTAGATGAATCACCTTCCCGAACGACAGTTACAACCAACTGACCAGTTTCTTCAGTGACGTCGTATTCAGGCGAGCTAAACTTTACTTCTAAAAATCATCACAGTACATCAGCAGTTGTGAAAAACTAACGAAATCTAAATGCTTACTAGGCATGTTGTCCTCAACATAGTCGTTGGATGGTGTGGCTTTAGCTAAAAGTAGAACACGCACAGTTATGGAGATTCAAGGACGAAATAACGAAAAAAGAGATGGGAATAAGGAAAATTGAACAACTAATTACCGTCTTCTTTTTCGTCATCGATGATTATCTTTGTCTCTTCGTATGGTATTACTACCGCATTTGTAGGTTCTTTGAATACCAAATTGAACGATTCTGGACCTTCTTTGATAGGATTCGAATCGTCGTTGACAATTGTAACAGTAAGAGGATATTTGTCTTGTCCTGCGGAAAACTCAATGACCTCATCGACTTTAACGTAGTCACTCGTCTCTGTGAGTATAACAACACTGGTTGTGGAAAAATGTGCATAAAGTGATTCAGTTTTCAGACCTGTAGCTTCTTTGGGATTTTCAGAAGGCATCGACTGGATTCGTACGCTAGTAGGCTTTGTCAAAGAACCTCTACGTAAGATGATCACATCGAAGGTACCAACATCTTCCAAGACCTCATATGTTTCTTCAGCGAATGAAATTGTCGGCGCTTGAATGAAAAGCACATCCAATTAGCGAGAGAACAATAAAGAGAGATTCTGTAAAACGTACTGTCGGACACATCAGGCTTCGCGGAATCCGTGATAACAATCTTTGCCTTTTCGGGCATTGTTACAGTGGCTTTGTCTGGATCGTACAAGACCAAATCAAAGCTTTCGGGCTCTTCTGTTAAGCTATCGTCTGTGACTTTAACTACAATAGGCTGTGTGGTCTCTTCTGGTTGGAATTCGACTGTCTCATCAACTTCTTCGAAATCTTGACCCTCTGCAAAATTGACCGAATGAAGTCAAATATTACTACCACAAAAGTCAATGCCTCTCAAACCTTTGGCTGCATTAGGTTCGTGCCTCGGTTGCGATTTGACCTTCACCGTTGCAGGCTTAGATGAATCACCTTCCCGAACGACAGTTACAACCAACTGACCAGTTTCTTCAGCGACGTCGTATTCAGGCGAGCTAAACTTTACTTCTAAAAATCATCACAGTACATCAGCAGTTGTGAAAAACTAACGAAATCTAAATGCTTACTAGGCATGTTGTCCTCAACATAGTCGTTGGATGGTGTGGCTTTAGCTAAAAGTAGAACACGCACAGTTATGGAGATTCAAGGACGAAATAACGAAAAAAGAGATGGGAAAAAGGAAAATTGAACAACTAATTACCGTCTTCTTTTTCGTCATCGATGATTATCTTTGTCTCTTCGTATGGTATTACTACCGCATTTGTAGGTTCTTTGAATACCAAATTGAACGATTCTGGACCTTCTTTGATAGGATTCGAATCGTCGTTGACAATTGTAACAGTAAGAGGATATTTGTCTTGTGCTGCGGAAAACTCAATGACCTCATCGACTTTAACGTAGTCACTCGTCTCTGTGAGTATAACAACACTGGTTGTGGAAAAATGTGCATAAAGTGATTCAGTTTTCAGACCTGTAGCTTCTTTGGGATTTTCAGAAGGCATCGACTGGATTCGTACGCTAGTAGGCTTTGTCAAAGAACCTTTACGTAAGATGATCACATCGAAGGTACCAACATCTTCCAAGACCTCATATGTTTCTTCAGCGAATGAAATTGTCGGCGCTTGAATGAAAAGCACATCCAATTAGCGAGAGAACAATAAAGAGAGATTCTGTAAAACGTACTGTCGGACACATCAGGCTTCGCCGAATCCGTGATAACAATCTTTGCCTTTTCGGGCATTGTTACAGTGGCTTTGTCTGGATCGTACAAGACCAAATCAAAGCTTTCGGGCTCTTCTGTTAAGCTATCGTCTGTGACTTTAACTACAATAGGCTGTGTGGTCTCTCCTGGTTGGAATTCGACTGTCTCATCAACTTCTTCGAAATCTTGACCCTCTGCAAAATTGACCGAATGAAGTCAAATATTACTACCACAAAAGTCAATGCCTCTCAAACCTTTGGCTGCATTAGGTTCGTGCCTCGGTTGCGATTTGACCTTCACCGTTGCAGGCTTAGATGAATCACCTTCCCGAACGACAGTTACAACCAACTGACCATTTTCTTCAGTGACGTCGTATTCAGGCGAGCTAAACTTTACTTCTAAAAATCATCACAGTACATCAGCAGTTGTGAAAAACTAACGAAATCTAAATGCTTACTAGGCATGTTGTCCTCAACATAGTCGTTGGATGGTGTGGCTTTAGCTAAAAGTAGAACACGCACAGTTATGGAGATTCAAGGACGAAATAACGAAAAAAGAGATGGGAATAAGGAAAATTGAACAACTAATTACCGTCTTCTTTTTCGTCATCGATGATTATCTTTGTCTCTTCGTATGGTATTACTACCGCATTTGTAGGTTCTTTGAATACCAAATTGAACGATTCTGGACCTTCTTTGATAGGATTCGAATCGTCGTTGACAATTGTAACAGTAAGAGGATATTTGTCTTGTCCTGCGGAAAACTCAATGACCTCATCGACTTTAACGTAGTCACTCGTCTCTGTGAGTATAACAACACTGGTTGTGGAAAAATGTGCATAAAGTGATTCAGTTTTCAGACCTGTAGCTTCTTTGGGATTTTCAGAAGGCATCGACTGGATTCGTACGCTAGTAGGCTTTGTCAAAGAACCTTTACGTAAGATGATCACATCGAAGGTACCAACATCTTCCAAGACCTCATATGTTTCTTCAGCGAATGAAATTGTCGGCGCTTGAATGAAAAGCACATCCAATTAGCGAGAGAACAATAAAGAGAGATTCTGTAAAACGTACTGTCGGACACATCAGGCTTCGCGGAATCCGTGATAACAATCTTTGCCTTTTCGGGCATTGTTACAGTGCCTTTGTCTGGATCGTACAAGACCAAATCAAAGCTTTCGGGCTCTTCTGTTAAGCTATCGTCTGTGACTTTAACTACAATAGGCTGTGTGGTCTCTCCTGGTTGGAATTCGACTGTCTCATCAACTTCTTCGAAATCTTGACCCTCTGCAAAATTGACCGAATGAAGTCAAATATTACTACCACAAAAGTCAATGCCTCTCAAACCTTTGGCTGCATTAGGTTCGTGCCTCGGTTGCGATTTGACCTTCACCGTTGCAGGCTTAGATGAATCACCTTCCCGAACGACAGTTACAACCAACTGACCAGTTTCTTCAGTGACGTCGTATTCAGGCGAGCTAAACTTTACTTCTAAAAATCATCACAGTACATCAGCAGTTGTGAAAAACTAACGAAATCTAAATGCTTACTAGGCATGTTGTCCTCAACATAGTCGTTGGATGGTGTGGCTTTAGCTAAAAGTAGAACACGCACAGTTATGGAGATTCAAGGACGAAATAACGAAAAAAGAGATGGGAATAAGGAAACTTGAACAACTAATTACCGTCTTCTTTTTCGTCATCGATGATTATCTTTGTCTCTTCGTATGGTATTACTACCGCATTTGTAGGTTCTTTGAATACCAAATTGAACGATTCTGGACCTTCTTTGATAGGATTCGAATCGTCGTTGACAATTGTAACAGTAAGAGGATATTTGTCTTGTGCTGCGGAAAACTCAATGACCTCATCGACTTTAACGTAGTCACTCGTCTCTGTGAGTATAACAACACTGGTTGTGGAAAAATGTGCATAAAGTGATTCAGTTTTCAGACCTGTAGCTTCTTTGGGATTTTCAGAAGGCATCGACTGGATTCGTACGCTAGTAGGCTTTGTCAAAGAACCTTTACGTAAGATGATCACATCGAAGGTACCAACATCTTCCAAGACCTCATATGTTTCTTCAGCGAATGAAATTGTCGGCGCTTGAATGAAAAGCACATCCAATTAGCGAGAGAACAATAAAGAGAGATTCTGTAAAACGTACTGTCGGACACATCAGGCTTCGCCGAATCCGTGATAACAATCTTTGCCTTTTCGGGCATTGTTACAGTGGCTTTGTCTGGATCGTACAAGACCAAATCAAAGCTTTCGGGCTCTTCTGTTAAGCTATCGTCTGTGACTTTAACTACAATAGGCTGTGTGGTCTCTCCTGGTTGGAATTCGACTGTCTCATCAACTTCTTCGAAATCTTGACCCTCTGCAAAATTGACCGAATGAAGTCAAATATTACTACCACAAAAGTCAATGCCTCTCAAACCTTTGGCTGCATTAGGTTCGTGCCTCGGTTGCGATTTGACCTTCACCGTTGCAGGCTTAGATGAATCACCTTCCCGAACGACAGTTACAACCAACTGACCAGTTTCTTCAGTGACGTCGTATTCAGGCGAGCTAAACTTTACTTCTAAAAATCATCACAGTACATCAGCAGTTGTGAAAAACTAACGAAATCTAAATGCTTACTAGGCATGTTGTCCTCAACATAGTCGTTGGATGGTGTGGCTTTAGCTAAAAGTAGAACACGCACAGTTATGGAGATTCAAGGATGAAATAACGAAAAAAGAGATGGGAATAAGGAAAATTGAACAACTAATTACCGTCTTCTTTTTCGTCATCGATGATTATCTTTGTCTCTTCGTATGGTATTACTACCGCATTTGTAGGTTCTTTGAATACCAAATTGAACGATTCTGGACCTTCTTTGATAGGATTCGAATCGTCGTTGACAATTGTAACAGTAAGAGGATATTTGTCTTGTCCTGCGGAAAACTCAATGACCTCATCGACTTTAACGTAGTCACTCGTCTCTGTGAGTATAACAACACTGGTTGTGGAAAAATGTGCATAAAGTGATTCAGTTTTCAGACCTGTAGCTTCTTTGGGATTTTCAGAAGGCATCGACTGGATTCGTACGCTAGTAGGCTTTGTCAAAGAACCTTTACGTAAGATGATCACATCGAAGGTACCAACATCTTCCAAGACCTCATATGTTTCTTCAGCGAATGAAATTGTCGGCGCTTGAATGAAAAGCACATCCAATTAGCGAGAGAACAATAAAGAGAGATTCTGTAAAACGTACTGTCGGACACATCAGGCTTCGCGGAATCCGTGATAACAATCTTTGCCTTTTCGGGCATTGTTACAGTGGCTTTGTCTGGATCGTACAAGACCAAATCAAAGCTTTCGGGCTCTTCTGTTAAGCTATCGTCTGTGACTTTAACTACAATAGGCTGTGTGGTCTCTCCTGGTTGGAATTCGACTGTCTCATCAACTTCTTCGAAATCTTGACCCTCTGCAAAATTGACCGAATGAAGTCAAATATTACTACCACAAAAGTCAATGCCTCTAAAACCTTTGGCTGCATTAGGTTCGTGCCTCGGTTGCGATTTGACCTTCACCGTTGCAGGCTTAGATGAATCACCTTCCCGAACGACAGTTACAACCAACTGACCAGTTTCTTCAGTGACGTCGTATTCAGGCGAGCTAAACTTTACTTCTAAAAATCATCACAGTACATCAGCAGTTGTGAAAAACTAACGAAATCTAAATGCTTACTAGGCATGTTGTCCTCAACATAGTCGTTGGATGGTGTGGCTTTAGCTAAAAGTAGAACACGCACAGTTATGGAGATTCAAGGACGAAATAACGAAAAAAGAGATGGGAATAAGGAAAATTGAACAACTAATTACCGTCTTCTTTTTCGTCATCGATGATTATCCTTGTCTCTTCGTATGGTATTACTACCGCATTTGTAGGTTCTTTGAATACCAAATTGAACGATTCTGGACCTTCTTTGATAGGATTCGAATCGTCGTTGACAATTGTAACAGTAAGAGGATATTTGTCTTGTCCTGCGGAAAACTCAATGACCTCATCGACTTTAACGTAGTCACTCGTCTCTGTGAGTATAACAACACTGGTTGTGGAAAAATGTGCATAAAGTGATTCAGTTTTCAGACCTGTAGCTTCTTTGGGATTTTCAGAAGGCGTCGACCGGATTCTTACTCTACTAGGCTTTGTCAAAGATCCTGTACGTAAGATGATCACATCTATAGTACCAACATTTTCCATGACCTCGTATAAGTCTTCTTCGAACGACATCTTCGGTGCTTAAATTCAGATGAATAAAAATCAAAATTATCATCAAAAATATATTGGTGCTCACATATTTCAATAATGACTGTTCAAGTATAGCATGGTAGTTTTAATTTGTCTTGTTCTAGTTAGGCATTGATGTGATTCTTACCAGACTGTTTCTGCATTTCCGTTTCCCCTGCGCTTGATTCAGCTGAAATATAGATAATATAGATGTATTTTTTCCAAATTGTAATTTCACAACCAAGAATAAAATGAATGATAAGTAACTATTTTATTATGTGAGAGTAGCAATGTTTTAATATACCATGTAAAGCAATTTTTCGCCCAAAGCTAAAAATGTGGAGAAAGTAAAGATTTCTACAGCTTTTTTTATAATATACGATATTTTCAACAGACAGTATTTCCAGTTTTTGATATTGCGGATCCAATTGCTTAATTCAAAGGTACAAAAAAAGATATGCAAGATAAATGAGCAGTATTTTTAGATCACACGCAATTGTGGATTTGGAATATCATACATGTGTCATGTTAGGCTGACAATGGAATCTATAATAACAGGTTTGTAATACACAGCTGTACCTGCGTATACTGTTATGATTGTGAAATGAAGTGTAAAGTTCTTACGCTCATTATCAGGTGTGATCACTACATCACTTTCGATTTGATCACCAAGAACCATGCCATTGCTAGGCTTCGACAAAACAGCAATGAATTTTTCGACGTCTTCTTGAATTTCGTCTAGAACAATTCGAATGGCGCACACAGCTTCCTTTTGATCTGTGAGAATTGCACACAATTTTAATTAATGCGTTCAAAAGATCTAAGCAATTCCGAAAATTGACTGACGATTAGCGTCACTTCATAAGTTGATAACTATGTTATTAAATATGCAATAAATAAGCTTTACTACTAGGAAGTATCATATTTCAGTAGCTGTAAGTCATTGCCAAACTGAAGCAGTAGACGTAATATCAAGAGAGTATTTGACAAAGCATATGACTTTGAAAGATATGTTGCCGTACTTGAGAGATATGATACTAGCAACAGTCTGACCTGCTTTAAAGGAGACGACACTTTCGTCTGTAACAAGCCGCGGCTCGAAATCTTGGTTTTCCAACGCCGTGAGCTGCCTGGTGTAGCAAACCACAGTGGCTGCATTTTTTATGTCGCCATCTCGGACAACACTGACATTGGCCAGTCCGCTTTTTTCAGTCACGTTTTGTGTAGTGTCTTTGAATTTGACTACTGGGCCTATTGGAGTGTAATTCAAAAATGATGTTTGAAGAGATAAGAAATTCATGGAAGAAAATATTACCATCTTCTTTGGTGTCGGTAATGGATACCGTTGTTACGTCGGGATTTCCTGTCACTGCCTTCCAAGGTTCATCAAGGTACAGAGAAAATTTTTCGATTCCCTCAACAACAGGCTTTTTCGTGTCATCAATAATTTGCACCGTCACTACTTTCTCCGTCTCGCCTGGAGAGAACTCCACTGATTGTACGATTGGAGTATAATCTTCTTTTTCTGTGGTTGCAAATTGATGGAAAGACGTAAGGATTATATCATCATCTATCACTGATTGTTGTCGCTTAAAACAACCGCTGCGAGCCAAAAAATGAAGTTAAATCCAAATTGTATACCTTGGGCAGGCTGTTCATCCGTTGATTTAGACTTCACAACGACACGAGATGTCACGTCTAGATCTTTGCCTTTTCGATAAAAGGGAACCTCGAAGGTTCCGATACTCTCTGCAACTTCGTAGGTCTCCTTGTCGAACAGTACTTCAGGATCTGAATGTGATTAGGATAGTAAAAACACAAATTTTACATACCGAACAAAAGCTTTCCATTAGAGCAATGATAAAAATTAAAACCGTCACATACATTATGGAAGACTATTTAACAATTTTTTTCAAAATGGGTGATTAGACCTATTCAGAACCTTTGCTGAATTTGGATATATATCCCTGTGCAATTTGGCCATGAAAATGGGGATATGGAGCAAATGTTAACATATAATAACTTTGAGCTATGCATTGTAAATATCTTGACAACATAGATTAACTAAAATTCTTTAATTATAATTCAAAACATTCAACGCAGAACACTGGTTGGCTACATAATGTAGAAAATATGATATTACATTCTCGATTTTCTATCGTTACTGTCGCTACATCTTTCTCTCCAACAGTTGAGTTTGCGGATGGTGACGACAATGTCAGATTGAAATCTTCGTCTTGCTCAGGTAATGTGTCGTCGATAATCTCAGTCTCACACACAGCACGCTTTTGTCCTGCAACATCAAGAGATAGGAAATATCATACACAGTTTTTTTTGAATACTTCTACAGGAAACATATTCATGTAAGTGAAGTATTTCTATTGATACTGACGGTTCACAGGCCCTGTGAGAGTTGAAATGTTTGCTCAATGAATAATTTGTTAAATTAGAACCGGCTCTGTTATTTGTAGCACTCACCCGGTGCGAAAATGATGATAGACGAATCATTAGCTGGCCTTTCTCTATAATCCTTGTTGGAAGAAGCGGTTATATCGCTAGTAGAGCAAATGACGGATGTCTGTTTTGTCAAATCACCAGTACGTAAAACAAAAGCCTGGTGTGTTCCATTGTCCTCAGAGATGGTATACTGCGTCTCCTCAAACTGAATGACGGGGGCTGTTGATGAAATAATTTTCCAGTTGAGTCAAGACGAGTTTATAAATGAAGATTAGCAAGATGTAGTTGAATTATAGCAAAAAATCCGATGAGAGGCATTATTTGAAACTACTTCCATAAGGCTAATACATAAAATTATCACCTACTCCCGCACAAAGCAGTTAAAGCTTGAACGAATGATATTTGCAATTCGCTGAAATTTTACAGCAACTCGCTTCTATTTTGTTGACCAGATTTATTTGCGTATTATAGTATAATTATAGACTTAATAAACAGTAATAAAGCCATTCCTATGAATCATATCCATTATTGTAGATGGTATTTATGGCAGTAATGTTTGGGTCATCAATCTTGAGAGTGGAAATTACATTGTAATATTGAAGTACCACGATTACAGTATTGTCCATATTATCATCATCATATCAGAAGAAATGAGTGCTAGGCAGGATATAAGTGTATTTATAAAAAAGAAACACTCATACCATCATCTTCATCTGAGATTAGAACAGTGGTTGTATTCTTATCCCCCACATTAACACCATCAGCCTGCACAATTTCCACATTGAATTCCTCAATTCCTTCCAGAATTGGGGTGGGATCATCGTTCAATATTTTAATGGGTACAAAAATCTCATCTTCATTTTCAGGGAATGTGAATTCTTCGTTGACGTTTTCGAAATCCTCACCGTCTATAGAATGAGAGAGATATGCTGATGTTGATAAACCAAATTGTGTTTCTCGAACGACCTTTCGCAGTTTTATCTGCCGTTCTTATGACAACAGTGGCTGGCTGGCTGATGTCACCGCCACTTCGTAACACTGGAATCATGACAACTTGATCCGGCTCTTGGACTTCGATTTTATCGGATTTGAAGAATGCAGAAGACGAGGCTGTTGAATGAAACGGTTATATTTAATGGTGGAGAAATCAGTATGGGAAATTTTTTAACTTTTAAAGGCACACTGTTTCAAATTAGGTGTTGCTACGGCAAAGGCTTGGTGCAGTGCAGTCACGATTTTTTGGTGACTCGACGTGAGTGATGTTTTCAAATGCGTAACATGACTCGACTCAAGGTGATTTTTGTATTGACTCGACTGGTAATCGAGTCATTGTAGATTGTCATGTGACTCGAAACTAGGATGGCAAAGACAGACACTCACACACATCGTATTGGTATTTCGTCCATCAGTTTTGATACTTGGAAAATAGGGCCAGAAATTGTTGGGACTGAGGAGGATTACGATATTTTGAATGTGAGTCATCTACATCACTCAAGCAGAGCTAAAAAAAGTGGGTTGAACCAGATTGAACTCAAAACAAAACAGTGAACACAATGACTTGGACTCGGACTTGAGCCACAACTAAAAAAGTGAGATTGACTTGTGTCTCGGAACCTTGTGACTTGGTTACAACCCCGCGTCTGAAGATCTAAATCGTGGTGGAAAATGGTCAGTATGATTTGAGAAGATGTTTATCTGTCAAATCGATAATCGAAAAATTTTAGCAGCAGATCTCAATACTTGGACCAATAATTTACTTAAATCAAGGTGAATGAAGTTTTTGTGTGGATCTATACCATAGAAACCTAACATTCTCAGTTAGTGATAGTAATAAGTTTTTGCAATAAAAAAACATATGATTGTAGTCACATCGAAATTGACTAAAATTTAGATCTTGAAGGATTCTAGTAATGGACAACGTCACCCAATACTTAACTTGACAATTTATTCCCTTTTCAGAGCTGCATAGCTCAGGTTCTCAGATTTTTTTGGCCTCAGGTACAACACATGACTTGTTACTGGTTTCAGGTTAGTATAAGAAACAGAACTGCACATATCCTGTGCCAAGAATGATGACTATCATAGAATACATGAACACATATACACCCCAAACACATCATGATAATATGTAATATGTAAAAAAGACATAATATATCATATCCAGCACTCAGTTAAACAAAACTAGTTTACGAAGCAGTTTGAAATTGACCTGAATGAGACAAAAAATTCAAGGTAAATAGAGTTTTGAACTGCATAGGATGGCAAGGAATGTGTTACGGTTATTGTGAAAACATTACCAGCTATTGTAGTGATAGAATATAATGCTATTACTTGTGCATTTGATATTTGCATCTCCTTCAAATCCCTCTAAACAGCTGCATTCGTATCCATTATCGATATTATTGCATTCAGCATTGAGACCGCACTTCTTCTCTCCACTTCCACAATAGTCGTTCACTGTAGAATATATTTAATGTGACCAGCTGTCACTCTATTTAGCCCATGGCGAATGCAACAAAAATAAGCACAATCGCAAAAATTATATTCGTAGTGTGACGACATGAAATGTTGCAAGTTCATTGCTGAGATTCCAAACTGAGACCACCGAGTTCCTGATATTTCAAGACACAAAAGTGCTATACAGCTGCCTCAAAATTTACCTGTTATATGGTAAAGTGAATACTTACGTGAACAAGCCTTTTTACCATCACCAATGAAACCAGCGGGACATTTACACGTGAAACTCCCTTTATTATTGATGCACTCAGCTAATTCATGGCACTGTGTCTCAGTCGATTCGCATTCATTTATATCTGTAAATGTATTGTGCTGTCTATCGGAAAATACGCCACCTACTCCCATTGGAAATACCTTCACAGATAGGAGATCCGGCGAAACCGTCCTTGCATGTACACGAGTATGTTCCCGGTTCGTTATTGCAATTTGAATTCTCGTCGCAATCATCAATTCCAGTTTGACACTCGTTTACGTCTGAAGAATAATTTTAATGCGTTATAGTGATTGAATTTGTTACTGCCTGACCATAGTCCCTGAAAGCTATCATACTGTGCTAGGTATAGTGTATTTGGTTGCTTGCTGAACATGAAATAATTCACGGAAAATTCATCTTAAAATACCTTTGAAAGAAATATTTTGCTCGCTTTGAAGCCAGGAACCATAATCGCAATAGCAAAAAACCCATATTTAGGGTATTACACCGCTAAACCAATATCCAAGGATCCTTGTTTACATGCAGTTCAGATTGCGTTGCAGATTGCTTGACAAATACAACATTGCTATACAGATTTAATTTACCCTTTCATAGTCGGCATACAACTGCATATACAGATAACTAAGCAATCGGCAATAAATACCAATAAACAGATTTTGCTTGATGCGTCAGACTGCAATGACAGTCAATACCTGTACATTCCTTTCCGTTGCCTTCATAACCTTGCTTACACGAGCAGGCATAAGATCCTATCGTATTTTTACAATGACCATCTTCAGAGCATGGGTTGTCCAAACATTCATCCAAATCTGAAAACATCATAGATATAATTTTGTGTTGAAAAATTCAAAGGAAATAACTCGCTACCTTCACAAGTATTGCCATCTCCTGCATACCCGTCTTTGCATTTGCAATTATAGCTGCCGATGGTATTGGTACAAGAAGCGTCAGTGTGGCATTTAACACTGCCCTCGGTGCATTCGTCAATGTCTACGTGATGATTGATACATTATTATATATCTCATTGATTCCATGTGTTTATCTTTCAAAGTTACCTTCGCAATTTTCACTTGAACTTTTACGGAATCCATCCACACACTTGCAAGTATAATTTCCGGGAATGTTTGAACATTTGGAATTGTCGACACAATTATTCAAATCTTTATTGTCACACTCATCGATGTCTGTAGTTCATTTCAAGGTATTTTATTTTCAAAATATTTTATTTGCAAAGTAAATAGTTAGAATACTGGGTTTCACAGCTACCTTCGCAAATATTGTCTTTGCCTTTCTCAAAACCGTCATTACACAAGCAATTATAGTCACCGATGGTATTGCTACAAATTTCATTGTTCTTGCAGTATGCAGTACCCTTCTTGCATTCGTTGATATCTGAAATTATTCAGTCAATAAAACAGCGTTGGATGATAGTATCAAAGCATCAATAAATTCATTCAAGAAATTGATTGAAAAAATTAATAAAAAGAATGAATTCCCCTTATACACGGTCATCACCCAATTTGATTAAATACTCACCAGTGCAATTATCAGTACCGATTCCCTCAAAGCCTTCTTCACATGAACAAGCGTAGCTGCCGATGGTATTTTTGCACTGAGCATTCTCAGCACAATTGTTCTTCTCTTTTTCACATTCATTGATATCTGTAAATTGAGGGATTGAAGAATGTACTAGAATTGAATACTCGTAGTCAGAATAATGATCAGAGAAATTCAAATTTCAGTAATAATGATAATGATTTACGAACTTTTATTACTGGCAAGATAATATTAAGGGGGGTTTGACCTCCGAGAATGTAACATTTTGAAGCAATATTGAAGATATGAAAGCTACACAGTACACACCTTCGCACTTGCCATTATTCAACACAAATCCGTTTTTGCATTGGCAATTGTAGCTTCCCTCGGTATTGGCACATGTAGAGTAGCGATCACATGGCAATCCGGTTGCGCATTCATCAACATCTAAAACCGTTATGAAGATGTATTTCATCGTTTCATTTGATACTTAGAATACATATAAACCATAGATAATTCATCAATATTAATTTACATAATAGTAGGGAAATGCTTAGAGTAGGTGTGGAATCCAAGTAAAGTTGAATTTAAACTACAGTTAAAAGAGTGAGGACTTGAATTTGGAGAAAATCGATTGAACTACTGCACATATATTAAAAATCGAATTATTGTATATCATTAGCATTAAAAAAAATCAAGAAGAAGCAGAGAGCACTTCCCGAAGGTAGAACACAGGAATTCACCTCTACATTGCTTCCCATCTCCTTGATATCCATTGTAGCATACACATGAATAACTACTTGCACTGTCAATACAGGTAGCATTTTCATGACAATCATCTTCATCCAACATACATTCGTCTGCGGAAAACGAAAAAGAAATTGATACTACAATTCGGAAATCATGAAAATTTATAGTAGAAATGCTAGCATTGGTACATCATATACTTGTTATTTAAGGTAAAATAGAAATATTCCGAATTCAAACCTTTCAAATTTTCGATTGACGATACAACAGGTGAGGCTGAAAAATAAATAATAATAATACACATTGTTATACTTTGGACCGATCCGATTGCATACTTTCATCACACGATATCTTTCCATCTCCAATGTATTCTTCCTTACATTTGCACGCGTACGTTCCCGGTTTGTTCATACAGACAGCGTTTTCAACGCACGTATGCATACCAGCAAGACACTCATTGATGTCTGCAATGTAGGTTGATGGTGTGGAAAAAGTGTTGGAAAATAAATTCTGAATGGATGAAGAAGTTATCCGGAAGAAAGATGTTGAATCTTGAGGAAACAATATTCCAATTACAGCTCAAAATTCGCTCGATACAAAATCATTATTGCTAGTGTTTGAATATTCCAATTAACTGTCCCTACATGTAAAATGCATTTCTTCCAGATAATCTCTAGTTTACACGAAAGAAGTGTTTGACATGAGAGTTTTGTGATAGCAAGAACAGGGTCAAAGACGCCTTTTACCCTAAACCTTTGGAAACATGATCAATAACAGTAATCAATAATCGCTAGATTATATTTTCATTTTCAAACACTAACAATGTACAATGCGATGTAATGAAGAGATAGGAGGATGCCAAACGACCAGTTGCGGTTGGAGTCTCTTAAACTGGCATCCACCTCGGCCTAGTGCCCGATGTCACAGTTCCTTTTTAGATGTTAGTATTCATTCTGCGGCTCTTTCTTGCTCTTCCAATTCATTGTGGGTGCGCTGTTTCATCTCGTCTTTTTCTGGGCTTTTTGTCGGGGTAAGAGGAGCCTAGAAAAGCCTCCGACGCGGAATCGAACCCGGGCCGCCTGAGCGGTGGGCGCTTATCGTCACTAGTACGCTATCTCTACCGATGGTTTCACACCCCTCCAAATATTCATTAACACTGCATCATTAAGGTAGCATACCTTTGCATGTCTTGCCATCGCCTTGGAATCCACTGTTACAATTACATTGATAACTGCCATCGGTGTTGCTGCAATTCGCGAAGTCACTGCAGTCATCGGTGTATTGCAAACATTCGTCAATGTCTGAAGTGAAAAGTCAAGTATAATTTCTCATCAATTAAAAACATCCGTCATATTTGGTACCTTTACATTCCGTGTCTGCTTTGCCTTCAAATCCTGGCAGGCAGGTGCAACTATAACTACCCGGTGTGTTCATGCAATTGGAATTTTCGACGCAGTCATTAACTCCATTGCATTCATTGATGTCTTTGAAAACGCCCACAATATAATATCTCTCAGCAACGAAACTATTTGAAGTTACATTACTGACCTTCACAAGATTTTCCGTTACCAGTAAAACCAGGTTTGCACCTGCATTGATATGACCCCGGAATGTTGTTGCAAATGGCTTCCTTGTGACATTCATCCTCTTTTGTGTCGCACTCATTGACATCTGAGACACAAAAAAACAAATATATTTTTTATCATTTATATCTATCTAGATATGATAGGCATAATATGACTCTCTCAGAGAACTTCCCAGTCCACAAGCAACAACTGTTCATGTTATTTACTACAAAGGTAAATACCGTTGCATCCTATAAATCCATCACCGAAATAACCATCGTCACATGCACAAACATAGCTGCCAACAGTGTTGCCGCAAGATGAATTCTCCAAACATTGATTGGTCTTGTTGGAACATTCATTTGTATCTGTAAAAGCACATAGAATTCCACTTTCAAAAAGAGAACAGACATTTGAAATGAAAAATGTCAGTCATGGCACACATTTGACTCATATAAAAGCGTTTGTTTGGAACAGAGGAATCGTGCTAAAATCTCAATGGAGGTGAAAGCAATCTCTGGAGATACCACATATATTGTAGCACGGGCAGCAGTATCAGTACCAGTGCATATTACACAGAAAATAAAACAATGAAGTATGACGAAGTCTAATTATTATCGACACAATTGAGCATTACATTGAAAAGATCTTAAACACAGCTGTAGGGTTTGGCGATGAAATTTTTGTTAAGATTTGTGATTGATGGAAATGTCATTTGCTTGAAAGTAACTGTTTGGCAACATTGTATTTGACAAATGTTTGACTCGACAACAATCTTATATTTATGTCAGTCCGAGAAAGCTTCGCACTATTTTACTTTCACCTTATGACAAGCCCATATCCGTTTCGGGGCAATTTGATGACATAGTGTATCCGTCATTTTTACATATCGCTATTATAATTTTTTTTCACCGCCAATTTTAAATTGACTGTTGCTATTACTACATATATATATACCTATACATACTGTATATATAAGATTACTTTAGCACACAATGGTATTTTGTGGTAAAATTTTTCTGCATAGAGCATACTAAAGCGTCTAATAACTAAGTTATCGAAACCATCTAGAAGATTCTAACCAACGCATGATATGCCATCTCCTTCGAACCCAGGGTTACACTTGCAAATGTAAGACCCGTGCGTATTGACGCATTCTCCATATGAGGAACATTCATCCGTCTTCTGCTTGCATTCATCAACATCTACAAAATTAATCAAAAATAATTATAGGTAGGCCTTGTGGACATCTTATCACACCTACCATTGCATTTTTTCATGCCTTTCCCGACGTATCCATTTTTGCATTCACAAAAGTAACTGCCGGCAGTGTTCTTACAAGTGGACTCTTCGACGCAGCTATTATCGCCATCACATTCATTCACATCGACACATTTACCATTATTTTCAGCATATCCCTCCATGCAAGTGCAATTGTAACTGCCCTCAGTATTGACACATTTGGAATTGGTGTCGCAAGTGCTCGTCCCAGTTTTGCATTCGTTAACGTCTGCAGTGACATACAATATATTGAGAATGCACGGATGGAAGTATGCATGAAATCTCACCGTTGCAAGCTTTATTTCCTTCGCCAGTAAATCCTTCTATGCACATACATATGAAGGAACCGACTATGTTATTGCACTCCGCATTCTCAACGCAATCATTGCTGTCCGTTTTACATTCATCCACATCTAAATCACCAGTTCATTGTAATATCGATACCAAGTAGTAACCATCATTAGCATACCAATACATTGTCCGTTCGGTGATTTTTTGAAGCCCGGCGCACACACACAATTGTATCCTCCATCTATGTTCTGGCATTTAGCGTTAAAATTTTCACAATCATCAGTTTTGTTTTTGCATTCGTCAATATCTGAAGTACAAATTTTGTTTTTCCATATATGGGAACATGTTGCTGCATGGTTCAAATGATATTTTACTGGAGCTGGTCGAGAGAACATCAGTTATATTTTCTCTGAATGTCCAAAATGATTGTCCTTTATTTGTGTTTATTACCCAAGGGGTTTTGGTACTTTGACATATAGCACTTTCCCTATTCGATATTAGACTGCTAACTCAAAATATTTTGGGTTTGATGGAGTAGTAAGACAGGCGTTGATGGATCAATTTTGCAAATGACACCAACGCAATGCTCAGGAGCTACGGCGATTTTATCAAAATCCAGGTAAAACTTTTTAAAGTTATACTTATTTGTCATGCTATTAGTCATCCATTGGTACCCAATTTCCATGGATCTTACAATCTTGAATGATTTTAGGGGCTACAATACAGAATATAACACCCAACCCAGTTCGCATTGACCAGAACAACTTCTCCTGCAATTTGCATCTCCCTCTCTACAACTATTTGAAGTCATTTTGGGCAGCCTTAGAAGACACTACATCTATCTGGATATATAAAAATAATGTATATATTCACATATTTGAAATTGTGATATTCAATAGCTCCTTGGGGGAAACAGTGAATAAGCACATACGAAAAATAGTAAAAAACATAGTTCTTGTGATATATAAATATTTGTAAAATTGGCATTGAATTAAAATATAGGGATTGATAATTCCACGATACTGTGAAAATGATAGAATTATGAAAACCAACATCATACAAAGCAAATGTAATCGTTTCATCACAATACCAACCCTGATAGATTCCAGAGCTAACTTCTTCAAATCCTGGATTGACGTTGCACTTGTAGCTGCCATCGACATTTTCACAAGTAGTGTTGTCCACGCAGATATCGTCCAGACACTCATTTATATCTGGAAGACGGTGTGATTTAATACAATCAGTTCTATCGATATTCCCTAATACAAACAAATTAAAGTAACATATCCAAAAACTGCAATGACACATTTTAAGGAATACACGATCATATTAAAATGCACACCTTTGCATTGGGCTATGCCGTCGCCAGAATATCCAGTATTACACTGACATGTGAATGATCCAACACTATTCAAGCAATTTGCATTTTCCAGACACGGGTCATCCTCATTTTGGCATTCATTGACATCTTAACATATAACAGAAGTTAATGGCAATCCGTCAGTTTCATGGATGATTGATTCAAAATAACGTACCAATACAATTTCCGGTGTTTTCATCTTTTATATATCCTTTGATGCAAATACATTCGTATCCCTCGGGTATGTCTTTAC
Organism: Botryllus schlosseri; assembly: GCF_051294905.1. Taxonomy (NCBI): domain Eukaryota; kingdom Metazoa; phylum Chordata; class Ascidiacea; order Stolidobranchia; family Styelidae; genus Botryllus; species Botryllus schlosseri. The sequence continues at coordinate 11,263,714 of NC_137246.1, forward strand.
ATTTGGCATTTTCATCACAATCATCACTGCCATTGTCACAATTGCTATCAACTGGAATACGCCAATAGCAATGTAAAATTGGTGATCATAACATCAATTAGCAATCATACCTAGGCAGTAATCAACACCGTCTCCACTTAAGCCGTCTTTACATTCGCAATTGAAGCTTCCCTTGGTGTTTGTGCAAATTGCCTTATCATGGCAGGGATTGTTTAGGCATTCGTTGTTGTCTATTGAAATAAAATATATTCATTAATATAGAATTTCTGAATCCAGAGAGAGCATACACTCATTGTATAACACTCAAAATTACTACAGTATACAAATAACGCTTGAGACTAGAGCCTGATCAAGATGTAGACAATATCCGCTTTCATAGTAATATCAGTATCTGACAGCTCTGGCTGTGCTCTTTGATCATTAGATTTGTCTAATATTCAATGCTCAAGTATGGCAAATTGATACTCGGCTACTAAAATGAGGATGTGGATCACTCTGTAGCCATGAACCGTTGGTGAGAATGCAGGAAAGTTGTTTTCCTAACTTCTGTGTATTATGGTATAGGCCTTTTGGTATTGTAATGCCAGTTTTATTCACTACGTTGCAGTTTTATGGGGAATAAGTGGGGTTGATATGAGATATATTTTCAAAATTACTTCGACTTATTACAAGTTTTACTTAAAATATGTTACATGTTGATATCACCAAAAAATACTGGTATGTTGCCAAAAATCTGTTATAAGGTATCAGTCGGCTGTAATCAGGATACAGGCATGACAATGTTTCAATGTTTTAAAGGTATTTCGTGTAAAAAAGAGCTTTGAGAAAGTCTAAGACTTTGAAAAGTAGTTCACAGCTTTTACATAAGTGATATGCATCCTTTCAGAAGTATTCTGCTTCAATTACAGGCAATGTGAAAGCAAAAATAGTCCGATGAAAACCATTGGAGAAAATTGTGAACACAGAGAAAACCTATTTAGGGAGTCAAAAAATTAGAAGCAGCCTACATAATGAATATCCATCTCTGTCATATATCAGCTCACAGACAATAGAAATAACTTGTGAAAACCCACTTCATTCATATAAATCGGTACCTTGGCAAGATTTGAAGCCATCGCCTCTGTATCCATCCCTGCATTCACAATTGTAGCTGCCACGAGTGTTGGAACACTGTGCATCTTGCGCACACGGCATTTCTTCCATAGTGCATTCATCAACGTCATCGCAGGTCTTTCCATTTCCTTGGTAGCCAGAGATGCAAATACAGTCGTATCCTCCATTGCTATTCTCACAACGAGAATTGCTGTCACAGTCGGCAGCACCATTGTTGCATTCGTCGATATCTACGAAATCGAGATTTCTCGGTCATGATGTCTAACTGCCTATGTTACTGAGCAGTCTCTGTGAGAGATAGGTTAACTGAGCGGTAATATTGATATACAAAAGCATTCGAGTTCGGTTAGTATAACAGATGTCTAGAAAAGGCGTATGTTATCACAAACGAATCGTTTGTGCACCAAAACGCTTGTGACACACTTACCTAGACAGTTATTTGGTCCTGTCTGTACATAACCATCTTTACACACACACTCGTAACCGCCAGGTGTATTGAAGCATGTGCTGGAGTTTGAGCACTCGTCAATACCAAGAGCGCACTCATCGGTATCTGGAATGTGAATTTGTTGTAAAATCCTGTCACATTTCTTTCATTAGAGACAGAGAGTACCTCCGCAAGAGGCTCCTATAGCGGATGAATATCCATCTTTGCAACTGCATTGATAACTCCCTTCTGTATTGACACATTCATCTTCATCCAAGCATGCATCCAGTCCAAGAGAACATTCATCCAAATCTATTATTGGAGGTATTGAATTAGAGCTTCACCAAGGCACGAAATATAGTATCATACCTTTGCACTCCACTGCAGGATTGCCAAAAAATCCTTGTTTACATTCACACAAGTGCGAACCAGGTAAGTTACGGCATTCTGCATTTTCAATGCATATATCCTCGGACAACAAGCATTCGTTGACATCTGTAAAAGATGTAAAAATAGAAGTTTGAAATGTTTTTTAATATAGTCAATTAGTCACGTACCAAGGCACGATGCAATTCCTGATCCAAAACAGTCTTTCTTTCCGCCGCCTTCGTACCCGTCATTGCAACTGCACAGAAAACTTCCTTCTGTGTTATTACAATGTGCGTTCTTGTCACACGGATGAGCTATTTCACATTCGTTGATATCTGTGGAACACAATAATGTGTATTAGGAGTCACCACTGACAATGATAATATCATTTACATACCATTGCAAGATGATTTTCCGTCGCCTGTAAAGCCATCTTTGCACACGCATGTATATCCGCCGTGAACATTCTTACAGATTGAATTTGCCTTACAATCGTTGATGAATCCACATTCGTCGATATCTGTACACATAATAACATAAATCATCCATATCAATTCACATTTCTATACAAATTGAACAAAAATTTTCAGTTTAGTAGCATATCAACAATAGATTAGACTTACATACAAGCCAATTATAAAAAAGACTGGTTACGGAGCTGACCCTATGTGCAGTTTTCAAAACCAAAAACAATTAAAATATTCCATATGAAATTATTATTAAATCAATATTAATAAAACACAAAGCAAGCTAGGGCGTGTTTATTGATTACACCACAAACATTAAGAAAATTTAGTATATATGCTTTTTCCAGTCCAGATAAATTCAAAAAAATTGAGTCACTCCAGTTGAAAGAGAATATTGATCAGGTTATCAGTGGCAGGGTACTAATTTCGTTAAGGATAACTTAATCTCAGTGTTTTATAAATGGAATCAGTGCACCCTAGCATTAAGGTATATGTCTGATTATCACGAAAAAATTCAACTGTACAGGCTGGTAGTAACTCACCAACACAGGTCTTTCCATCTCCTTTGAATCCTTCGATACATTCACAAAGGAAACTTTGCTTTGTATTTTTACACATCGCATTTTCATCGCAGTCATGCAAGTCCAGTGCACATTCATCGATTTCTTTATATTTCACAAAGAATCAATTTATTCTCAGTTATTTTCTATATAAATGATTTGTTCCTACCATTGCAAGCCACCATACCATCTCCTGTGTATCCAGATTTGCATACACATTGGTAATTTCCATCTATGTTGATGCAATCCGAGTTTGGTTTACACTGGTGCGTGTTGCTCGAGCATTCATCGTCATCTTGTCAGAATCGAAATTCACTAGTGGTGTTAACGCAATACAAATGGCAGATGAACATACCGATACATTTGGCGTTCACTTTGAGATACCCATCGACACAATTGCACCGAAAACTTCCGACTGTATTAACGCACCGCGCATTGGGATCGCATTCAAAATTTCCTGTCTTGCATTCGTCGATATCTGAGTATTAATTGCAAGCTTAGTCAGTCTTATTTTCGGAATCTTCGTGGATAGCTACATACCAATGCATTGACACAAGTCGTTCTCTTCGAAGCCATCTTTGCATTTACACGTGAAACCACCGTCAGTGTTTTTACAATCTGCATTCGGGTCGCAGTTACTTGTTCCCAATGCGCATTCGTTGATGTCTTGAAATTATAAACAGTTAGATAATGCATAGAATAAGTGAATATATCAGTGTTATGAGATATTATCTTGATATGATACATGGTGCACATTATAGCATAAATTTACCATCGCAACCAGTATCTGGATTTCCCGTGTATCCCTCTTTGCATTGACAGGTGTGAGACCCATCTGCATTTATACAGATGGCGTTTTCTCCGCAAACATCTTTCTTCTCAACACACTCATTGATGTCTGGAGAATGAATAAATCATCTTGATACTTTAGGTTGTATGGCATAAAGAAATGTCAATACATCTTTTTGAGTAGAAATATGAGAATCGTCAACATAATTAACAATTTCACCAAATCTAGATGTTTCAAGAAGTGAAAATTAAAACGGCATTGGAAAAAACTGCACACCATAATACGAAATGTATCTATGACATAGCACATAAGCTGGAAATCACTCATAAAATCACGTGTAAGTAAAATGTAATCTTCCCTACCATCACAAGTATGTCCATTTCCACGATATCCATTTAGACACTTGCATTGATAACTCCCCACTGTGTTATTACAAACTGCAGCAATATCACACGAGTCAAGTCCTTCCACACATTCATCAACGTCTATCAAGTGTACAGTTATAGTGTGAAAATATACATTTGTGATAAAAAGTCTAGCATGAAACAACCTTCACATATCTGCAATTCGGTACGCTTGAACCCATCCTTACAAAGGCACAAATGACCTCCGACTTCATTGACACATTTTTCATTTTCTGTACAGTTGTCCTCGTTAGTTTGACACTCATCAATATCTGCAATGAAGCAGCTGTAAGGTTTCTAGAATTTCGTACACAGTAAGTGTGACTGTATACCATCACAGAATGTCCGACCCTCGCCTTTGTAACCGACCGCACATGTACATACATAAGATCCGATAGTGTTACTGCATTCTGAATTTTCAACGCATTTCGCCATCTCTTTGTCACACTCGACAATGTCTGTACACAGTAGAAATGAAATTCACGCTGTGATTCAACAACATATACAATACTAATATACTCATTTATACATCTTAGAAGCAGTATCCAATACATTTGCAAGAATGAATCATTATTACAAGCACCGGTTACAACTTTGTACTATACAGATTAAAATATTATAAATTAAATCATCGATGATAATCAATATTTTGTGAACCCTTGCAACCAAGAAAAACAATGTCTGCTCAATGTACGATGTCATAAACACATCAACTAGTCTGCTTTAGCACGCCAATGAAACACAATTCTTTTATATATTACCTTCGCATATATCAGTTGTGTTCCTGTCATAACCAGGTTTGCAATTGCAAACAAATCCACCATCAGTATTTTTGCAAGTAGCATTTTTATCTTGACAATCATTATTGCCAGTCTCACATTCGTTGACGTCAATACAAGTGTTATCGCGTGACATTTCGTAACCCTTGTTACAAATGCAGTTGTGACTCCCGACAGTGTTCTCACATTGTGCGTTTTCTTCGCAAGAATCAGTGCCTTTGGTGCATTCATCGACATCTGCATAAAAAAGAAATTGAAATGTATAGGAAATCACAAAAACGAATGCATCATCCGTAAGAAAGTTTCAAAAAGTAATCAAATATCACTTCGAATTCAAATTAAATTTCATCAGTGTATTGTAGTGATATACAAGCGATGAACAGCATATTCAGATTGCCAAATTTACCCCACTCTCAACTTTTAACTAACTGAATTCGAAATATGAACGTATTGTCTGCAGCAATAATGAAGTTTTTTACCACCAGAAGCAAAATTACTGTATACAGACAATGTGTGGAATGATATGTGCAAACTCGTAAATATATGCATGTTTTAACTTAATACCGTTGCATTGCTTTTTGCCATCTCCTTCAAATCCGTCAGAGCATATGCATCTGTGATCGCCATTTGTGTTAGAACACTCTGTGTTTTCAACGCATTCATCGTCGCCCGTTACGCATTCATTGACATCAGAGCAAACTTGTTTCCCATCGCCAGTAAATCCTTTCTCACAAGTGCAAAGGTAACTACCTTCTGTGTTGTTGCAAACCGCATTTTGGGCGCAAGGATTCTCGAGACATTCGTCGATATCTGAATGAAGATCAGACATTAGAGATCACATTTGTGAAAACATAAAGCCGAGTAAGCACATACCAGCTAGATACTGATTGTAGAAAGGATATTTGTAGCATTTCAAGAAAATTATATTTGCCCATTGAAACAATAAAGATATTTGCCTATCTCAGATAAAAAGACAAAAATGCAAAATACAAGATTACAGTTCCATAGATGTTATTTATGTGATTGGAAAAGACAATTTGGATTATTCAGTCCAACATATACAAAGTAATTTTCCAATTCAACCCTTGTTACTTACCGTCACATTCAAGATCTGTGTCATCCTTTTTATACCCAGCCACACATTCAAATATTGCACTGCCACGAGTATTGACGCAGACCGCATTGTCCGGTAATACAAAATCACTTTCTTCCATGCATTCGTTGACATCTTACACAAAAATGAGTGATTGAGTTGACGACAGGAGCTGTGTCTAGTGAATTTACATACCTTCACAAAGTGATTTCCCATCTCCTTTATATCCTCGTTTGCACTGGCAATCGAAGGAACCTGGATTGTTGTTACATTTAGCATCCAAAGCGCAGACTCCTTCATTCTTGTCTTCACATTCATCGATATCTGTGAAAGACATAATTGCTGTTTGAATCACACAAAGTGGTTCAACGCTGAGAAAGCGAATGCATCAGCCATACCTGTATTTTGATTTTTGTAACAATTTTGTCTCGAAATACAACCACAGATTGAATGTCTTTGCCAGATTCAAACCAATCACTTCTTAAGGTATTTAGTATGTCTACAACAGGATAACTAAATCAATATTTTACAAAGGAAAAGATTTCTATATCACATTCATATTTTTGCCGGGCTAGACGGGCTTTATTGCTTCACGGGGGATCATGATATGACTTGATTTGGTATTACCACCACCGGAAGTGTCACCTCTGGATTCTGTGCTTTGTCAAGTATTCATAATACCGATGATAGTAAGATGATAATTACTCAAAGAGCCAGAACAACTTTTGTGGGTGGAGATAACCATGTTTGGAATAAAAGTTCTATTTAACCTCCCCCCCCCAAAAAAAAAATATATCGGATGTAATGCTACGTTGAAGCTATTATCTGAAATACTAATATCGGGATAAATCTCACACTGTAATGGTACACTTTCAATACAAAATTAGAGGAAGGTAATGTAGATATGAAAATCACTAGACCTTCGCATTCCCCATTTTTGTCCTGATATCCTTCCACGCAGTCACATTTGTATGATCCAGGAGCATTTTTGCACTCAGTATTGTTCGTGCAGGTGAAACTCTCAATTGCACATTCATTAATATCTGTGGAAACAAACGTTTCATAAAAAATGTGACGCAGCGACAGCTGAGATGATTCGAGACATACCTGAACATAAGTTAGTACCATCTCCCGAGTAGCCGACATCACAAGTGCATTGAAAACTTCCAGCAGTGTTTGTGCACACTGCATTTTTGTGACAAGGTGAATCTTCACATTCGTCGATATCTAAGAATCAAGAAATAATAGCTTGTTATGCATCTGGAAATCCCTACGATTTAATGCTGTCTGTAAAAACTACTGACAAATCTGCACTTGGAATCGTGTGTGATTCTAAATAGATTTGTATTAGAAAGTCCAATCTGCAGAATTTTACTGTTGCTCTGAATGCCTAAGTCTAAGATATTCCGAATGGGCTTGTTGATTCAAACGTACCTGTACAATCAAGCTTTCCATCTCCAGTGTAACCCATAGCGCAGTCGCACGCATATCCTCCTTTCAAATTACTGCACACAGCATTTTCTACACAAGGATTATCAGGCAGGGTGCATTCATCAATTTCTGTTATATGAAACATTTGATTATGACATCCAATGTGATGTTTCAGTAGATTACGTTACCTTTACAGTTGTACCCGTCTCCCTCAAATCCGGTATTACAAGCACAGCTGTAATCACCGACAGTGTTTGAGCATTTTGCATTTTTGTCACATTTATGACTCCCGTCTACGCATTCGTCGATGTCTTTGCATTCTTCGAAACCATTTCCAGTGAAGCCTTTTTCACAAGAGCATTCATATCCACCATCGTTATTAGTGCATGCCGCAAATGTGACACATTCATCTGTGTCTTCCATGCATTCATCAATGTCTAAAGGGAAGGATGAATTAAAGTTACATTACCAAGGGTGTAGCACAGGGGTTCTCAACCCGCGGCCCGCGGGCCGCATGCGGCCCGCAGACGATTCTTTTGCGGCCCGCGACATCTTTCAATATAATCACTACTGGCCCCGTATTGTTATGGAAGACCAATGTGTCACATTTGTCGAAGAACAGTTGTTGTAACAAAGCCTAGAAGCTTGAAATGATAGCACGATAGTTTCATCTGGAGTTATACATATCAAACGTTGCTAGCTTGGTTTCAAGCCCAGCAATCCATATTTCGAATCATTTTTAACTTGCCGACGACGTGACAAACGCATTGTTCAAAATTGCTTGGAATATCGCTAAACCCAAGAATCTGCTAGACAAGATATGGCTTCAATAAAACTTTAACGTACTGTGCGAATATTCGCTGTTTCCGGAACTTAGCAGCAAGTCCTACATCACCTGACAAATTTCGAAGCTACAGTTGTCTGATGCAACAGTCACCAGAAGATCGAGTAACAGCGATCTCAGTCGATTTTTTATCGCATGTTCTGTAACACGTCGCCACGTAGACTACTTTAGCCTAGCATTGGACCTATCCATCGATGCACACAGTCCACACACATTGCATAGCTAATTATCCAGGTGTTTTTATCAGAGTGAGCATGGGCATTGGGCATCTTTCCAGAGGAAATGCTGATGGGGCAAACGTGGGAAGGGGACCAGGACATCAATTTGACAAAGCTGACGTCTGTAACTATTGGTGTATAGGGCTCCAGCCATGGAAGGAAATGAGAAGAGTTGATTGATTTGCTCAGAAATGACCCCTAACGTCTCAATTCTTCTCATATCACTGAGAGCTCAGTAACGAAAAAGTCACCGTAATTTTATACTTGCTCGCTCACGCAGCGAAACAGTGAGTTCGGTTCTCTGGTAGTGGAAGGGTTTGAAGGGTGCATATACCATACCGACATGGTAACGAATGGAATGTACGCTCCATGAAAGGATTTACTTGCGCCACTTGAAGATCGATATTCTCACAAAAAAACAGCAACTGCAAACTTACGAACGCTCTCCATTAATGCTTTAAAATGCACACAAATGTCCTAAATGCCCGAATAAGACTGATAAATAGGCCTTAATTTAATAGTAGCCCACAAATACACGGTGATAAGGTTCTGCGGCCCGCAGCGTCTTTTAGTGTGAAAATGCGGCCCGTTATACGAGGGAAGTTGAGAACCCCTGGTGTAGCATTTCAAAAGTTGGTTGAAAGTAATCTTTACAAATAAAGCATCACATGAATTCATAGCCATATTCTATTTCATTTTGTAACTATCAATGTTCAGTTGCTACGAGACTGTTCTTGAGATAATTTTATTATGTTTCAACATGTATGTTGATGGCTCTGGCATTGCATTATGTATACAGAAGATATAAATTTACTTTCAAGAGTCAACAGTAGATATGCGATGTTATGAAATTCTTGACATCCATTTAAAACCTATCTTACTAGATCAACTCACCCAAATCTTCGACATTAAAAAACAGGTGCAACAAGGCTATTGGAGATATCCAAGCTACATGGGTTGGTCTTTCTTCCGAAAACATCCTCAATAAATACATCAAATTGGGCATATAGCCAAGTTAACAAATCTATGCAAATTTTCTTCACAATGTACAAGTTTCAAGTTATGGCGTGCCAGTGTTGAGTTGATATTTCTGGGGCATCTGCATCATGTCTATTTGCAGCATCAGTTTACATACTTAACCATTTCAAGATAAAACGGCAGTCCCTCACCAATACAGGAGTTGATCCCGTCACCAGAGTACCCGTGTCCACATTCGCAGGTGTATTTGCCAGGTGGTTTATTATAACATTCAGCGAGATTGTGGCAGATTTGATCTTGGCACTCGTCAATATCTGAAAAATACAATATAGCAAAATATCTGAGTTAAAACCATTGCAGCTTAGTAGCAAAGTCATACTTTACTTTGTACTCTGTACAAAGCAGAACTTACTTGAAAACGCTTAAAACCAATCAATTTCTAAAGGAAGACATATTGAACTGCCTACAACATATCACGAAATAACCTTTGAAGAGCTATATGAGAAACATTAACCCCAACATTACACAAGTATGATTGACATTGTAATATGTACTATTTACCAACCTGTACATCCTTGCAGAGGATCACCAGTATAGCCATTGTGACAAATACACGAGGATGTTCCTGGCAGATTTTTGCATTTCGCGTTAGCTTTGCAATTATGGGTGCGTGTCTTGCATTCATTGATATCTGATAGAAAGCAGATAGAACAATGAATTGTAGGATAAACAGCTTTCAACATAGCTCTAATGATTTTGAATAATATATTCATATTGAAATGAACCTGAAAAATTTTGACCGACAAGCGTCATGGGCAATCATTTGGGTTCATTTCTATTGGAATATAATATACAATTGTATATTGAAGTTGTGTACTTCCAAGAAGCTCTTCTAATGATTTTATGTAAGTGAATCACATCAGCTGGGTAAACCAAAGGATGTAGTGTTTCGTCCTAACGAAATCTACCTGTGCATGTTTTCCCATCTCCATCATAGCCTTCCTTGCAGGCACATTTGTAACTGCCTGGAGTGTTGACACATTCAGCCTTGTCATCACAATCGTTAGTATCATCACTTTCACATTCGTTTACATCTAGATACAAAGGTTGCAAATGGAAATAGTGCGATTATTTAATTGGTTCCTGATGCAAGCTAACAAAATACCTTTGCATTCAACCTTTGCATCACCGGCGAATCCAGGTAAGCAGGAGCACATAAATGATGCATCCGTGTTGTTGCATATAGCGTTACTTGTGCAATCGTGTGTACCAGTAGTGCATTCATCAATATCTGCAAATCCAGGATAAACTATTCATATTTTCAAATTTCCAGTGCTGGAAATTAATGACATATTTCGGATACACCTTAAAACCTGAGCAGAGGTCATTTCAGACGATCCATTCTAACTTTTCATTCATGTCGTGCCAAGTCTAATATTCGATTATTCAGTTTCTTTTCATTTAAGAGCATTTCCACTTTTATAAAAATGTCGCTTTTTTCAAGCAACATTGAAGGCCACTAAAAGTCTATTGGTTCAGAAAAGAGTCCTTGTCGCAAAACATGTTATTCTGAGATCGCAAAATGGATCAATATTTCTAATTCACAATTTTTCATTGCATTGCTGTAACTGAATGAATCTATCTGAACTACACGATATTGTTACAATGGGAATACAATGGGAAAGATACAATATTCCACATGTATCCAGGTATAATTCTACGCCATCATTCATATTGGAAAGCTTCATTGAAGCTATATTTTGTGTTATACAATATCCATTGTAGAGAATGAAACAATCACAATACAAACCTTCACAAACAGAATCATCACTCTGTTGATAACCCTCTTTGCACTTGCAGAAAAAACTACCAGGTGTGTCTTCGCACACAAAATCTTTGGCACAAGACTCAGGCCTATTGCACTCGTTTACATCTGAAAGATATCCATAATATTGCTTCACGAAACCAACATATGGAATTGTAAGCATTACTTTTGCAAATTTCCCCTTCCAGTTTGTATCCATTATTACAAGAGCAAGTATAACTTCCCTCTGTGTTGTTGCATCTGGAATTCACGGGACACGGATTGTCCAGACATTCATCGACATCTGTAAATAAGCAAACCAATCGATAAAAATTTGTGATAAAAAGATAATAGGATGCTTCATTTGTCGCATTTTGCAGAAAGATAGTTGGTAAACGTTCCAAGATCAATTTATTTACATCATTCATCACCACAGTCTGTAGAGCATTGTATCCAGCCACCAGTATTGCTATATGTACAATATATAATACCCCTTGCACTAATGACTTCATGTAATCCATATATCTGTTGCAACGTTCTTAGATAGGTCAGTCCCACAGCATGGAGTAGAATGAATAATATACCAGGGTAACAACAAAGATTTACAGCAGAGTCACTACATCCCTGACAAGGCCATACAGCATTTGTTTTCCCTCCATATGCCCAAAGGTCGCTATATTTCCCTTGAAGAGTAAATTACCAGAACTATTGATAAGCAAACATTGAACTCATGGACTAACCTAAAGATACTCGTACAATTACAGACACCTGATTCCCAAATGATAATGCTGTTACAGCAAGATGTTGATACATTACAAAACACAATTTAAAAACGTAATGTAATATTTACCGGTACAAGAATCATCCTCATCAACGAATCCTTCTATGCAGGTACAGGTAAAGCTGCCTGCAGAGTTCGTGCATTTTTCATTTGCCCCACAAGCATCTTTGATATCACACTCGTCGATGTCTGACAATGTCAAAGGGCACACAAAATTAGTGCTGAAACTTTTTCAAATTGATAAATTGTAGTATAATAGAAGCATTTTTAAGCATGGGTTTCATTTATACGCTACCATGTCGCATCATATCCAAAACAATTATTATCAAAAATCTAACGAGCCAGGCAGAATCAAATATTTGAAATCACCAGAGCACTGATCTTTTTCGCCTGTGTATCCCTCTTTGCATTGGCAAGTAAATGAGCCATTGTTATTGACACACTTTGTATTGCGTTCGCAATCGTCTGTTGCTCTTTCGCATTCGTTTATATCTGGATTGAACACATGACTTGGATTAAATGTTTCTAAACACATTCAGTGCGACACAAAGGTAGTGAATTCGATCCAAATATTATATGCGAACTGTTGCGAATAAAGTTGCAATGTATCTTAGAGCTGGCTGAGTTTTCATATGACATCCACAGAAATGTGTAGTGATGCAACCAGATTGAACCAATCATACATTCAGTTTCCATACATTTACCCGGTGTCGACAAATCAAAGAGGTGGGTTTTCAAAATGACTAGTTGAGGTCTTTTAAGAAAACAGTGACCTTGGACACAGTAGCTTTGGATTATTTTTAAATTAGGTTGTAAAATCTGCAGTGTTTGCAGTAGTGATTAATGCAGACCAAATGGTTGTGCAAACAGTTATAAAGCATGCTTCAGAATTACTATACACCAGAGGCATATAGATATTGGTACAGTCATTTATGTAATCTTAAAATATAATGTTACCAATGCATCCATCTTTCTTTTCCGACATCTCAAACCCGTCAATGCACAGGCAAATATAACTTCCGATATTATTGACGCATTTAGAATTGTTCATACACGGGCTCATTACTTCATCACTGCATTCATCAATATCTTGAAAAATATAGAGTCAGCATTAGTCACCAAGAAATTTTACTATGTCAAATTATATACCGATGCATGTCTTTCCAGATTTGTCCTGTTTGATATATCCATCCTTGCAAACGCACATGTAAGAGCCAACAGTGTTGGCGCAGTCAGCTTGTTTGCCACACGGTGATGTCAAGCATTCGACAATATCTAGAAATACCAATTTTGCTGCATTACTATGCACAACTAATTTGACTATCAAGTGACCATATATATATATATATATATATATATATCCGCGGTAATTCATCACATTGAGGAAAATATGGTGACACAACCTTTATTTTGCATGGTATGCAAATCCTGAACAAAGGCACTGGGCTGCATTAACACAGAATGGCAACATTCATTTTGTGTACTATCGAGGTTGAACTGGACTTGACAAGAAAGGTTCATATGTAGGAGAAATGCTACTACACTCCCTATACAATGCATATAATACACATACACACATCATCCAGAAAATGCGGAATACGTGAAAAATTAGCAATCGCTAGGCCAGTTACTATGAAACCATTTCGTTGAGCAATTGAGAGTTTATTGCACAGAGAATGAGTACCCAACAATTAGTTATGAATAAAAATAGGTTTAAATATAAAACTGATCAAGCAGCAGCATAACTTTTAGATCATCTAATTATATATAAAGAATTTTGGGACATGTGAAGAATAATTTCCTCACTCAAATTCCATTTAAAACCATGTTATATATGTATGAAAGCAAATATCATTATCATACCTATGCATTTTCCTGCACCATCATCTTCAAAACCTTCATTGCACTTGCACTGATAGGAGCCCGGTTGATTGGTGCATGTCGCATTTTCCCCACAGACTGACGGATCATCGCATTCATTTATATCTGAACAAATGTTTCAAAATTGTATCCAAACACGAAGTTATCATGACTTTTGAAAAAATACCTTGGCAGGATGTGCCATTTCCAGAATAGCCATCTCTACAAGTACAAGTGTGGCTTCCGGGGAGATTCTGACACAATGCGTTAGCATCACATTTTGGCATGCCTTCGTTACATTCATCGATGTCTGTAACAATTTAAATATATATATCAAACAGAGAGTTTAGCAAACATCTCACTTCTGAAAATTGAAAATGTATTAGCGATAGGGCGGCGATACATGAGCATTGAGCATGAACAAACATGAGACATGAAGGTATATTTGCGTCGTATTGAAGTACTTGAAAATGTCAATTATACCTTCGCATTTGTCGTTTTTCTTGGAATATCCATCTTTACATTTACACATATAACTTCCGACAGTATCAGTACAGTTGGCGTTATCTTTGCAAATATCTACGTCGTCCACACATTCATTGATATCTAGATATATCATAAAATTGTAGTAGGAAGATAGAATGAAATTGTTACAATTTGTAGAACAGAAATTGACTTACTTTCACAGTTCTTTACCCCATCTCCATTATATCCAACCAAACATGTGCATGTGAATGTACCAGGTTCATTTTTGCACTCGGCGTTATCATGACAATTATCTAGTCCTTTTCTACATTCGTCAACATCTAAAACAAGATGTCGTCAAAATACATCACAAAGTTTGCCACAAACAGTAATAATGCCATACCTCTGCATGATTTAACACCATCACCAATATATCCTTGATCACAGATGCACAAGTAACTGCCTATTGTGTTGGAACACTGCGCGTTCTCTGTTAGACAGGTACTGGTACCAAGTGCACACTCATCCACATCTGCGTAACAACGCCAATATAGTTGAGATTGAAAATCTTACATACACGGGATATATACCTGTACAATTTACGACAGCGTCGCCTTCAAAACCATGCCTGCACCCACATTCAAAGCTGCCTTCGGTATTTACGCATAATGCATTATCGCAACAATTGTCCATGTCTTCGACACATTCATCAATATCTGTTTTTATGGAGATCAACATGAATATAATCACAGTAGGATATTGCTGCCTTAAGAACATTGCAATAACATTTAGAAAAGAAATCCCTGAATACCACTTTGTGTTACGAAAAAGTCCACATAATTCACAAATGGACATGTTTTTTTTAAATTCTACAAGTGTGGACTGTGTATGGACCATCCACACTATCAGAAATATCACTAGTAATCCGAGTGTAACTGGGTTTAGACTGTTGTAATTGTAGCCAGTAAGTCTCACTGTGTAAAATACTGCAAGTCTTGATTAACACAACCCTATTTGAAATATCAGTCATTAATATTACAACTGCCATTGTAAAAATCATTCATTAGGCAATTCACCCATTTTAGCACCGCAAAATGTGGCTCAAACCTATGAATGCCGCTTTCCTGAAGATACTGTTATAGTTACTCCTAATTTGGTCAAATTATTTTTCTTCAGGTATTCACTCACCCTGACAGGATTTGACTCCGTCCCCAGAATAGCCATCCGAGCAAGTGCAAGAAAAGCTACCAGGGCTGTTGCTGCAATTTGCGTTTTCATGACAATTGTCCACATTTGTGACGCACTCATCAATATCTTAAAAACAAAAAGAATACAAGCAATGAAATGATGTTACAAAATAAGCCCATATTCTTATGTATCCATATGTGTCGCATTGTGAGGTCAAAAATCCAGACAAGTGGGATGAGTCATTGAATAAAGAAGCACAACCAGAGTTGCAACTTGTATTAGTGTTTGACATATTGTGAGTCTATTTTTGAAAATCGCCAGCCAATTAATAAAAATAAACCCTATGAATGAAATACTTTACTACCACATATTAAAATAACTCAAATCAATCGATGGACAAAGGAATCATACACGACACATACCTTGACAAAATTCCCCGTCCCGTTCCCATCCATTATTACATGAACATTGGAAAGTTCCTGGTAAATTACCACAAAATGCACTTTCAGAGCAGTTGTCCATGCCCGTCAGACATTCGTCAATATCTGCAGAAATTAATGCAGGATTACCTCAGGTAATCCTTCAGAAGGCGAAAAATATAATCTTGACGTGAATAGAAAGAAGTTTGGTTACTTCATTTTCAGATTACTTCAAACTAAAGATCCTACTTCGACTCTTTGGAATTCACAATATTACCATCGCAAAGCTTTCCGTCACCAAGGTATCCATCCTTGCATACGCATTTGTAGGTTCCATTGTTTACACAAACGGCATCTTCGTGACATATTTCGGGATTTTGGAGGCAGTCTGTATTAGGAGCAACAAATCAAATATAGTTTGAGGCCATTTACTTGAATTTTATTTCTTACCGGGTGTTGGGTCTCCACGTAGTTCCTCTGTAAATGGAAATGAATCAACGACATGTTAGATCTTACGGAAGTATATATTGGTGTTACAAGTGGCAGACAAGTTGTTTGAGTTGAATATTCGATCTCAGGAAAAATATTCATTATAAAAAAGCGACTTGGCCTTCATCTTGGCTACCTGTCTATCCTTTTTACTAGTGATTGAATATTAGAAATTACATTAAATGGAATTTATAATTTCTTGCATATTATATATATCTGGGCCCATCGTTTTTCAATAAATAAGATTTTCTGTTAGCACCCTTACTTGGTCATTGGCGGGAGGGGTATGTACCTTATTTTAATCTTATATTTTTTACTAAAAGATGGAGACATATCCATAATGGTTGACTCGAACATATGAATTATGAAGTGCAAAACATGTTTCCAGTTGATTGCAAAGGATATAACGATATCTGCAAGTGATTACATCAGGATTTCAGATGATATTGTCAAACAAAAATATGTTATATCAAATTTGACTGGTTGGTAAATCGTAATGATGTGTTGCAGGCTTTTAGACATTATAATGGGCAAATTACACACATTTTTGCGATCCTGTCGCATTATGCTGCCGTCTTCAAATTCACTGACTTTCAGCACCTAAAAATCCTCCCTGGCTATCTCTATCATGTGACTGGATAGTAGCAACATATTATTCACACACCGATTTCCTCGTCGATT
The DNA here is from genome assembly GCF_051294905.1 of Botryllus schlosseri. Taxonomy (NCBI): domain Eukaryota; kingdom Metazoa; phylum Chordata; class Ascidiacea; order Stolidobranchia; family Styelidae; genus Botryllus; species Botryllus schlosseri. The sequence goes on from NC_137246.1 coordinate 11,280,874, forward strand.
ATCATAACAGTAGCCCCATCTTTGTCACCGATTTTAACTGGACTGTCATCATCATTAGATGGATTGATCAGTAGTACGATAAAATTTTCATCATCTTCATCAATGCCATCGCTAACGATTGGAATTTCCACAATCTTTCTTGTTTCATCTAAATTTATATAAAATATGACATGTTTTCACAAGGTAACTTCAATGCAACAATATATACTAACCAGGTTCGAAAACCACAGTTGATTTTGAATCGGGTGTGCGGGGAGTGAAGTCCTCCAAGTTTTTGGCGGAATTCTCTGTCGTTACCAAGTTTATTGTGGTCTTTTGCGAAATATCACCACTTCGCACAATAGGAATCGCGACTTTTTCCAGAACTTCTAAAACACTGTACTTTTCATCTTCCAATTCTATCGTTGTCACTGTAGAAATAGACATGGTGTGATGTAAAGGATTGCGTGTAAATTCTTCAAGATACATTTCGGTTACGGACTCTACAAACACTATCAAATTGTTCAGTCATAAAATTTTACCGTCAGACGGGTCCAATATGTTGATTGTGGCTTCGCCGATTTCTCCTATCTTTGCGACTGCATCGACTGCTAGATTATCAGGTTCCAGCAATGTCACGGTGAATTTTTCAGGCACCTCGTCCAATTTGTCGTTTATTATCGAGACAGTGACTTTCTTCTGCGTTTCGTCTATAGCAAAATCACAGGAATCGAACACTGTTCGGGATACTAGATAAAGTTAAAAACACTTGTTCTCAGCCTTTGTAAATGGTAAAATTACAAAAATTAGACGGACCGAATAATCTTCAAAAATCACAAATGACCCCACTACAAATAAATTCATCCCAAAATTCTCCAATTAAAAACTTTATTTTGATTGTCTGGTTTCTTTTGAAAGAACTGTGAGTGTACTGTTTGCTAGTCTTTAATACACCAAGAAATGTCTCTAAATCGTACCGCCGAAATTTACCGAATTCTGTTAAATAAGTCTACTTAGCTTTCACATATTACAACTGGTTGTAAGCTGCTTTGAAACCATTTGGTACAACAATTGTAGAATTGTAGCATATGGTAGGTTGAAAGTAGAGCATGAACTATATATATATTATGGCACGATGGTGTTTTAAATCTGATGTGTCATTTCTCTAAATAATAACCGTGCATCCGACTTCTTGAATTTTGCTACTGAGATATACAATTGTGCTATATTAAGCAGACTGGCAGGAAAGTTGACACTTGACGGCACTAGTCTGCGGACCAGCGGAGAACCATTGGAACTAAAGGACAGCCAGTCCCAGTACCAGTCGACTATCAGATAAATATTTGTAGGCGTTGGAAAGATTGCTTTTACCTGGCTCAAACATAACAACAGACAACGGATTTTTTATCTTTTCAACAAAATCCTCGGGAGTTTCGGCAGTTCCTGATTGTGTGACAACGTACGCCGTTGTTTTATTCGATAAGTCGCCAGTTCTCAATACAACAATCTCAACTTCTTCTTCATCTTCAATGACTGTGTATTCATCTTTTTCGAATTCCACAGTGGTGGCTGAACATGTATAATCAAACAGTTACCACTGATTGCAGAGATAGCTAAAAAAAGCTTCTTGGAGGTACAGAACTTCAATATACAATTGAATAGTATTTTCATATTGACATGAACCCGAATACTTTCGGCTGACACTCATCAGGGGTAATCGTCAGAATATCATATATCAACAATTGTATCACAAATTGTGACATGAAATTCTGAATACGAGAGCGTTCAATGTACCATTTGTGTACCATCTAAAAATAGTACATTGAACGCTCTCGTATTCAAAATTCCATGCTGGTGATGTCATATCTTGTGATGTAATTGTTGATATACGATGTTATTTTCCATTCTCTACTAGTTACTGACCAGCTGAAAATATTCGGTTTCATTTCAATTTAGCTAGAAACAAAGTATTTTTCCTAGAACACAAGTGGATATCCTAAATCTATAGTATTTACTCACACGGTTTCTTTGAAGAGTAATCTTACACATAAACATTACTAAATTTTGAAGCAAAAGCAAATATCACAAACATACAAAAAAATTTGGTCTACTAAGAAGTAACTCGACAGATAGATATAAATTATGTTCATGAATGAAATCATCGCAAGTATGGCCAATAGGTACCCATCATGTAGAATGGTGTGAAATTTGAAGGTTGGCAGGAAATTGTACAGGAAACATAATCCTCAGATACCTCTTCAAGATTGTTACTTCGGCGGTGTTGCAACCACTCGCTGCTAGCTATCATTAGAAATCCAGTTGATATGAAAGTTGGAAACGATTCAACTAAAGTGTTTTAATTCAATAAAATCAATAAAATAACACAATTACTTACTTGGCTGGTCTGTAATAACCACAACAGATTTGTTTTGTTGGCCCACGTCTACCGGAATAGAAGTGTCGTCATTTTCCGGTTTGTCCAAATAGACGACAAACTTCTCTTCATTTTCTGGTCGGTTGTCCTTGTAAATCGGAATTACGACAGATACTTCTTCAATGTCTAAACAAACAAAAAATGTGCGATAAATGAAATTCAGGGGAGAAGGTTAGGTTAAAGACATAACAATTTTTTGTATCTCTCATAAACGTATTCGGGGATTATTGATTGGAATAGCATAGTTAAGTGATTAATCCAAGGAAAAACAATATTTACCTGACTGGAATACGATATCCGATACTTCCATATCAGGTCGTGGTTCAAAATCCTCATTATCAGCAGTGTCTGGTTTTGTTACCAAACGAACCTTCGATTCAGGCTTGAGGTTTCCAGATCGAACGACGTCCAAAGTAACATTCTCGTATTCGCTTGTTTCATATTTTGGCTTTTTAATATTAATGATTGTTCCTAGAAGAACGAAAATATAAACCCAATTGCCGTGACTCGTTACGAAGGAAAATCTATTCGAGTAGTGGGTGATATTGACCCTGGTGGCAATTTTGAGAGAATGAGGTGAAAAATATGAAGGGATTATTAGGTGAAATCTATTTGAATCTTGGTGGAATTGGTGGAATTTTGCCATTTTCAATTTATAAAAATCGATGGATATTAATGTGAAAGCGGCCCAATTATCAATTTCTCCCAGCCCGCAACAGTTGAATGGCATCAAATCGAGGAAAATTATGTCTAATTCAACTTGTTTGGGAATTCTCAAAACTGTGCAGCACCGCGTTATTGAAGTGCATCCTAAGATTAGTTTCCTTGACAATATTATTTATGCAAATCAACTATTTCAGTATCAAAAACTGTTGAAGTAGAAGTAGTATGGAAAAAGAACTACTTGATTAAGTGAAACAAATAGATAAAACCTGCTTGAGTACTACAGAAAAGTAGAAGTGCTTCACTACTGACGACCTCTAGCTTTTAGGGGGTCGATGAGTAAGAAAAGTTTGGGAGCCGCTGATCATAATGCCACAGAAAACATTCCCATAAACACCGAACACGATTGTACTTTTCGCAAATAGTAATAGTACTTTACCACTGGATGGATCTTCAATGATATTAACAGTCACAAGAAGTTCGGGATCATTCATAGCATCAGTGAGCGATCCAGTGACATTTTCAACACTTTCGTCGTCATCAATGGGAACCTTCACTATTGACTGAATTTCATCTTCGCCTGTAAGAATTATTAACTTGCTGATACTTTAATATAACCAGAATCTGCACAAGGCAAGAATTACCAGGTTCAAATACCAATTCCTCCTCGATTGGTTCTGCCTTTTCATCTGGAGTATCGTTTAGTCGGTACGGTTTAATGATTGAATCGACAGGTGTCTTCTTTGTTGTGTCGCCGTGACGACCAAGAGTGATGTTTAAGATGACAGTGTCGTTATCTTCAACGTACGACAAATCTTTGACATATACTTTGGTTCCTAGTGAAAAAAGTTTCTTTGAATTCACTACCCCCGATCAATATTTCAAAACACTATATTTACCGTCAGATTCATCCAAGATTGTTAATGTTGTTTCAATGATTTCACCCAGTTTTGCCAAAGTATCTTCAGCTAGATTTTTTGGTTCCACCAGCTCAAGCGTGAATACCTCTGGATTCTCGTAGATTTCGTCGTTCATGATTGATACGGTTACAAATTGTTCCGTTTCACCTAGATTTTTAGACATCACAAATCACATGTAGGCCAGCTCATTGCCTCATATTTAAAAATATATCGGGCATATTTCAATAACAAGTTTTGGAGGATGTTTTTTTTAAATTGACACTATCGTATTTTACAAGTCGTTACCGGGTTCAAACACAACATTCGATTCAGGATTCTTCTTCCTCTCCATGAAATCATTATCAGAGTCGGCAGTTCCAGGCTTCGTGACAACGTAAACAGTCGTTTGATTGGACAAATCTCCTCTTCTTAATACGGTGATATTTACTTCTTTTTCATCCTCCATAACTGTGTAGCTATCTTTCTCGAATTCCACCACAGTCACTGAAAGCATATACATTCGAAGCTTGAAACATAAAATATAAAAACATAGAGATAGAATAGCGGAATAGTGTGGGATGATATACAAAAAAAGTTAGAAATAGCATATGTTTTGAAAAGTGATGATCTCCATGGTCGCCTTAGTTCATAATTGAAGTAGTGTATTAGCAAAAATATCCGTAAATCAGTGTTTCTTGAATATTTTTCTGGCACGGAGCTGTAAATTTCATTTGGGTGATTGTGCGAACAGCCTAACTTTGAAATGTGGCAAGATGATGACTGAAAAAAGTCATCACTTCTTCTCAGTACTAACAATGGCCTGATATTGTCATCACTTTTGCTTCTCAGTCTATTGTGAGCGAGATAAAGCAAATAAGGACTGATGTTTTAAAGGACAGTATAGTACTTTCAACAATGGCGTTTAATGAACCTCTTACAACTAGTCTGTTACCTCCCAAGGGTGCACCCCAGGTTAGGAAACCCTGGCACAGACCATTGTGAATCCACTAAATTTACTATTTTCTCCAGCAGAGTGTATATTTGTCAGTCTATTAGAAGTATTTATGGTATGGTCTGGAATTTACAACTCATATTAGTACTCCAGTAATATAGAATTATTTCAACTGCAACAGTGGACAACCAGCTGAACCCCCTACGCAATAAAATGGTGAAGTTGCTTACCTGGTTGATCAGTTATGACGACAACAGACTCATTCTTCTCGCCAATGTTTATTGGAACATTCATATCATTGTTTTCAGCCTGTTCTAGATAAACAACAAAACGTTCTTCATCTTCTGGCAGATTGTCTTTCTTGATTGGGACGAGAACGGAAATTTCTTTTTCACCTAATATAAGATCAAAATTAAACAAGTAGCCTTGACTGAAGATGGCTAAATCATACAAACAACAAATTGAAAAGGTTTATCTATAAATTTCGTAATGTAGTTTGTAAAGGAAAGTACAAACATGAAAATTGAGTGGTAACGGAACTAGTTTGTAATGCATATATCAGATAGTGCAGTATGATTTATTGCTGCAATAATATCAATACAACAAGGATTATATTTATAAAGATGAGATTTTACGCTGAAGGTGTTGGTAAAATTGCTCTAAAATTACGTGATTCAAAGTCGTTTCACTATTATAATGATAAGAGGGACACAACATGTAACAGTAAATAGATCTTGCAGGTCAAACTAGAAGACGAAGTGTAAATCAGGGTAAATGAAGCATCCCTTGGTCAATGTAATCCAACAAACTCTAAGGAGGAGATATAGTTTCCTTGATTCCCATTTCCAAAATATACCCATACTCACTCGGCTTGAATAAGATATCAGAATCTTCAGTGTTTGGTCTTGTCTCAAAATCACTTTCATCGGCAGTGTCCGGTTTGGTTAGTAAACGAACTGTGGATTCGGTAGTGACATCACCAGAACGCACTACTGTCACTGTGACGTTCTGGGATTCGCTTGTTTCATACTTTGGTTTCTTGATACTGACAACAGTACCTGTACAAATAGAGTGTAATGCTACTTCGGTATTTTTTTTCGATTCAGTCATTGGATTTATCTTCTATACTCATAGGTCAAATGAACAGTAGATATCTATAGGGGGAAGGTAGTCAGTAATAAACTGCTTCATTTTTCAGATTGCAACTCCATGTTTAATGTTTACTCTAGTGGTGATCATTGCAGGAAACTACCAGCATATGTATTTGATAATATTATCATCTCAAGAACATGGCTATGTTATAGCAATGCAGAAAGATAAGGGAATTTGAGAAGGAATCAAAGAATAACCTTTCAAGCGTCACTTGGCATATAATAGTGACAAAAATTAAACCTAGGGCTATTACACACACCTGCATACACACACATATCGAGTGAGAAAATACAGTAATAATCAAATATCTACTATATTCTGAGACAGCAGATGGCAATAAAGCATAATGCATGTACTTGCACAATCTGATAACTATACAAGTATACATATACCAGACACAGAAACTGGTCAGTAAGTTGGAGGAAAATGAATCTGGGTTATGACACAATCTCATGATCTGCACAAAAGTCATGTGTCATGACAGCATTGTATTTTAGTGTCTACCACAATACTGATACCTTCATCTGTGTCTGGATCTTCAACGATGTTAACAGTTGCAGTCAATTTGGGATCGTTCATTGCGTCGGTCAATGACAGCGTAGCGTTTTCGACACTTTCATCATCGTTAATTGGAAATTTGACAACGGAAATGATTTCATCTTCACCTGTAGGAATTATAACCTTGATAGTAACGACATACTACTCAGATACTGGCTAGTTATGGTCCGTTCAAATGGTATTTTGTGTTACAATAGTAAGTCCCACATCGTGATTCAGCTGTGGTAGTTGGTATTACTACTTAATTTCATTGTGTCATTCATCACACCCTTGTATACATACACACATTGCAGAATTACTTAAAGTTTGAATGGTCCAAGATCAATTGGGATGCATGAACAAGTTGCTTTAATGGAATTGCCGAAACTATGAAGTCTGTAAAAATATTGACATCATTGAGAACTACTGAAAATGAAACTATAACTGAAATTGTGTTGTATCTTACTGTCCAATCGCTAGACTTGAATACTTTTCATAGATGCAAAAAATAGTTAATAAAGAAATCAACATGAAAACAAGCACATATTTACCAGGAGAAAATTTCAATTCCTCTTCAATTGGCTCTGGCATTTTGTCTGGACTGTCGTTCAGTTTGTATGGTTGAGTAATTGAATCAACTATGGTCTCATCTGTAGTGTCACCGTGACGACCAAGAGTTACATTTACGATGACAGTATCATTTTCTTCCGTGTACGAAAAATCTTTGATATAGACTTTGGTCCCTGCTCATAAAGAGGTCGATATAAATTTTCACATTGCAACAGAATTTCAAAACAGCACAGTCACCATCAGATTCATCCAAGATTGTGATCCTGGTTTCATTGACGTCACCCAGCTTCGCCGTGGTATTTGGTGCCAAATTGGTTGGTTCCACTAGTTCCATGGTAAATGTTTCGGGTTTTTCGTAGACTTCATCATTTGTTATCGATACAGTGACTTTTTGTTTTGTGCCGCCTTCATTGTGAGAGAGCATTATAACAATGTGATCATTGAGAAAGTATAAAGGAGACTATGGAAAATAAGTAGCCTACAAGCTTGATTAGAACTTGCATGGTTGAAAACAGAAGTAGTTTTAAGAACATGAACGAAGTTATGCAATAATATGAAGATTATAATTTGCATCAACCAGTTTAAAGTAATATGATTGATGTGGTTTCAACACAATCATAGTTATGTTTATTTGATCTGACAGACATAGGCAAGAAATTGTGGTAAGGAAGAAAACTCTATCAATAAGAATCGCCTGAGTGATGTGATAGAAACTGACTATCAAATTATAAATTCAATTCAATTATAGAAAATCTGTGCCTTCAATTCACCTGACGATAAATCAGCGCTGAAAATCTTCCTATTTTTAGGGCAAACAAAAATACGGATTTGGAGCTATACCGAAACATTCGCGATGGTCTCCAGGGTAATAAAGGTCAAAGTTTTACTGTGTAGTCATATTATGATATAATAAATGTTTACACAACCTCCTTCGAAGAGCTTATTGAAATTTCATTCAAAAAAGTTTTAGCAAATACATATATGACTTAACTGTTGGTTAGATATTCCAACAATCAACACGAAACAGCACACATTTACTTGCTCTTAAACTTTTACCTGGTTGAAAGACTACAACGCTTTCCAGATTCTTTACTTTTTCGGTGAAATCATCTGGTGCCTCAGCGGTGCCCATTTTAGTGACTACATGAACTGTGGCTTCATTCGTCAAATCCCCGCTGCGCAACACAGTAACATCAACCTTTCCTTCATCTTCAATTACGGTATAATTGTCTTTTTCAAATTCGACAACAGTCACTGAAACAATGGGAATTACATTAAATCCTAAATCCTTGAAAATCTAATGCAAGCAAACAATAACATCATAGCCCAGATTACTTAAAGTCATTAACAAACAATTGAGCAACCTTGATTATTATGAGTCACTGTGACGTATGATCGGAAAGTTTAATTCCAGACTCAAAAAGTATAACAAACAAATATTTTGAGCATGGCCGTACATCAGTTACATGCCATAAACCCAAATTCATGACCACACATTTAGTATTTGACTAGGAGATTGCGAAAATTCAGAATGATATAGCCTCGCGTTATCATGCAAATTAGAAATCCCACAAGTATGCAGCTTTCTTCAAAATATAATTTGTTGAAATTCTTACTCGGTTGATCAGTGATCAGAACTACGGTTTCATTCTTCTCCTCGCAGATACTTATAGGAATATCGGAATTATCATTTGTGGGGTCTTTTAGATAAATGATAAAACTTTCTTCATCCTCTGGGAGATTGTCCTTGGTAATTGGGACTGTGATGAATATTTGTTGTTCACCTGCAATAATTGAATAACTTTGGTGAATACTTCAATTCAAGTTTATTTTGATTTTTACATATGAACAATAAATATGTGACTATATTTTAACAGTCAATATGCACAAACGATGTAATTGAAATCTAATTATTATAACATACAGATAAAAAAAAGAATGTAGCAAAGTAGGTGGAATCAATTCAAAATTAGATATTATAAAGTTGATAGCCAATTTACCTGGTTTGAATACGATATCTGATTCTTGAGTGTCTGATCTTCGTTCAAAATCACTTTCATCGGCAGTATCGGGTTTAGTTAGCAATCGGACTGTTGATTCAGTTGTGACATCACCATAGCGAACTACCGTCATCGTCACATTCTGGTATTCGCTCGTTTCATACTTTGGCTCCGGGATACACACAACAGTGACTAGACATACAACAAAATGAAATAAAATATATAATAAACGATAATAAATGAGTAGCAATTTCGAAGGCAGGGTCGAATCAAGTATTACTATCAAATGAGTAGGTTGAAAATTATTCAAGTGGTGTTATGTATTTGACATCTACAACATGAAAATATCATTATGGATCTACATTCTGAAGCCAAAATGGTTCAATTTCAAAAAAAGGTTTAATTTCTACACAAGTTCCGCTCTAAAACACCTGTGACGATTCCCTTAAGAAAATGATATTATCGAATGTAAACATGGAATGGCAATTGCAACTACGTTCCGCTTCGTTGAGGCTGTATACAGAATTGTTTTGCGGCAGCGACGGTAGGATTTCTGGCAATCCCAAATATATCTTCCAGAGCGCAGAATTCACTGATTCGGGTCTTGATCGGAAGCTACTGTCGCACTGATTCCGAAAATATATCTTTAAAAATATAATCAGGCACTGGAACCCCCCTGAATTCGCCCTTCAAGTCTGCAATATCGGCATTGTCGGAACAATGCAAGAGCCGTAACTGGTTATTGTGTGGCGAGTTAGCGTAGTGGCGTAATCCACAGCTGCAACACCAATGGGTTGCGGGTTCGAGTCCGACCGAGGTCGACTACAGAATTCCTACGTAAGTGTTATGGTCGTTGTTTTTCAGTCATCCAATTTTTCTGAACAATGCACATTTTAGATATTGAGGGTGATTTTCATCGAAGTCCAGAGCCTGACAATATTTTAATTTATATTTTCGGAATCAGTGCGACTGTAGCTTTCGATCAAGACCATATTCTGTGGGTTCTGTGCTCTGGAAGATAACTTTTGGATTGCAAGAAACACTACTGTCGCTGCCGCCAAACAATTCTGAATACAGCCTGAGCAAAGCGGAACGAAGCTGCAAAATCGGTTATTGCCATTCCATGTTAACATTCGATAATGATAATAATCTACCCAAAAACTGTTCAAGTTGCAGCAGGATCAGGTCAAAGTAGAGGAGGCCTACTGAAATACCAAAAAAAGTTCTAATATATTAATCACCTTTAAAAATGAAATCAGAAGTCAAAAAATATTAGATTCAAACCGAAAAAAATTCACTCATGTACATTGTCGATCAGTACAATTCTGCTTCAATCATATGTCATTCGACATGTAGCAGTACCTTGATCTGAATTTGGATCTTCAACGATGTTCACAGTCACAATAATCTCCGGATTATTCTTCGGATCTGTTATTGATATTGTGGCATTCTCCACGTTTTCATCGACCATAATTGGCATACGCAAGGTGGCCATAATTTCATCTTGACCTGAGGAAACAATGTGTATACTATAAATATTATTCGAAATCTTAAAGTAGGTATTGTACCTGGTTCAAACACCATTTCTTCAACAGATTCTGGCGCATCATATGGACTGTCGTTAAGTCTGTTTGGTTTAAGGATTGCATTAACGGGAGTTTTTTCAGAAGTATCTCCTTTGCGACCAAGTGTAATATTAAGGATGACGGTGTCGTTATCTTCCACGTATACAAAGTCTTTAACGAACAACTCTACTAAAAAGGAATAAAAAGGATAGGCATTGTGATGATTTGTAAAAAAAACACTTGTTTACCCTCAGCACCGTCTGTTATTGTAACTTCGGCCTTGTCCGGGCCTCCTAATTTTGCTGGTGTGTCGATGTCCGTATTTTTGGGCTCTTTCAGCTCGACAGTGAATTTTTCCGGTTCCTCTTTGATATTGTCTTTTGTTATGAGAACAATCGCATTTTGTTTGGTGCTTCCTAGATAACAAAATGAATACACAGTGAGGATAATTGTTGGGGCTCGAATTGAGAGATATTTCAAAAAAATACAGTCAATATCACTGTACTTTATCGATAATGTGATATTTAAGTTTCACTATTCTGTCATACTCGTTATTTCTGAATAGGGCTTCCTAGTTGGTTCACTGAAAAAGTGAAATGTAAGAACCAACTAAGCGTGGAATAATATTTTCCGGTAGGAAAATCCATTACTGGAGAATATCTTGACACATTCCAGGTGATGTAGGTGATAATGTCCACCCTCTTTTACGATGTCGAACGAAAGCGGGACCAAAAGACTTCGATGTGCACTGTTATAAATATGTACCGGTATTAGAAACTAATCTTTCACATCCCGAATTGTCCATTTCAAGAGATAACATAATTGACTATCTGATTCTAGGAAGCCAGATATCTGTTTCGTTTATTTTGAACGTATTCCCTGAAACAAAGAATGTCAGTACGTTTTTTTCACATTCACACACCAGGTTCAAAAACGACGAGAGATTCCATGATTTTTGTCTTCTCTGTGAAATCCCCAGGACTTTCTGCACTTCCGGGTTTCGTAACAATATACACCTTGGTCTCGCCGGATACATCGCCGCTTCGGATGACAGGAATTTCCACTTTTCTCTCAGTTTCAATAACTTCAAAGCTATCATCCGCAAACTCAACAATCGTTTCTGAATCAAAAGATGGTATGGTTTTGATGGATTTGTAATTTCCGTTTTTCCAATACACACGGATGTTGGACACATGATAAGATATCTAGTAGGTGAAAAAAGTGTCATGTTTTCTGATTTTTTTTTTGCCAAAAATAAAACAGATTTGCAACCAAAAAACTCCAGTCTAAATGAAAATGATCAGGCTTTCTTTTAAGTAAACTTTAAAATAATCAGAATAAATCTAAATCTTTGAATGCAGCAACGAGAGTCAATGTGCGGAAAATACATACAAGCACTGCTACCTGCAAGCTGTGCGCATGCGCAATTGCGCAGTGCTGACACGGTCCCTGCCCACAGAAAAGAAAGCTTTTTTTTAGTCGTTACACACTGTTGTCCAAGGGACCGCGGGCAGTGAGTTGGTTAGTGTGTGAATTAGTGGGAACATCGCATACAACAACCGGTATTTATATTTTTAGTTTAATATTAATGAAGTAAGATATAGGTTATAAATCAGTAAATAATTCAATTCAATTTATCAATTATAAATCAGTACCACGTACCATTGTCCATCTCATCCTTGGTCATTACCACAACATGAATTGATGGATTATTAGGGTCCGATTCATCTGATTCAATCCCAAGTTTCTCGAAATCTTCCGCATCTTTGAGTGGAACCTTCATCACGACTACTGAATCTGCGTCTCCTGGAATTTTGATTTGTTACATACTTCGGAATCAAAACTGAGATGATATATCACTTACAAACTATCATATACAGCACATAACAGTTTTAATACAGCATATTATTGGTGATTAACTACATTAACAATGATTTGCTGTTATGGGATTTGATCGAACATAGGAGCATGAACAGTGCACCTGCACACTAACTGGATAATTGATGACATAAAAATATGTTTAGAGATTTTTAATTCAGTACACTCTGATGGATTATTGTCATAAATGCATCTATTTGGCTGAAAATTAAACTTCAAAATGTCACTGAAGTTGTGCATGTCAAGGAAACTATTCAAATGTTTCTGCATGACAACGTCTGAAAACTTACAAACTTTAAATTTCTTTAAATTTCAGCAAATCGTTTTTACTGGAGACATATTTGTAAATGATAAATAAAGGGTCTTAGTCAATGTCACTTAGCAAAGAACAAATCTTGAATTTTATTTACCTAAGATTATGGATATACAAAACTATTCAAATGCGAACCTGGTTCGAATGAAGCCACGTCTTCCAAAGTTCTTTCAGGATCATAGTCTGTGTTTTCGATTCCATACTTTACGACATCAAGTTTCATGGGGACATCGGCTTTTTCTGAAGTAGGCTCTTTTCTGCCCACAGTTATTGTTAGCAAAGCAACATCATCTTCGATGACACGATCAACATCTTTAATAAAGTATTCTGAACGAAAATAAAATGCATTATGTAAAAACCGAGAGTAAAGCAGACAGAAATTGTGAAGTGCACAATAACAGAGTAAAGAAGTATCTGCACTTATGATTATTCCATTTTTTATAAAAATTCACACTCTTTCAGGTGTTAAGGAGTTTTTGTTATCAACTGATATGTCCTAACCTGTATGTATGTATACTTGATATTATTTTCTTGTAAACTCTAGCATCTGCCCTAAATGTAACATTTGAATATCTATATTCATTGATGCTATTACAAGGGTCATTATTGTGACTTAAATTTCAGCAATATGAATATACTGTTTGATAAATTCCACAAAGTAGCAGACAAATTCTGAGAAAAAGTAGAAGCTCTCCATAACTGACAAGACCACATCTACAAAGTAGGTAATGGCGTTATTTAGAGTACTGGTTTTTCGGTTCACGTAAATTCATATCATAGAAGCTTGATATTTTCTTCAATAGTGACACAATTTTAGGGCCGGAAGGTCTACAAATTCTAATATCGCTATTGGCAATAACTGTCAATGCCAAAAATATATTTACGAATGTTACAGCCCAGATAGTTACTTGGTGGATCCATGATTACAATAACAGATTCGTTGTATCGACCGATCTTTATAGGAATGTTGAAGATGTCATTCTCAGCATTTTCAAGGAACACAATAAATTCCTCTGCATTCTCCGGATCTTTCTCTTCAATTATTGGTATAATTATAGATGTTTCATTTTGACCTGAAAAATAAAAACAAAAATGAAGTATACTCGATGACCTAATTTAAACAGGCATAACATAATTACCAGGCTTGAATGTGACCATCGAAACTTCTGTGTTGGGTCGCTTTTTAAAATCCGTATCGTCGGCCGTGTCTGGTTTCGTGATTACAAATACTTGTGAATCTGATGTGACATCTCCGGATCGTGTTACGGTCAGTTCAACTTCATCACCTTCAGTTACTACATATTTGGGCTCTTTCATGTTCAGTACTGTTCCTATTGTAGTAAATAGTGAAAGTCATGTTATTATGGATGGTTAGGTAGGAACTGGGCTATTTCAATTCAGTACAGATCAATATCCTAATAATTTCATCTTTACAAAGCACCTCAATGTTGTCGAAACGATATGGAGTAGTCTTTCAATCAAACACCCACCTGGGCCTAGAAAATGTGGTTAAGAGGCACGAACACTGAATTAAGAATAATAGAAGATAACATAAAAAAAATGATAAAAAATAAGTGACATGTGTCGGTTAGTGCAATAGATATGTGAGATCGTGGTTGGTTAATCTTGAGTGCATCACAGTATTCATTCAGCAGAATGTGTTGATATTTTACCTTGAGTGTGGTGACTGTCTGATTGTCGGTCAAGTACTGTTCAACAATCACTGACCGTGATACTAGTGGACACCCATTTTTAAAAAATCATCAATTCTTCAGATAATCTCAGAATATTTTGAAATAATCTAATCCCTAATACACATTCCGGTGCTTATTCTAACATTAGTGCCGATATGTGGTGTTAATCCTTAATCAAATGATTGCAGAATTATGTAAAATGATCAAAGCTTCACACTCACCATTGAAATCTGGATCATCAATATCAGTAATGGTAACAACGGCCTGCTCTTTTTCACCCAATTTTATAAACGAGTCATCTTTGTTGACAGGATTTTTCAGCAGGACGAGGAAAGTCTCATCGTCTTCACCCAAGTCGTCAGTAATGATGGTAATATCAACCATTTTCACTTCCTCGCCTGCATAGCATTGAATAGAATTCACTAATGTAACTTATAATTGCTGTCAGAGCTTGTGTTTACCAGCCAACATCTCGTATATTAATCGAATTTGCTTGTCAAAAATGAAACTGACATTACTGAGAACGAGGGGGTAAGAATGAGGTTATATTGACGGAGACATTGATATGAAATCTACTTTGTGCAGAGATATTTACATAAAGAATAGGTAGACATGGTCATTTACCTGGCTGGAATACCACATTCGATACCGGCTTGTCAGGACGCTCAACAAAATCTACATCATCCTCTGCATCGTTCTCTTCCGTGACAAGAGTCACTGAAGATGTTCTTGAAAGATCACCCGTTCTCACCACCGCAATGGAGACATTGCCTTCAGTCTCGGCAACGGTATATTCATCTTCTTTTAACTCGACCATGGTCTCTGTAAGGGAGAAGCTGAAATTGAACTGTTCACTCCTCAAATACATTTTCACTAACCTGTGTCATTTTTGGTTGCTGAAAGGCGTGGTTTTGTAAGAACCACTATGACAGGGTTTTCCCCAGATGGATTTAATAGCTTGATTTGCATTGGTTCTGATGTGTTGAATTCATCCAGTGGTACTAGCAGTATTACATCTTCCTCATTATCATCTGTAATTGAAATTTGTAACACATTGGGACATCAAAATCACAACAGAGACAAGATTAAATTATTTTCTTTCCATAGAAAATGTAAAAGACTGCTATGCATTGATATAACGGTTCATGGTAACCAATAGCCAATACAAAATAAATGCTTGTTATGCAGCAACTCTAGTAACAAAATGTAAGACCAAAGTTTCTGTGATATAATATCCTAAATATAGCATACGTTAACTGGTAAGCATTCCCACTGTTGAATTAGTTGTATTTTTTTATTGGAATTTACCAGATATAGCATGCAGGATCAGCAAATTTTAAACGCAATAAGATTTAAATCTTCCACGTCACAAAGCAGACAAACTAAAATGTACTCATGAGCATTGGGAGGACATCAAAATTGAATTCCGGTAGTATCTAAATGCTTTTGTCAAATATATGTATCATGTGTGACAGACAAACCTTCTTTACCTCAGTGGTCTTGAATCAAGCTTAATGGATTCAGATTTGTTATTGGAATCGACAATTATGTCTATGATAGTACTGTGCTGTTCAGTAAAATATCTATTAACTGTACAACACGACATAACATCATACCCTCAACGAATTGTACATTCTTGTCTGGATCTTCAATGTCCTCTTGAGTGGGTGTCTCTGTATCCGGATTTAATATTACAGGTATATCTTCTTGTATGAGACCCTCCCCATCTCTAATGACTGTGAATTCTAATTTGACATCTTCATCCATAATTTCATACATGCCATCCTTCACGTTGATCACTGCAAATAATCCAACACAGTTTCAGTTATGTAGCAGTACTAACTAGAAAATGACTATACCTCGGTCAGGTGCAGGATCTTCTTTCAGGAAAACAGTCACTGTAATTTCCGGATTATTGTTTGGATCCTTGAGCGATATCGAGACATTTTCAACAGTTTCGTCCGCATTTATCGGAAGGTCGATTGTGGATGGAATCTCTCCTTGTCCTGTTCAAGCAGCATAAGAGAATGTGGCAAACAAGGATGATATGGCAAGACTGCTGGCAAGAACAGTGTATAAATGACTTTTTATTCGTATACCAGATATTAGGTAATAAATAACATCTCTACTGATGTGTTGTAGATGAGAGACAGCGTCTCTTTCTGGGCACATTATTAAAAAGTAACCAATTTTTCAAGAAATCTCCTGGGCATAAAAAGCACTAGAGCCATGATGCAAAAAAATATTGAAATCATGACATAAATAGTATCCACACATATCTAGTTTTCTTGTCACTTGTCACAGTTGTGTTGAAGAATATTGTATTGATAGTCTGTAAATTTTGTATGTTACTCAGGCACCAAATCATATAGCACTGTCGCGCTGCACGAGTTATGAGTGAGAGATGTTAATTACAGAAAACTGAAAATCAAGAGCCAGACATGGAAAACCCATCATACACTTCCAAAATACTAAAGAGAATGTATGCATAATAAGCACAAATAATACTGTATGCTGTAAAGTGTGTAGCTTTGATATTGACATACTATTTATAGGTACCTTCTTCAAATAACAATTCCTGCACAATAGGCTGTGGACCCTCATCTGGACTGTCGTTCAATTTATATGGCATGACAGTAAGTTTTACTGGTAAGTCTTCGCTGATATCTCCTTTGCGGCCAGTAGTAATATTAACCGTTACAACATCATCATTGGTAGTATATGCCACATCTTTGATGAAGACCTCTGATGCTGTAATAGGAATTCAACCATAATTGAATTGATCTACTTTTAAAATATATTTCTTACCGTCTGGTTTGTCCAGGATTTTAACCGTTGTTTCATTGATTTGTCCAATTGCTAGAATGAAACTGTCTGTCATGTCTTCCGGCAGTACAAGTTCTACGGTGAAGCTTTCAGGTTCCTCATTGGTATCATCGTTTACAATGGGTATAGTTACTGCTTGCTTTGTCTCATCTAAAAAAAATCGTAACTTCATAAAAAAAGAGGTCCAAAACTAAGTGTTTAATAGACTCTTGGTATCCAGAAAATGGTTTATAGAAGCACGCACGGTAATGTACTAGGTTACAGATTCACTGTTTCCCCTCTTGTCAGAGACATCATGTCAAATGATACCACAACTTTAATGCATCCCACTATGACTATAAACAATGCACTTGCAAGCATGATTATCAGGTATTATTTAATCCAACTTAATGTTTATCATCCATATGGATGTTAATATAATTGATCAATCACATAACAATTTTTAAAGATATGATTCGAAAATCGAAATAATGTCACAGCGTACTGAAGAATTCTGTCAAGATTTAGGACTATTCCCGCTGTCAATTGTTACAGACAGATATGTTCACGATGATTGTCGATGGTAGTCAAATGCAGGCCCAATAACATTTGCACCTTATAAACTTCTTTCATGATCTTGCAACATTAGAATAGTAATTTAATCTATTATTACCAGGTTTGAATTCAACCATAGCTGGTGGTGCCATCTCTCTCTCTGTAAAATCCTCAGGCGATGTAGCCGATCCTGGTTTGGTAAAAACATAAATCTTTGTTTCCTCTGATAAATTGCCGCTACGAAGGACATTAATCTCGACTTCCTCATCTTCTTCCAAAACTGCGTAGAGTTCTTTCTCAAATTCCACAACCGTTCCTGATATTTGCAAAGTAAATTTATATATGAACAAACGACACAATCGTACCCACCAAGGTTGCCAGTGTATTCGGCACTTGGTGAATTCGGCCCTTGGAGAAGTTTGCATTAAAATGTATTATTATCAAGTGATTTGTCAATATTGTACGGAGGTCAAGATATGCGTAGATCACTTGATCACAGATTGCATAAGCGCGGGAGATAATGCGACGCTCACGCGTGGTCTGGTCTGCACGTTATTCGTAATTTGACGGCGTGAGTGACGGGCGTGAGTTTTGAGAAGATGCATCTTTGCGTTGTATGTGAGATAGAAGTTTTGGAAGATCAAGCGGCGCTTCTTCGCTCCATGACAACCAAGTGTTCCCCGTGATGTCGACAAATGTTTCCGATGAACACGTCAACATGTATAAAAGTCAAAATAAATTGTTTTTTGCCTTTGGAGAGACCGATACTAGGGTTGGGGGAGGGGGGATATTAGGGTTGGGGAGGAGATATATCAGGGTTGTAGGTGGGCTAGGCTCAAAGTTGGGGTTAGGGTATCCCACGATTAGGGTTAGGAAAGGGGGGCAGTAGGGTTGGGGGAGAAGGGATATTAGGGTAGAAGGTGGGTTTGGGTCAAAGTTAAGGTATCTCAAGGTTAGAATTGGGGGAGGGGGATATTAGGGTTGGATGTGGGGGATAATAGTGTTGGAGGTGGGTTAGGGTTAAAGTTTGGTAGGGTATCCCGATATTAGGGTTGTGGTGTCCCAAGATTACGAGATCTACCACGTCACGTAGAACGTTCCTATTTGAGAATATTCATTCATATTAAGTGCATTATTTCTAATGCAAAATTGTTCAAGAGCCGATTCCTCCAGGGGCCGAGCTCACCAAGGGCCGAATTAACCAAGTCCCGAGTTCACTAGTAATCCCAACGAAGATACTCTAAACTTTGTAATTTGGAGAAATTTACTCCCCTCACATTATTCATTATGTTCACATATCTAGGTTTTTTTAAAAACTAGTGTGGTGAACTAAAACGGTAATTATACACAAGTTCCTTTCCCCTTCGAAATCCAGGTTAAGTAAGTTTCATTGCTATTGAGCTGTTATCATGGTTGATAATGACCATTGCTGTTAAATATCATTCATATAGAAACTTGACAACCGTTTCAATTGGGTTGCTAACCAGTCACAAACTTATATCCTACCATTTGTTTCTGGACCATCTTCATCGGTAATGGTGACAATGGCCTGATCTTTTTCACCCAGTTTTATTGACGAAACATCTTCGTTGCTAGGATTTTTCAACATGACGATAAATGTTTCATCGTCCTCGTCAATGTCATCGTCAACGATGGAAACGTTCACAGTCTTCTCATTTTCTCCTTCATTGAAGAAAATACCCATTTTTATCAATTCCACTGCCAGATTACGACCTCAACATGAGTTTACATGCAAAAGTAAGAAATGCTGCTTGGCCTTTTTTTCAAGCTCAAGAATGATACAGCTACACATGACAAAAACAAAGATAAAAGTTACATTACTATGGTAGAGGTATCATATCTATCTTACGAGAATATAATCACATGGATTTAGAAGGATATATATGAGTAGAATAAATCAATTACCTGGCTTGAATACCACACGAGATTCCAATCTGTCAGGTCGCTCAACAAAATCTTCACTATCCTTTGCATCATTTTCTTTGGTAACAAGTGTGACCGAGGAAGTTTGTGTTAGATCACCCGTTCTCACCACCGGAATGGAGACAATACCATCAGATTCTGCAACGGTATATTCGTCTTCTTGCAACTCGATAATGGTATCTGTAAAGGGAAAAATGAAATCAAACCGTTCATGGAGTAAAATTCTTAAGTATATGTTCGGTAACCTGTATCATTTTCGGTTGTCGGCAGGCTACGTCTTGTATAAACTATTATGACGGGATTTTCGCCAGAAGGATTTAATAGTTTGATCTGCATTGGTTCCGATGTGTTGAATTCTTCTACAGGTACAAGCAGCATTACATCTTCCTCGTCGTCATCTGCAAACATACTTGTTAATGCATTGAATGCATAAAAACAGAAGGTGGAAATGCAGTTTTATATCTGTCTCCACCATCCAGATATTTGTGAGAGGTACAGACAAGTTCAATGAACCAGCACCAACATTTTCCTCTTAACGCCAACTCAAAGTGAAGAGAACATGGGGTGGGAAACCGTGGCCAGAAATTTTGCAATAGTATAGGAATCCCGAACCATACAACTAAAGTAAAGTATAACCTATATTGTTGGCCAGTATCACATCCGCGAAAATGTACATCGTACATTGAGTATGGAATCCATCTCACCGTAACCATCCTCTACTTCAAAATTCAATACTGTGTGCTGCAATAAAGTGTGGTCTCACAAAATATTCTGGAGGTAATCGCGGATTAAAAATACCATAAACGAAACTGCAACTTGCCAAACGTAGATGTTTGAGACATAGCAGCAGCATTGATGAAATAATAATAAGTATCATACCAGGATATTCAAAGATATATAAAAAGACCTAATAGCTCAATATACACACTTCATTAAAATAATATTGCAAAATATTGCAAGATATGCAGATGCAATTCGTTCAAAAGTATAGTAACACTCTTAAAACCTCCATTCCACGACTTGACTGATTAACTGCAGTCAAGTTTGAGTAAAGCTTCAAGTATTGTCTCATGTTAGAAGTACCTTCAACAAATTGTACAGTGAGATCTGGGTCATCAATTTCCTCTTGAGTTGGTGTTTGTGCAGCTGGATTTAGTATCACAGGAATACCTTCATTTGGGAGATCTTCTCCTTCTCGTACAACAGTGAATTCTAATTTGATATCCTCGTCAATATTTTGATATGTTCCATCCTGTACTTTGATCACTGCAAAATTCCAGGATTCGAAAATCTGATTTGGGGATTTAGTAGATGATTTTACCTCGGTCAGGTACAGGATCTTCTTTCAGGTAAACGGTAACCGTTATTTCTGGATCGTTCTTCGGATCCTTTAATGATATCGATACATTTTCAACAGTTTCCCCATCATTTATGGGAAGATTGACGGTGGATGGAATTTCTTCTTGTCCTGAACAAGATGAGAGACATTATGAATGAGCAAGGAAAATAATGTATACTTGCCACAGAAATTTTTATGTTATTAATAATGAAAAAACGCTCACATTACTTGTAATCAACGATAACGCCGTTGGAATGTTACAAAACAGAGAAAGAGATTGAACTAGGTTTCAAACCAGTATCAATATCGAAGCGATTTCACAAAGAACTAACTGGCTTTCATTCCAATGATGGTAAATATTTTTAAAAGTCATCTCAATATATACGGTACCCTTCATAGTTCTAATGATACAAAATTATTTTCAATGAATTCAAGCGATTTTGATGATATTGAAGACAAACATTGAGGACATATCAAAGACTGCTTGCGTAAAATTAAAATTGGTGATCATTAGGTAGTAATAACAGAGATGAAATCTCAGGAGATATACAGAATATTAGGCAGTAAAATCTCATTGAAATAGATAACTGTAATCAAGTATAGCGAAAAGTAAATTCATTCTTGATATCCTCGCACCTGATGGAATGTAAGTCAACTTCATCAGCTAACCTATATATCCAAAGGTAAAATGCAAAATGCTATTGGAGATACTCATTCACATGCAGATACTATTTTTACATGCCTTCTTCCAATAGCAGTTCCTGTACAATGGGCTCCGGAACCTCGTCAGGACTATCATTCAATCTGTATGGTATGACTGTAACTTTCACTGGCAAGTCTTCAGTAATATCTCCTTTGCGGCCAGCAGTAATATTGACAGTGACCACGTCATCGCCGATAGTATATGCTACATCTTCAATGAACACTTCTGATTCTGTAATAATAATACGAATCGATTCACAAATTATTCATTTGTTTGCAATTGATTTATTTGTGCCTTCAGGTTGGTCCAAGATCTTCACTGTTGTTTCATTGAGTGTTCCAACTATGGGTCTGGAAATGTCCTCTGGGTCTTCAGGCAACAAAAGTTGGACAGTGAAGCTTTCGGTTTCCTCAACATTGTCATCATTTACAATAGGTATTGTGACTGATTGAGTGGTTTCACCTGTGATCCAGAAGCAATAAAAGTCTCTCTTACAATGTTTGCTTCCAAACTTAGTTTCTTGCAACTGATTAAAATTAGTATTAAAAAAAATATGACTCGACACCGATGTAAAATAATCAAAATAGTGTGATCAAAATAGTCGCTAATGATACTCGAATCGTAATAGGACTGGCGAATTATAAGGAGGGTAAAGCTACTGAAATAAGAAAACGATTGAAAACTTCACATTCCCATTGTTTTCACGTCCATTACGATTTCGATATATTAGCCATTAGATCTATTACCTGGTTTGAACTCCACCATGGCTGGTGGCGTCTCTCTTTCTGTAAAATCCTCAGGCGAGGTAGCCGATACCGGTTTGGTAACGACATAAATCTTCGTTTCCTCCAATAAATTGCCGTTACGAAGCACATTAATAACGACTTCCTCATCTTCTTCCAAAACTGCATAGAGTTCTTTCTCAAATTCCACAACTGTTTCTAAAATTTGGTAATGAATTATATTGTAAGATATATATGGAGCAACAAGGATCATTCCACATGAACAAATGACGCAATAGTACCCACCTGGCTAGTCCTAATTTGGTAATTCAAACAATTTTCCTTCCTCACACCCTTCATAACATCTGTGACATTATTTTATCAAAATACTAGTGTAGCAAGGCAAAACGATAATATTATATAAATTCCTTTCCCTATAAAAATCAAGGCAAACTAACTTTTTTGCTGTTGAGCTTTTATCATGGTTGACCAATGACCATTGTTGTTGAATATCATTCGTATAGCAACTTGGCCACCCCTGTAATTGGGTAACCAACAAGCCAATAACTTTATTCCTACCATTTGTTTCTGGATCATCTTCATCGGTAATAGTGACAATGGCCTGATCTTTTTCACCCAGTTTTATTGACGAGTCATCTTCATTGCTGGGATTTTTCAACATGACGATTAACGTTTCATCATCCTCGTCCGTGTCATCATCAATGATGGAAACGTCTACAGACTTCAAATTTTCACCTACATCACAGAAAATACACTCACTAAGCTATCAACTTAACTTTGCGTGCTATAATAAGAAATGCTTTTGGCCTTGCTTTTCAAGCTCAATTACGACACAGCTCCACACGACAAAAAAAGAGGAAATTTGTTTTGCTGTGATATGGATACTTACATTGAGAGAATATAACTGCATGAATTTAGTCGGCGAGATGTGAGTAGAATAGGACATTTACCTGGTTTGAATACCACACGAGATACCAATTCCTCTGGTCGCTCAACAAAATCTTCTCCATCCTTTGCATCATTTTCTTTGGTAACAAGTGTGACCGAGGAGGTTTGTGATAGATCACCCGTTCTCAGCACCGGAATGGAGACAATACCATCGGATTCCGCAACGGTATATTTGTCATCTTGCAACTGGATAACAGTATCTGTAACGTGACGGATGAAATGAAACCGTTCATGGTATTTACAATTTTTACAACAGTGTTTACAATTATTTTATTCTTACCTTCTGGTTCGTCCAAGATCTTCACTGTTGTTTCATTGATTTTTCCAACTATTGGTCTGGAAATGTCAGTTGAGTCTTCAGGTACCAAGAGTTGAACAGTGAAGCTTTCAGGTTCCTCGTCAATTTCATCATTTACAACAGGTATTGTTACTGTTTGTGTAGTCTCGCCTGTGGTACCGAAGCAATATAATCAAAATGTGCGCTCACAAAGTCTCTCTGGTAGTGTTCGATAAATTTTTCCCCATTGTTTCCTAATTTTGTTTCACAGAACTGATTAAAATCAGTTATACAAAAAAATTGTAACGCTACACCAATGTAGAACAACTAAATTAAGATAAAATTAAAGGAATAGTATCAGTATATATATGTATATATGTTTATTAGATATGAGTGGAAATAAGCTATACTAAACACATAGTTCAGCCAGTTTTAGAAATGTGTGATCAAAATATTGCTATTGATAGTTGTTTCAATGGGACTAGCACATTATAATAATGGTAAAAGCTACTTGAATTAAAAAAACCAGTGAAGATTTCACACTCAAATTGTTTCTATGTCCATTACGATTTTGACAAATTGGCCGTTAGATCTGTTACCTGGTTTGAACTCCACCATAGCTGGTGGTGCCATCTCTCTTTCTGCAAAATCCTCAGGCGATGTAGCCGATCCTGGTTTGGTAACGACATAAATCCTTGTTTCTTTTGATAAATTACCGCTACGAAGCACATTGATAACGACTTCCTCGTTTTCTTCCAAAACTGCATAGAGGTCTTTCACAAATTCCACAACTGTATCTAATATTTGAAGAGAAATTATATTGTATATATATTGAGCTACAAGGATCTTTCTACCTGAACAAAGGACACAACAGTTCCCAACAGGCTACTCCTAATTATGTAATTCAGAATATTTTCCTTCCCTCACACCATTCATTATATCCATATGTCTGTGACATTATTTCATCAAAATACTAGTGTGGCAAGGTAAAACGATAGTTATACACCAATTCCATTCCCTATCAAAATCTAGGTTAACTAACTTTTTTGCTGTTGAGCTTTTATCATGATTGGCCAATGACCATTGCTGTTGAATATCATTTCTTATAAAAACTTGGCAACCCCTTTAATTGGGTAACTAACAAGCCAACCCCTTTAATTGGGTAACTAACAAGCCATCTTTATTCCTACCATTTGTTTCTGGACCATCTTCATCAGTAATGGTGACTATGGCCTGGTCTTTTTCACCCAGTTTTATTGACGAGTCATCTTCGTTGCTAGGATTTACCAGCATGACCATAAAGGTTTCATCATCCTCGTCAATGTCATTGTCAATGATGGAAATGTCCACAGTCTTCTCATTTTCACCTTCATCACAGAAAATATATATTATTATAAATTTTACTGCCACATAAAGATATCAACTTAAGCTTGCATGTAAGAGTAAGAAATGTTTTTGGCCATGCTTTTCAAATTCATCAATGACACTGCTGCACATGACAAACAGAGAGTAAATTCAAGTTACTTTGATATGGATACCTACATAGTGAGAAAATAATTACATTGATTTAGACGGCGAGATGTGGGTAGAATAAGTCATTCACCTGGCTTGAATACCACGCGAGATACCATTTCGTCAGGTCGCTCCGCAAAATCTTCGCTATCCGTTGCATCATTTTCTTTCGTAACAAGTGTGACCGAGGAGGTTTGTGAAAGATCACCCGTTCTAACAACAGGAATTGAGACAACACCATCAGACTCCGCAACGGTATATTGATCTTCTTGCAACTCGATAACGGTATCTGTAATATGATGGATGAAATGAATTCGTTCATGGCGTTTACAATTTTTAAAATATTGTTTACAATTACTTCATCCATACCTTCTGGTTTGTCTAAAATCTTCACCGTTGTTTCATTGATTTTCCCAACTATTGGTCTGGAAATGTCAGCAGAGTCTTCTGGCACCAAGAGTTGAACAGTGAAGCTTTCAGGTTCCTCTTCGCTCTCATCATTTACAATAGGTACTGTTACTGTTTGTGTAGTCTCGCCTGCAGTACCAAAGCAAAATAATCAAGATGAGCGCACTCAAAGTCTCTCTTGAAGTGTTCAATAAATGTTTTCCTAGTCCGGTCAGTTCTACAACTATATGAGCAAAATAGTCACTTATGATACTCGACTCGTAATAGTAATATCGATTTATAAGTAGTTTAAAGGCTACTTGAAAGAAAAAATATTGAAGAGGTCACACTCACGTTGTTTCCATGTCAATTACGATTTTGATACATTAGTCATTAGATCTATTACCTGGTTTGAACTCCACCATAGCTGGTGGTGCCATCTCTCTTTCTGTAAAATCCTCAGGCGATGTAGCCGATCCTGGTTTGGTAACAACATAAATCTTCGTTTCCTCTGACAAGTTGCCACTACGAAGTACGTTAATGACAACTTCCTCATCTTCTTCCAAAACTGTGTAGACTTCTTTCTCAAATTCCACAACCGTTGCTGTTGTTATTAATTCAGAATAATTATGCTCATTGATTTAATTGGAGCTTGTAGTACATGGGTGGGCAGTCCTGATGCATGCTCGAGCAGCATATCGCAAAAGTGGGATTTAAAAGAGCCACAGCGCAAAAAATCAAAGATATTTACTCAATGAACTGTATAATATTTGTTAATGATTTTTGTTACGTGGTGATACTGCAAGTCTCTACCGGGGCTGCAACTTGTTTGAAATTAGGCCGATATGACCTCAAAGGAGTGCAGCGCAGTTCATTCAAGTGTTGGCTGGTCAAAACTGAACAATACTTTCACGTTACAGATTTCGTCGCGGAATAAAATGACTCACAACAGTATGCTATACTGAAAATATAATTCGTGCAATACATGTTTTATTCCACTATAATGCTTCTGGGACTTCCGTTACTCAACTGCGGTCAAAGAATAAACCCTGCGAGTGTTGCTTGCTATAGACTTCAATACAAATGTAAGCTTCATATGCACCATTGTTTACCCGGAGTTCAACGTGACCTGTGCTATTGTGATTAGTGATCAAGCTCATTGTTGATATAGTGGCATATTAATGAAGTAATAAAGTAAAATAATTTCCTGTGTATTTGATATAGCCTATGGTTTCAGTCATTCAAAAAGCAGGTTTTGTGATTTTAATTCCAAGCAACCTTTCACGGGCCGCATCGAATAGCTTCGCGGGCTACATTTGACCCGTGGGCCGCACTTTGCCCAGGTCTGCTCAAGACAATTAGCAGGATATGCTGAGTTATGCAGCAACGATGTAAGGATTCTGGGCCAAGGAATGCTTTTGATATAGTATTGAAAAAAAGAGTGAATTTCTGGACATAAATTCAGATATCTTATTTAACATGTCTGAAGTATTATTACCTGGCTTGTCGTTTATCAATACGACGGATTGGTTTTTGTCGCCAACCTTTACCGGGATACTTGAGATACTATTCTTTGGATCATCCAAGTAAAGAATAAATTGCTCCGTAACTTCATCCTCTTCGTCGTTGGTGATTGCAATAGGTACTGTCATTTCTGATACATCTTTTGGTAGAAATACATATATATTAAAATTTATTTCAAGATTTATTTTCCAATATTAACCAACTTGGCTCAAAAGTCACGATAGATTCTTCTGTATCTGTTTTTTCTTCAAAATCTTGCTCGATTGCAGTATCGGGTCGAGTCAAAAGTCGTACAGTTGAAGTGGGAGATTTATCTCCCAGACGGATAAGTTTTACTAAAACTTCAGTGCCCTGAGTAGTTGTATATTTCGGATCTTTGATTTCCAGAGTCGTTCCTACAAATAGAACATTTATTTTTTAATTCAAAATGGTCAGTAGCAGTAGCAAACAACAAAGACATATCCAACAAGGATCTATAGTCAGAGGCAAATACTGCCTTATGTTGAGTTTCATTATACCTTACTTGAAGGCAAAGAAATTGCTTGGTGAAAAATTTTGGGTAATTTTAGGATTCTTTCAGCAGTATGTTGAGAGCAAATTGAAATCATATTTCATTTTGATCAAATATAAATTATTAAAATTGTGACTTTGAAATCCTTCACTCGATTTTGCAATCAAAAACTAATATAGCACACAACTTTTGGTTCCGAACTTTGTCCATCGGGCATAGCTATAAAAAATAATTCATAAGTACAGAAAATAGTCCATCAGTACAATTGTAGGAAATGAGATACCTTCTTCCGTACAACAGTATCGCACTTCATAGTCTAAGCAATCTTCATTGTCTTGAAGATCATTCTCGCAAACAAATCCAGAAGCGATATCTACTTTGCCTATTTGTCCGATGTGTTGAAAGTACTCTTTGCTCACAGCAGACCGTACCTAAAGTAATTTGCGGTACAAAATCAGACTTGTTGCAGAGTAATTAAAATGAAATTGACAACACCTGCATCCCTTCCGGTTTGGCACAAAGTTTCTGTGGATGGATTTGCAATACTGTTTCCAGCAACTCATTGTCCCCTCCCTCGTTAAATTTGTCGATATTGAACCATTCGGTCCATATCGAAGACTCTTGACATACTCCTATTACATCTTGAAATATACAAGTAAAATTGCAGGTATTCAAATTAACATGAGAGTCCATTGACAGTTTGTTACTTTTCAAGCAGCATAGTTGCATCTCGTAGTCTTCACACATACGATCGCTTTGCTTGTTGTTTTCACATTTGAGTCCTTCATCTAGTGTTAGAGATACTATTTCCTTTGTCAGTAAATATGGAGTCTTTTCTTCAGCAGTACGGGCACGGATGGCAGATGGACTCCTACATGATTTTCCTGTTATATTTGCAAAAGGATTTTTTTAAATCTTTTATGGAAACTTTAAACAGTATCAACAACCTTTCATGGCGCTGACGTAATGAGAAACAAGTTCAAAATCGCCATCTCTTGACGGATTGCCTAGATTAAACCATTCAGTCCAATGCGATTCGCTGGAGCATTCACCGATAGTGTCGGCCGCTGGAATAGTATTAAGAAAAAATTAGACAAACTTCAATCTGTAAAGAATTTTTTTAAATACCCTGCACATATACCGGTACGTATTTTGAAGACTGTCTCTCATGGATGAAGATTAATTATAACCTACTTACACAATAAAGGCACAACAACTTGCCACAAATTTTATAAAATTTCTAATTTACATGTGTTTATGAGGATCCATCTTCTAATATTTTTTCTTCTTTTATAATTTATTGAGTGGAATGAAGCATAACAAAAATAGAAATAATATGTAGATATGGTCACATTCGGGGTGCTATAGTCATGTTATCTAAAGCACCAATATTTCCATTTGTAATTATGTATTAACTATGAAACTTTATATCTTTTTTAACGCAAGACAAAATGTATTTAGCATACATATGCATCCGAGCATTTCTTTGAAGGTCTTGCCATCTTCACAAAAGCATTCATATCCACCATCTGTGTTTTCACAAGTACTGTCCTCTGTGCAATTATGGTCGCCGAGACATTCGTTAATTTCTAAGTGACATTTTTCATTAAAGAAAGTGTACCGGTATTAATTATACGACCATTACCAGTGCAAACAGTTCCATTTCCTGTGTAACCAACGGGACATACACATCGGTAGCTTGAATACGTATTTTCACATTTCGCTTTTTCATCACAATTATCCAGCTCTTCTTTGCATTCATTAATGTCTGAGAATGTACAATAAAGTGGTAATTCGCATTAAAATCAAAATATCAAAATTAGTAGTAGTAGTAGGCCGACTAGAGATGAACCCCAAATGAGACATTTCAATATCAAAATTAACAGTGGTTTTCAACCGCCGGTCCGCCAAATATATAAGAATTTAATGTCGCAATTACCAAATGCAATAAGTTGGATGCTTGTCGATGAAATTTTAGATTAATTTAGAAGTTTGAAACATATATTTTTCTGCATGGTGTCGTAATAGAGAGTTCACTGTCTACCTTGGGCGTACATCACAATGAAACGAAACTGTTAGCTATTCGTTTCCAGCAAGTTATATGTGAAAGTTGCGGCGACTTTTAAACGAACTTTCCGACAGTGCAAGTGAACCTTTGCAGTATAAGAGAGGCTTAGCAAAGAGCAAATCGCATTTCTTTTAAACAATACAAAATAATCACAATATAGTTAGTGCTGGTCTTGAACAGAACTAATAGCTTCACCCTGCAAAACGTCAATAGACCCCTATACAAATAGCCTATGTAAAAAAGACAGCATTAAATGAAACTTCCAATATTATATTGAGTTGCATTGTAATTAGATTTCGGGTTATTTTGATTTTTGAAGGTTCACCGTCCCGCAACATTTGTTTTGAAGTTTTACCGGTTAGCGAGGTCGAAAAGGTTGAGAACCACTGCTCTAGAATACTTACTTTTTTACTTACTAGGAAATCATCTATTGTACTTGGGTAGAAAGTTACGACTTGTACTTCGATTTGAGTGCCAAGGATGATTACTTCACCACCTACAGTTATTCTATCCCTATAGTTATGTCAATAGCAGAGGTGTTTAAAGTAGTCAAGAATGCTACTCATGTAGAAATAGAAGTAGCGACACAAAAAATCACTCAAGTACAAGTAGAAGTAGTCCTTTTAAAGCAGCCTAAAACTACTTGAAGTAGAAGCAGAATTAATCGACTTTAAATCTACTCAAGTAAGTAAGTACTATTGAAAACGATCATAATTCGTTCGCATGGACTGTAAAAAGCTGCAAATAGAACTATGCGAAAGGTGCCATGCTTGATTCATATTGATGCATGCCAGGAGGTATAAATTTTCGACGACATAAGCATTCGTCCACATCATGGGATGAGAATGATAACACTGATATGGGAATGCAATAATAATTCTCTGTTTACTCGAACACCCCGATTTAGAAAATATCATGGTATGGTGCCCTCCCACATATTATAAGGCCTGTAGTTTTGGTCGAAGAGAAACACGGAGAAATGATGTCGGACACGGTGTTTACACTTTGCGCGATTAGTAAACGTTAATAAAAAATATGGCTGATCAAAAAAATGCCATATAGTCTAGCTATATTTTCAGAAAATAGAGGCATTACTACACTTGCTTTTATACTTCAACATGTTTGTTCTCCAGACAAAAGAATGGAAACTAATTAGAACTCAAAATATGATACTGGAATTGAAAGAGAAATAAAAGTGCCGAAATTGTATTTTATATTTTATGTCTTTTGTCCAGAACGTTGCAACAGTGGTTTGCTAAAACAGGTGCAAAGCTAAGAAAAAGTCAGAGTACATTTTTCCAGATTAGGACACGCCATGGACTGCTAGATTACGATACTATAGGTACGGTAAATGCTAGATTGTGTAATAGTAGTTTCAAACGCTATGATGGGCCATATTTACTGTGATGAAATATTTCATATGGGCGACAATATGGTGTGAACAGAACCACGCAACCCGCTACCTAAATTATATTCACCGATACGTTTGTGAAATCATATTAGTCTACAGTGCACGAAGCGCAACGGATATTCTGGGCTTTACTAAACTTTTATGAAAATTCAATGTTGATACTCCGTGAAAACAGCCCCAAAATTCCTCAGGCTATCTTTCTCATTGGAGGATTAAACTACTTCTACTTGACAAACTGATAATAGCAAAAAGTAAGTAAGTAGATAACAAAATATTACAGAGTAGAAGTAGTGGGAAATGATATCTACTTGAGTAAATTCCCGAGTAGCGTAAAACTACTTGAGTACTTCAAAAAAGTAGAGGTACTCCGTTACTGACCACCTCTGATCAATAGATGCTATGACTAACAGCAATGATACATACCGACACACTTGGTCTTTTCGTACAGTTCAAATCCCACCCAGCATCTGCATTCGAATCCTCCAACCAAATTTTTACATTCTGATTTGAGATCGCAAGGGTCATTCCCTTCCTCACATTCGTTGATATCATCGCACATGATCCCGTCGCCGAGGAAACCGCTCAAGCATTTACATTCGTAGCTCTCTTTGGTGTCGATGCATTTTGCGTTTTCATGGCAGTTATCATAATCCTCCTTACACTCGTCTACTTCCACAATAGGAAAACAGTCGTAGACACCGATATCGTTCTTCTTACAGTCGTCTGTTGCAGAGCATGTGGTTGCTGTCTTACAGTCAATGTCATTCTTTCCACCGCATGTGCATTCATAGCTACAGTCTTTGTTTTTGTAGGTGAATCCTGCGTGAAAGATTGTCTGGTTAGAGGGGTGTGCACGGAAAATATCCGAAAGTGAGTTATTATTAAAGATGTTGATTCAACATTTCACGATATTGCTCTTGTGATCTTTACATATATATATAAACATTGGCCAGTCATTTACAACAACAAGATTACTTGTTCCAAAAGCTGTGATTCGGTCCTCAATTTCGTTGTCCTACCTACCTATGCAACCTTACATATACAATTCAAGTCAAATGACAGTAAGGTAAAATTGTCACACAGATTATTTAGGAAAGATACAAATCCAAAAATCAAAATCCATATTTTAACGATAGATTTGGCTGAATGTCATTCACGAATATTGTGCCTCACCAACACATCAGTTTTCAGATTGGAACAAATAGAGAAACTAAAATCCAAATCTTGAAAATAGGTTTGAGAGAATCCCCAACTCACCGGACCGCTCATTTTCCAATCGAATCAGAGACCAGCCAGTAATAGTGACTCTTTATTGACAAAAACAAATGTATATATTCACCTGATGGTACTAGCTGTCCTCCTGGCAAAATACATTTGTCCTTTGGCACTGCCATATTACAGATTCTATCGGACACTTCTCCAACAATCAAATCCAGATTCACATCTTCAGACTCCGAGAAAACGTTCATTTCACTGCCAGCGATGTACATCAATTGCGCCTCATCAAAGTCGTTGAGCGCGACAACCACAATCTAAACAGATCGAAAGTTCAACTATCACCACCCAGAAAAATAAACACAATTTTACCTCGTCTGTAACACTTTGTAAGGATTGCAATCCTTCACTAAGGTCGCCGCCTGATACTGAGGTGGTAACAAGTAATGTCACACCTGGTACACCAATGCGACGACCACTACTTTCAGAAATTATGGTGTTTCCAGCTTGTAACAAAGTGTTGCTTAAATCAGGAGGTCCCGGGATGACAGAGATTGATGATAGTGATTCAGTAACCTCCGACAAGCTACTGTCAAATCTGGAAACTTGGTTTACTTGTCCTCCATATGAGAAAGAAGCAATCTATTGGTAGAAGAAGCAAAAAATATACGATTTCAACTTTGATATTTATCAGGCGTTACAAAATGAAATACGTACTGGAAGAGGGGGCATGGAAAAAAATCATCATCTCCCAGTCTACTCGACTACATCAAAAGAAATGAATTATCAGTTAATAGTACTTTTACAACAATAAGATATTTCTTGATCTTGAGTTTACTTTCTTTATTTTACACAAGTAAATAAATTGTACCCTTATCGTAATAAAATTGTCATGCCATTGCTGTTGCCATCAACATGTCATTTTCTGAATGTGGGTTATCAATAATATTAGTTCTGAAGACAAAACAACACAGAGTCTTGGATATTCAATAGGATAGGCGACTGGCTCGTCCCACCATCAAACCAATAATTTAGACATTCTCAGAGCAAAAACAAGCTCAACTATCACATTAACTGAATATGTATTAGCTAATGTATTATCATTTTAGGTGTGTTAAATTCATATCACTTCATCAGTCTAAACCGTTTTTTTACTCAGACGTTTTCTAATTTTTTTTTTTTAATAAACTGAAAAAATAGGGGGTCCATTGATGTTTTAAATAAAATTTAAGGAGGCCACAGTGTAAAGAGGGCGGGAACCTGTTCTCTAAAAGCATTAGAACAACATAATGAGAAAATCAAAAAAAAATTGCAGTATTTTTAAAGTTTTCTAGCAATTTGTTAATACCTGCACTTGATCCTCGCCGATGTGGAAATTGGATATCAATAAAATTGATAATTTTTTAAGCATTTCGATCCATACTTCATCATCACTTTGTAGAATGAGCACCACATCTAGCATCATGTCATCAGGACACATATCCCCAGATTCTACAAACATTGTTATGTGGCACACCAGGGATTGGAAAAACTTGATAAATCCACTTACCAACACATTTCACTTTACCATCTCCAACTAGGTCGACGTCACAGACACATAGGTAACTGCCGAAGCTATTAATGCATGTTGCATTTTCAACACACGAATGCTGTCCCTCTGCACATTCGTTGATATCTGAAAAGATATCGTCAGATTTGCTGTTTTAAAAGATATCTATGACAGGCAAAAACTCACCTTTACAGAATACACCGTCACCAATAAAGCCAGTATCACAAATACATGTGCCTGCTTCTTCAGCGCATACAGAGTTTTTATTACATTCGTCATCTGATGTGCACTTCTTGATAGCTGTAATCGAAAGATACCCATGTGCAATTTCTGTGGGGACACTATAAATCGCTACCATTGCAAAACATCGGCATTGTTTCACTAGTGCACTAGAGCAGTTTTATACAGGTAAATTACACACAAATAACCCTCAAGGCCCTGGCTACACAGCAAAGGTGACATATCACTGCATGCCTACTATATGTATTTGTAGCTAACGTTATGGATTGCATCCGGAATCGAGATCAAATTATGCAGTCTTGGTATTCATTTTGTATAACTCATAGCCTGGAAAGTAAATTAAATCACTACTTGTTATTTGATTCCAACCCCAATTCCTTTATCTTCTACTGTGCACTGTTGCAACATTTGTAGGATTAAGTTACTGTTTGATTATTATCTTTCATCAAGTCTATTCAGCAAACGAGGAAGAAGATTTATTTGCCATAATCACACAGCTAGTCAAATTTCAACAGTCCCATGTATATTACTCAATTCTTTGTAGCAAGCAGTGTTGGTAACCCTATTGCCTGCGCATTGCACCAAGATAAACTAATATAACGCAGTTTGGGATAAAAAAATACTTCTCCCACTTCACACCTATATAGACAAGTATATCTCTCCTCTCAGTAGACACCCAAGCATACCTACTGCTATTGCAACTTCATCCGAACAATATTTCTGAAAGATGAACTATTGCATTTATCTTGATGAACTTTTCAGGCGTATGAAACACATTTAACATATGTTTATCAATACAGCAGTATCAAACTTTCATTTCTGACTATATTTTCATTAACTGTCTCGTACACAACGACAACCAACCTTTTCCTCTCTTGACACATGAGAAAGAACCATCCTCCTTGTTGATTTCACAGGTAGTGCCTTCAATACAGCCTGCAACATCTTCACATTCACTGCTATTCATGCCGAAACAGGTACACTCGATTTTGCAGTCAGGACTCAGATATTTTTTACCTGCAATATTAGGGTAGGTGTTAAGTAGTAGGTACCAAATATCACTCAGGCAGACTTGACTAGAGGGAGCTAACACTAAAAATTATTGTAGGAATAAGGTTTCAACTGGTTCGTCCACAATAATCTAGCATTGGAATGTCAGGACATTGCATATGCAAAATTATGGTATTTACAAACTAGTGTTCATGGTAATTGGCATGTACTATAAATGTGAAGATGTTATTCAGAATTCAGAATGATAGCGGTTAAAGTATTAAGTTAGTACTCCGCCCATTACCATCAAATTGTATGTTATAAAACACATGAGGTGTCAATGACTTTACAATAAGACATCACATACTTTCATTGCTGTTGTTTTTTCATTGTTGTCTATGAGAGATATGGCTACTAATATAGTCTAGTCATATTTACTATGATTTTGCTAGCTGCATTCAACTTCACATGACCTAACCACATCAATGGATTTAGCAGAGCATTTTTTCCATGTATTGGGAATAGATTGCGGCAATAAATCAACACATGCTCTCACCCTTTGCAATGGACTGTCCGCTTGCTGTAGTGCAAAAATCTTCATGGTTGCCAGACTCGCAAATAAGTTTTGTGATATTGCCACCAAGATCTGCCACATCATCAGCTTTAGGAACAAGAATGGTGTTCTTTTCCGACGGAACAGACGCCAGGTCTTTGATATTGTTTTCAAAAGCATCTCCAATCCCGACAACAACGAGTTTGGTCATCTTCTTAATCTCATTCATCATTTCCCTATCTATGTCCAAACTCTCATCCTTCTCTGGAGAGCCCGCGGTTAGGAAAACAGTGACAGCAGGAACGTCGCTACGTCCAGAGTCGCCAAATTCTCGGATTGTTTCATCGACTTTTTTCAAGAAGTTTTCCGTGATGAACTCGTCCGAGTTGTAGTAAGAGAGGTGGGAGAGGGCAAGCATCATTGACCCCACCGAGTAATTCATTTCAGATGACTTCAAAATGGTGAATTTGCCAGAATATGTGATCACCACGATCTAAAATGGGGACATTTAGTTACACAGTGGTCAATCCCACTTGGTACAGCATATTGTCCGGCTGCCAAGTGAGACATTCTCTTTTTGTCAGCAATTTTGAAAGCCGAATGGTAGAGATTGCTCCGTGAGATGAGTGATTACATTTTTGATATACTTAGGTATCGTAAATAATGCATAATAGCCGTCTCGAATGTGATCATTATGATCACGAATTTGCTAGATTTGCGCTGCACTTTTCATTAGACTAGGAATGATTAAGTTTGTTAGATCTGCTGAATAGTACAACTGGTACACATGTTTGTTTGAAAATAACAGTAGTATAGCAGGGGGAGATAGTGTAGTGGTTACGATAAGCGCCCACCATGCAGACGGACCGGGTTCGATTCCCGTCGGAGGTTTATCTGGGCTCCTCTTCCCCTGCCGTTGCCATTCTTACGGCGACAAAAAAGCCCAGTAAAAGACCCGACAAAAAGGAAGCACTCACAAGGAATGGAAAGAACTAGTAGAAAGGGCCGCGGCTTCAAACAGAGATCAACATCGAAAAAGAACTGTGACATCGGGCACTCTAGGCCGAGGTGGATGTTAGAGTAAAGGATCGCTACTGATGCGTGTCGTTCGACATCCTCCTATCTGTTCATGACATCGCATTGTGTCTTATTGCATTGTACATTGTGTGTGACTTGTTCAGATAAAAATAATAACCCAACGATGTTATGTTACGATGTTATTTAGATACATTTTGTTGGGGCCAAAATTCCATCAAGTGGTGATAAAACTAGTGACTTGAAATGATTCATCTTACTGAAACTTTCAATTAATACACATGGAAACATTTACTTGACTTCAATCATAACAAAAGAAAAGAAAGTTTTAAATTTAAACAAAGTATTTAATATTCGATAAAGTTGAGGTCAGAAATGTGACCTTGTGGCCTTGTCCTGAATATATAAATCTTTGCGCACTAACATTTGCCATGTTTTCTCCGATCACAAAGCGTCCGATCATATCCTTCGAAAGTTGAACAAGAGCGTAGAAATTTTCCTTTGACATTGTCAAGCAAGAATCAATAACCACGATCAAGTTGATTTCCGTGCTTGGCTTGCACATATCTGTAAATATTACCATGACACATATATGCTCAACATCGTCAAATTTCCAGACTAACAATTTTCTTCAGGGGAACAGAGATGGACATTGTTCGTTTCTTGAATTTTGCATGAATTCTTGTCAGCACAAGTCTTTGGAAAGCACACAAACTCGCGGTCCGCACTACAATGACACATCTCAGTACAGTCTTTACCCATGTATTTGAAACCTAAAACAGCAATTCCAATCACAAATATTCACAGAAATTGAAACCTACAATGACATACCTTGAGGTACGGAGGTATTGCTTGACAGATCACATCCACATTCATTGCCGTCGCATTCTCCGGATTCTGCAGAACTATTACATAACAAGGTAGCAACATCATTAATAAAGCTATCAAGCCCCTCCGCTTGTCTATCGTAAAAGTAATTAGGTCTGGTTTTGCTAGGTGTTGCGATTTCTTGTAAAACATTTTCAGTAGCACGTTTAATTCCAACTGCCACAATGTTAGCATAGCCCTGTAGCTGTTTAGCATAATTTGTTACCACGTCCCGAGAAGCGCCATCGGCGAGTGCAAGAACTGCAACTGGTACACCAGGCCGGTGACCATTTCGCAATTTAAAGTTTTCTGTAAAAACATAATTTAACGCGTTTCCCAGCCTGGCTCCGGACGACTCAAGCGGTATTCGTTCCACTGCGCTAATCAAATCTGATTTCGATTTGTGCTCATTCAGGTGGTACAGAGTGCAAACGTCGTAATTGTAAATCGTGATTGCGACCTAAATTGATGAAACCAAATACCAGTTTTGCCCTTCGAATGAATAGAGACTTTGCCTTACCTTTACAGCATCAGGACGAATGTCAAAACGCGAGACCAGTCCAGATACGAACTTCTTGAACAAATCAAATTCTTCCTCTCGTATTGACGAGCTCGATTCCAACACTATCATCAGATCAAGCAGCATGTTCTCCGGACAAAAATCTGTAACAAAATTACATTGCAGACACTCTGTCAAGTCAGGAAGTCCATTCTCATACATGGTGCTGCTGTGGGTGTAACTGGTGTTGTTGTTGCAATAGGGTCTGGCTCGAAAGGATCCAACCCGTCGTCTTCGTTTTTCTCAGTTTCAGTTTCGTCTAGAATGAAGTCAGAACCATGATCAGGACGTAAAGTGAGTTCCTTCTCATACCTGGATTATTCTCTTTGCACTCGTATCCTTCGTCTGCATTTTCAGTGCAAGTTTCGTCTTCGGTGCAAAATGTACCTGCGCAGACGTATTGGTTCCCGCCGTTGCATTTACATTCCAATCCACACCCTTGCGTCATACGTACAAATCCTTGAAAATAATATATTTACTAGCACAAATGCCTTCGAGATAACCAAGATGCAAGATGCGCGTCATGAGTATGACAGGCGGAAAAAGTTGTTTTAAGTCGACCTTGACCAATATCTTGGATACACCATATATTGAGGCGGCATCTGTCTCTGCAAAATTTAGAAATATTGGTATTGGCCAACTTCAGCACATCTTTATCGACGTAACTAATCGCATCATCACCTATAGAGCTGCTCAAGATTAGAGGATCTTCATAGAGACTGTTTCATGGATTTATGTTTTCGTGAAAATAGCATATCGTGGTGTGTCCTGAGCTAAACTATACACTTGTTAGACTGGAAGTACCATTTTCTTACTGAGCTGGAGTCTGATTGTAAATAAATGAAAACTATATGTCATATATTTTCATTTCACCGCCACTAAAAAGTAACTCTATTTTTAAAATGTCACATTTTCATATCAACAGAAAATATCAGTAAATATCACCAGAAACATGATTTAGGTATTGACCCTAAATTCTCATATTGGTGTTGCTCTATTTATCAGTATTATCGAAGGCTTTATATACATTGCATTAATCAGTATTTTTAGATGAAAAGATACGGTTAAGTTTATGCGCAATTGTACAGTTCCATAGATCAGCACATTAGTTTTTGCTTGTTCTTGTTAGCAACTAACAAGATACCAAGACTTCATTTGACTATTACTTACCCTTTTCCACATATACGTTGTTATGGAGAACGCAGCCACAATCTTCGATCGGAATACATCTTTCATCATCCAATACGTAGCCATTATTGCAAACACATTTCGTTTCAGAAGGGACTTCACATCTGTTATATATATTCGCAATTACTATCAAACTGTGATTCACCTATGACTATATATACATTTCTGGAACTTGTGGCTGTGTGCAAGTAGGTTGGCATCCCGATGCATCCTGCATGGCCGTGCTGTGCTCTCCACATGACAAAGGAATGTCAACCTTTTCTCGCCAGTCTGGGATGTCCGTGTCACATGATTCAGCGTAGCTGACAATCGACTGTAGATTTTGGGAAAATCACACAGTTTACTTTATAGTTACTTGTATGGTATGTCATGCACAAATCTTTTAAAAATGATGAATGAAATGCAATGAAAATTTTGAATAATGGGAATATGAAATACCATATATCAATATAATATAATTCCTACCTCTTCCACCACTTCCATCACCATCTCCACTGGCGCAGCGAGATTTTGACAAGCATTCTGTACACATTGCTCTTGAGCACCTTTAGCGTCACTGGATGTGTGACATTTCGAGAATGGTCCTTCGCTATCCCCAAGCGCATTGCAAATGCCAGCAGCACCACTGGAAAGTTTACATCATGTTGGTATCAGAATATATTGCAATATGGTCAGGCTTGATCGAAGTAGCAATTGATGAGGATAGCTAATGCCCGTGAGGAGCAGCGAAAGTAACAACTCAACGAAATTTCTACTGCAATCATGATACATTGCATTATTCTTTGTTTGGTATATTCCATCTTCAATAGTACTTGTTCAACTATAATGTTGAATAATCGTCCTTTTAAAATGTACGCAATCACAAATATGATAACTTGAAAATAGTGTAATCGATTACAATTATAAATCACAAATAACTCACATCTGAAAATGGAATGTAGCGTAAAAAGATGAATTAACTGCATACTGGGAACGTCCAATAATTTACCCCTTACCTGTCACTTGGGCCAGACGGGCAATCGTTTCGAATAGGCGGTAAGGATTGCTGGTTACATTCTTCAACTTTATTGTCATTGAGAAACACCTTCATATTATCTGTGACTTCTTCATTCTTTAGCAACATCTCATCTTGCTCAATATCATTATTGTTTCCACATAAACAGCCAACCTGCAAGATAACATTGCTATAGTGTGAAATGGTCAAGAGAAATTTGTCACTACAGCGATTTCTTTCAAGTTGAGAAGGAATTCATTTCACTACAATTAAAATGAAGTTTGGTCGGCACAGTTTTAATACAATGGCTTGATCCTACTAATTTAAAAAGATAGCAGAAATTGGAAATTTTTCAAATTACATTTCTATATAGTCCACATTTCCACGCATATGGCCAACTTGAGGGTAACAAGATTTCAAGTGTTGACCCTTGTCACGTTACCTTGTAAATTGAATGATTCAATTTTATTTCGTAAATTTGTGTCAAGATGATTACAAGATTTTCCATAAGAGGAAACCGAGTAAACAAATTCCAGCTGACGGCTGACAATAAGTTGATGAGCGATAATGAAAGGTAACTTGTATTTAACAAAACTTCCAGAAATATCACTATTCTGATAGTATGTGGTATGTAGTCAAGTCAAACACAGCTTGATATCTATCCATTATTAAAAATCTGGGTATTCAAACGCGGGTAAGTATACGTACCATTCCAGAATAATAATCTGCCACGTCCACCTTCACTCTACCATTTGTAAATTTTATTTTGAGTCCGTGCACAGTTGAAAACGTTATGCCATCTTCGACGAAATTAATTTCTAACAGTTCGTTTTTCATATTTTCAGGCACATCCTTTCCATCAATCTGAAAAAAGATTGCAGTAGAATATCAACAATCGGCTGTCATTGCTAACTCAGACAAATACCGATATAATAGAGTGTACAGTTCATTCCTTTATTTATAAGTATAAAATTGATGTAAACAAGTGATATATGGTGATCCAAACAATACCATTTTAAATTAAAAAACGTTATGAAAATGAATGCCGATTCGAGTATTTTGTAAAACCTTCTGTATCACCACTAATATATCAGAACAGCCTGTGGCCAGTAACAACATAGGCTACTATACTACACTACCAATAGCGCTTAAGCTAACCTTTGCCTGAGTAGCTTCCAAGTCGATGAATTTTTCCCCAGCTTGTAGAAGTACGCGAACTAGTTTTACATAAACTGTGTCATCAAGAGAATCGCGGAACGATTGGATCTGGATGCTAAACCATTTTGGGTTGTACTTATACAGTGCCAAAGATTCGGCGAGACAATAGGTGCACACGTCTGAAGGGTTGATGTCAGCGTCTGATATCGTGAATTTGACACCGTCGAAGGATGAATAAAATCCTGAAGCATCATTCTTCACAGCGGAGCAGGTACTATATTCTGAAATTCATTGGCAATGAATGGCTTTGCGAACACTATCATAGAGATTATAAAATACTTCTCTTGACACATCCCAATTTTCCCTCTTTATCCGATTTACAAACAGATTCCTCACGGCAAGGAGCGTCCACACAGGAAACAACACCACTGTAACACTCACAATATTCCAAGCACAGTTTCGTGTAAAATTCTTCAGTGTGCTGATATGAAACGGCAATTTCAACAAGACATCAACTTGAGCGGTTGAAAAAAAATATTACCAAATAATATTTCCCATCGACTTCACATCCACACTGGTCACTTTTGACACAGTCTCTGCCAGAACGTATGTATCCATCCATACACACACATGCTGCGTAACAAGAACATTGTAATCCATGAGGTTAAAGCAATGCTATATATAAATGTACAAGACAAGAGTAACTAGGAGATGAAAGCAAATGACTTGATTATGAGGTGATTTAGAGAACAATTGTTTCATAAAAAGATAAGAAGAATCATATCAATATCTTTCCTATTCATCTTTGGAATTAAGCATTTCACCAATAATATTTTCCAACAATAATACAATACAGACCAGAATGGCAAACGTCGTTGGCACAAGCTTCTTCAGCATCCTGGTCTGAGCAGCTGTTTTCACATCCATTTGTACAAGGTTCAAATTTCTCATTTTCACCACAATCCGGTACTGTAAAATCAAACA
The DNA here is from genome assembly GCF_051294905.1 of Botryllus schlosseri. Lineage (NCBI taxonomy): Eukaryota > Metazoa > Chordata > Ascidiacea > Stolidobranchia > Styelidae > Botryllus > Botryllus schlosseri. Next base: position 11,323,569 of record NC_137246.1, read on the forward strand.
GTACGTTATTCGGTCAGACATATCACTACAACCAAAATACAAATTCCCCTACAAATATTGCAGGACGTTCTCCAATCCACCTCGATCCCGTACTCCGCACATTTCATCGCATAATTTTCGAAATTATCCTCAAGGAGATTTTGATTTCCCTCAGATAAACAGGCATCGAATTCGCAATCCTGCAGAGCATAAGATGCATCACAAATAACACAGATCAAAAAGATTTTTCTTATCTTACAGTTATTTGAAAAATATTGCTAATTTGTATGAACTGAAAGCAAAAATTGAAGAATCGTATGAATCTAGCTATTTTTTCTCAATACGGTACTCAAAAGCAATTTAAACAAGTTAGTGTCTAGTAATTCAAAGATAGGAGACAGATTTCAGTTGTATGTTATATATGGTATGAACAAAAGACATAATGCACATTAGGCATGAATTAAGCATTCTTGCAGACAAAAAACATCGAACCAATTCATGAAGATTTAGCTGAACTTCAAATACACAATGAAAATCAAACTTACCCCAAAGTACGGAGCAGGATCAACTGAAGAATGACATATTGAAAATACATCTTTATTATCCTTCAATGTCTCACAAGAGCACCGCCCTGATTTGTAGATTTTTTCTGTTTCACAATGTGGTAATGGTTCACCAGATACACATCTGTTCAAAAAAATCACTCTCATAACATCAATATCAACAAAATACGTACAAAGACCTTACCCAACAGCACTGCCTGCAACTTGCCAATGTTGGGCATGATCTACTGGCACAACTCCATAGAAGTCATCATCCGGATTTCCATTATAATTACCAGCTAAGCCTGTTTTATATAGTATGAAACATGTATTTGAAAGTATTGAAAAATGTTGAAATAGAAAATTACCTTCTGTGCATCCAATGTAGGAGCTTGGCATCTCAATGTCAAATCTTGAATTCCCGTCGTATTCAATGGAGACACCATACTTGCTAGTTATGCGGACCTTGAGTCCAACTTTTCTGATTTTCATAATCTTTAGCGGATCCGTGTATGGAAGGTTGATTTCCTCTCCATCGACCTGAACAATAAAAAAATATATATACAATAGGTGAAATAGGTTCTACTAACTTTGCCAAGCATGATGTGTAGTAGATATAGACTAAAATCACTATTGTAAAAATCTAGCGGCAAATTCAAACTTACCGCAACAATTCCTGTTTGCTTCATTTCTAATGTGTAATCATGTATCTCAAACATTGCCTTCGCAAATATGAATGGGTGCCGATGTCCATGGGGATCGTTGATCATCTAAAAACATCGGATCAAGTTAATCAATATTAGGTACAGAATGCACTTAGTTAAAAAGTGTGATCAGGTTTCAAGATATATATATCTTGTTATGGAGTAATAATATAATTTCCACAACTCAAAAAGAAAATATAAGGAGAGAGCATTACATCTTATTTCTAGGGGCTCTTTAATTTCTGAAGCAATTTTACCTCACCACAATTATTTTTAAAATGTGTTGCACACCGATATGTGCAAAACATTCATATGTTGCACAGATTCTATCATGAGGTTCCCACCTAATTCACGTCAATTTAGCAATCTTTTCTACAAATGCTACGCTACATAGTATTTTATCAATAATATGCAAATTAACAATTAAATACGAGTCATCAATTCGTACTGTACTGTAAACTATGTTTTATGCGATACTTACCACAGCCTTGACTCTTTCCAAATAACTGCAGCTGACATCAACCATAACATAACTGCAAGTGCCTTTGAAGCTGAATTCTTTACCATCAAAACTTTGGTAATGCATATTTCCTCTAGTAACAAACACAAGCTTGTCACTGATTTCTGTATGGCAAAAATATTGTTAACACTCCATATTCGGCTGTGTACCATCAAAGTTTCAAGTACCTCTTGCATCACAAATTGAAGATGACACATTCCCTATGATACTTTTCAAATCGTCAAAGCCATTGACGGTATGCACAAATTTCTCTGGTGGCTTCGAAGCCATGAGCTCCAATTCAGACCGACTAGTTTGGTCGCCGATTCCTATCACTATAATGGACGATTTCTCTTGCAAAAAATAAGCCGCCGAAGTCACATCATCGTTTGAGGTGCTATCTGTTATTAGCAGAGTGACCATAGGCGTTTTCTTTCTTCTACCAGCCTCCTTTAATGTCATATTTGACGAAATGAATTTAAAAGCTTTTCCGGTATTGCTGCCACCCAGCACTTGTGCGATCGATTTCAAGTCTTCGATTAAAGATTCCTCCGATGTGTGCATGCCAAACTTCCAAAGTTCGTGGACATTTCTGGATTAAATGTCGATTAAACATATATAATGCGGATTAACAGATATCAAATAATCATTATTGGAACTACTTTTTATACAACTGTTGAAGTATTAGTCTTTATGCACTTTGACATCAATGAGATACTTTGATTTTGATATCATGATATTATGACGAGCATAATTAGTTCTTTGGTGTGTGTAAAAATGTACATGTACATCAACGGATATCAACCGCAAGTACAATGAGCATAGAATTGAAATGTGGCAAGCATTCTGAGTCTTGATATACATTGCCCATACACCAAGTTTGAATTTTACATTCCTAACACAGCCTATACACCAAACCCATCACCATACATACCATGTATCCCTCAAAATATGGTTTGAAGAATAAAATTTAGTTACAGTCAAGCTCCTTGGTAAAATAACTTGTACGACTTACAAACATAACTTTTAACATAAATTTCAAGATTACCAAAAATTATATAAAGGCCGTGTAGTATACAGAAGTCTGCTAAAACTTCTAAAATGGAATACTAATGTGGATCCATCAAGATATCTGCAACCTGGTCTTGATAATGGTTCCGTATTTTCAGGTACAAAAATTTGAAATATTTGAGAACAGAAATCAAGTATTGCAACACACCTGTTGTAAGTCACTGCTGCAACACACATGTCTTCCATACCAATTTCAAATCGAGACACAACGGCGACTAAAAATTGTTTCACTTTGTCAAAATCCTCCTCCGACATCGAAGAGCTTCCATCGACTACAAGCACAAGGTCCATTTTCATGTCTTCCTTGCATTTGACATCTGGACCAAGACATTTTCTGACTCATTGCATATAATTTTTCGTCGAATTTCAAAACAAACCTATCAGATCTTCAATCTCAGGTGAAGCAGTTGCTAACAGTTCTTAATAGAGAGAGAAAAGTTATGTAATCATGCAATACACATGCCCCGGTAGTTGGGCTATTTAGAACTATGAATCAGTAAGACATTTTTCTTTCCTTCCAGTAAACTGTGTAGAATGTTAGTGGAATCTTCACCCGATACATATGACTGCAATATCCAAGACATTTTTGTCTATCACGAAAATTCTTCCTAGCTATGACTCTAATGCAGTGGTTCTTAACCGGGTTTCGAATTAACAGAAGCGATTTGCTGAGCCAGCCTCAGGTGTTCGCCGGAGTTCAGTACACACACCTAACTGATTTGCAGTACATATTCAAAAGAATCTTTTTGTTTTGTGTGAAAATCATGTTGCAATAGTTTATATTATTTTAGCATTGTTGTTGATGCAGAATTCATTTGTGTAATACGGTAGATTTTTGTTCTTGTTACTCGTTATTTGCTTATTTACATGTTGAACTATTTCGTCCGAAGTCCTAGGTGACACGACCATGACGACATTGTCATACCGACTCACCCAGTCGATTCTGTTCATCAAATGATATTATTTTTCATCAATTTATTATTGCAGTACAGCAATCAGACGGTCAATGAAACAAATTTCATTTCTCACATTATTCCTGGATTCCTACCAGGGTTGTAACCAAGTCACAAGGCTCTGATTCACAAGTCAATCTCACTTTTATAGTTTTGACTTGAGTCAAGTCGAGTCATTTTCAATTCACCACCGAGTCATGTCTGAGTCCAAGTCATTATGTTGACTGCTCAGATTCCAGTCAAAGTCGTGTTAAACCCACTTTTTATAACTCTGTTTGGTGATGTCGAATGGTTCGCATTTATAATATACTATTTTCCTCACTTTTCACAGTTTCTGGTCGCGTTTTCAAGTTAGATTACCAATAGACGAATCCCAATTGACTACTCTACTATTCTTCGAAATTACAATGAAATGTTGGTCTTGGCCATCTGAGTATCGAGTCATATGACTTGGTTCGAGTCATGCGCGATGACTCGAGTCCAAGTCGAGTCAATACACAGATTTACTCGAGTCGAGTCATTTCAGTATTTTGAGAAAATGAATCGAGTCAAGTCGAGTCATCAGAAAATTGTGACTTGAGTCGAATCATGACTCGAATCATTACAACCCTGATTCCTGCACTACACTAACTACAGAACTGCAAGGAACATAAATTTGACTTCTAATTTACTATGCAGCCTCAGCGGAACTGCACAAAATTCATAAATTTTCAAACTCAACAGCATTCATCTACTATTTCAACATGAACATGTAACATGTACCAATCCGTTAATATTAAAACTGTATTTTTAAAATAGCATTGGTTATAAATAGAAACTCACCATTCTCCTTGCAGACATATTTTCCATTATTGGTATCTTCCTCACAAACTGCAAATTCCCCACATGGATCCTTGATACATTCATAGTTATTCATTCCTTTGCAGACGCATAACTGCGAACAGTCCATTGCCATATCAGAAAATCCCTTCTTAACATAAGCCCCGTTATCCAGCATGCAACCACAATCTTCTAGTTTTACGCATTGGTCTCCTTCCTTGACAAATCCAAAACTGCACACACACATAGATACTGGTACTTGGTCACATCTGTAACACATCAAAGAAACTTTCATTGAGTGCTTCTCTTTACAACTTTTTGCATCAATATCTTCTATTATACCTACAGCTTCCAGATTTTAACGTATCAGAAGCTCAATATTGATTGGGAATTTATGTGATTTCAAGTTCATTGAAGCAAAGCGACACGTTGGGAGTTCATTAAAATAATGAAAAGCAGTATCTGACACATAATTAGATTTGATAAGGCAACCAGAATTCATTCATTTTGATAACAAACTTTGACCCCAACAATAACTGATAAAATTGAAAGGCTATCTTTACTTCCAATCATGCCTCATTTTATGTAGCTGGATTCTACAATCCAACATATCACAATGAAACATGTTTACAGTGACACAAGCAAAAAATATTGGGCAGTCTATTTGGTCTGATTTCATGAGTTCACTCATGCAAAGACCTAAAATTTGATAATCAATAGTATGGTATCATTTATGTCTAGATTTATTTGAACGTTTTCAATCAATTTCATATTAATGTTGCTTCCTTCGCTAAGAAACGTACCGAGCACTTGAAAACAGGATTAATACATGGATGCTAAGCGGTCAACTTAAAAAGGCATTCGTAACAGTAACCAACATAATTTGCCAAGGTATAGGAATAGTTACAAGCAAATTCTTAAAATCGCATCAAACCTAGCTGCTGCATGAGGATCTTGGCATGTATCTTGGCAAGCTGACGCGTGTTCGGCATAGTAAGCGTTTTCATCACAAGTCTGACTGAAGCCGACCTTCCCACTCCAATCACATGTTCTTTTCCCAGTTTTGAGACATTCCGTCGCATAGTTTTGAAAAGTCTATGAGCAGCAAACATTAAGAAGTTGCAAACTTCAGACATGTCAAAATCAATTCAGTCGTGGGCTGGACTCACACTCATTTATAGCTTGTATTTCGAACCAGTCATCTCAAAATCTTTTTTTTTTATTGTGGTTCTTCATTAACGAGACTACACATAATATATATTACTTCAAATCATTAGTCGTCTATCATAAAATGCAGTTATTTATTAACAACTGAATTGGTGGAATTACAACGAATAACTAATGGAACACAGTTTGTGAAAATCGGTACAAAATTGCTTCTTAATCAGTGACGATATAAGTTATGCTTCTATGCTCCCTTTATTTATTTGGTGGTGTGGTGTTGGTGTGTTTTCCTTGAGAGAGAGATAGAGTTATTCATTCGTCAACCGGGATAACAGAATGAGTATGCGAAAAAAAAATATGCAAAACGAAAACACATAAAACAATATTATCAATGTGTAACTGACTCTATAACGGTATAGACCGGTTCCAGCGATATGATTCTTAAGATCTTCGTGTAAGCCGTAAACATGGAGATTATAAATAAGTAGCCTATATACGATATACATACACTGGTGCTTACTAGTTACAGTGATTTGTAAGAAACGAAAAAAGAAAAACAACAACAAAGATCACAGGGAATGACTTGATGCAATCGTAGATACATCCTATTAGTATTTACTGATAAGTCAAGGAACGCTGCCTTAAATGACGAAAAACTCATACTTTTCAGTCGCAAGGGCAACTTATCCCACACATCAATTCCAGAACATTTCAAGGGAGGTAAAGCATTGTCGGAATTCGACATAAATAAGTTAAAAGAGCTCTTAGATCGAGTACCATAGCTGTGTATATGCATATGAGCACTGTATATTGCATTCACCGGTTTAGTTTTGTTGTTTTTGCCTCTGTGAATAACTAGCTTTGAGCCCATTTTTCCTTGAAAACTTCATGTGAACTTTTTGCACATCTCAAAAGTTAGTGATGTCACAGACTTGCTACTACTGGTGAATAGAGTAATAAGACAACGTTGCTGCTAGACCATTATAATTTCGAATATGAACATGTTCAGCCTTAGGTGCTTTACGGAATTGTCTACTCCGAAGTATCTTTCAACTTTTGATAGGAATGTGCTGGAAAATACAGGCATTTCTTTATTTACAAAAGATTACATTGCGGGCTGGATGAATTCGTCCGGCGGTCCGGATGTCTGACATGCCGCGCATGCAATAAACGTATAATGAATGAGCCCAGATACTATTTTAGGGCACATTCTCTATCATAAATGAAGTGGCATTTTTACAACTTATTTCTGATCAATGTACAAATATTGTAGTGTAAAAGCTCATTGCAAATTTATATAAATGTATTTACCATAGAAAACTAAGAGAGAAAAAGACAAATGGTACAAAATGGTAAATTCTAACTTGAGCTGCAGATGAAGGGCCAGCCAAGCATGAATCTGTGACACAATCCTGGTAAAAGTCAACTGGATCGACATTGTCTTTGCAGCAATCTTCTTCTGCAAGTGGATTGCAGATCAGCTTTCTAAAGACAAAAATATCATATAGTAAGAACAGTTTAAGTAAAGAAAGACAAAATATAAGACTCAACTCACGATATATGTGATGCTATAGGTTTGCATTCTGCATCATTCATGGTCATAAGGTTGTCGGGACAATTTCCGATAAGAAATTGATTGCCGTAAGTCTCAAAGTCGGAAATGTCCTTTTTGTCAACCGCTTCAAATTCGTTCTTGTCATTGCCGTCAAAGTTACCGCACATACATCCAACCTGTGATCGAATGTTAAAATAATTGAAGTAATGGAGTAATGGAAAAGAGAATGAACACAATGATTTATTTTTTAAAAATGATTCAAAATTTCCAACCTAACCTTGCTGAATCTTAACAGGGTTGTAATGACTCGAGTCATTTTCTCAAAATACCGAAAATGACGCGGCTCGACCTGAGTCAATCTATGTATTGAGTCGACTTTTAATCGGGTCATTGCGCATGACACGGACCAAGTCATTTGACTTGAGACTCGTATGGCCAAGACCAACATTTCATTATAATTTCAAAGAATATTTAAGTTACCTCGCTATTGCTATTTCGTCTATTAGTACTGGTACTTGAAAGGGCGACCATATAAACTGTTAAAAATGAGGAAATTAGTATATTTTGAATGTGAAGCATTTGATATCATTACGCAGAGTTGTAAAGAGTGGGTGTAACATAACTTCAACTCCAAACAGAACAGTCAACACAATGACTTGGACTGACACTCGAGTCTGAACACTATGACTCGGACTCGACCCTCTGCTCGCCGACTTGACTAGGTGGTGAATTGAAAAACTGGACTTGACTCGAGTCAAAACTATAAAAGTCAGATTGACTGGTAACTCAGAGCTTTGTGACTTGGTTACAACCCTACCCTGTAAATCTATACTTCTACTTCTACTTGAGAAGTACTCGCAGCATTAAGTATGTCCGTAAAAAGCTCAATAAATTTATACTCACTTTCTCTTGGTATTTCGACGGAAGTGTGACCCATATATCTCCATTTTTTAGTTCTGTTCGTAGGCCCCCTGCAATTTCCAACACCGAGGACAAGCCTACTCTTCTAACGCTGATATTGTCGGTATCAAATAAAGAGACTTCCTGTCCGTTGACCTGCAAATAAATCAAGCAGAAAATTCTTCATACCGTACATAATCGCTGTACGAATCAAGTGTTTCATACTAAATATGATGTGATGGTCAAAGTTAGTGACATAGGCGATGAGCCTGTGAATGATAGGTGTTCATCGCCTACCTTGTGTTGCGGATATGCGGCATATCCGCAATTTCGTCATCAGCACATTCTTGCTGGCTAAGTGTGTGGTTCGAAAAAATGGATCACTATGTATTTCGCAAAAAGTACTGATGTCTATGAGCAAACCACAATATACAGATGTAGCCTAAGATGTTCAAATGTGCATCACTAATTACTAAGCGACGCGACAGGATAAACATGCAACCTTGGAGTCGTCGGTTTTCACACACACGCGGCGCGCTGAGAGACATCATCTTCTCTCTCTATTAGAAGGAGGAAATACACGCTTCTATGAATCATTTACATTCGTAAGCTCCGCAAGCCGCGTTCAAAATAATTCTTGACTGATTTTGGCGATAGTCTTTTTAATCGGAGCGAGAAATTGGATGGTGCGTTATTGTGTAAGCCCGCGAATTGCAAATTATTCCTGCACGGAATCGTTTACTCCAATACCGGCTGCTTAGCAAACGTTAATTTGGAAATGCAGCATTGCAGCTCCGCGCCGTTATAATCTGCAAACAATTGACGCTATACGAGCACAATTCGGTGTCAGAACCCCATCGTGTTGAAGGTTAATTACTGATTGGACGCGCGCTTTCTCGTAGTAATCATCTGATTCGTGTATAAATTCTGCTTGCTACACTCGTATTCCCGAATTATAGCGCAATATCACTTGTCAGAGTTGATCGCCGCGGCACGGGCTAGTAACGCAGTTACACTCGAATGCTCGCACCATTTCAAGATTAAAGGCGGAGATCATAAAGGTAGCGGATCCAGGAGAATGCTAATTGCGTGATTAAAAACTGCTAATCGGGACGCATTTTAGGCGGAGATCAAAAAGTCAGATGATCAGGAAGATTGCTAATCGCGTGATTAAAAACCTGCTAATCGCGACGCAGAAAGTTGAATAAATAGCACCCATGGCACATGAAACCAGGACCTCTCAGACTTATATCGCGGTATAAATCGAAAACAACATTTTAATCCAAATTTCGCATGCACGTAGTAACGTATAGGAAGGTAGGCCTATGAACGCAGGGTTTATGACCGCGATATAGTTCTGAGTTAGGTTCCGTTTTCGTGTACCACCCTTTTCGGACCTTTGGGAGTGAACACACGTTGAGTGTGTAGTTTTGTTCAAGCCTTATCAGTTGTCATTGTTACATTACGAATTACACGATATGATATTTCAGATTGTTGCATGCTACGTTTCCAAATCTCTATTAATCTAATTCGTAAAACAAGTCATTCATTCTACATGATTACTGATTAGTAGGGCTGGGCAAAATAGAGTACCTGAGTGATTCGATTCTGAATCATGTATTATGCTTCGAGTCGAGTCGAGTATTCGAATATCACTCATTATGACATCACACCAGATTCTACTACGTCAAAGTTCAAATATGTACCTTTTATGCCGCCACAAAGAATAAAATGCCTGTTATCCGTCACATCAAAGATAACTTGTTATTTTTTCAATTGTTGTTGTTGTTGACAATGTTGTGGGATGATCATGACGTCAGAAATGTGTTATTTCCAGTGACATTCGTAGCTTTTACTATGTCTCGCATGCTGGGACACGGCCAATCAAAGTTTCAAGGCTTCCTCAGTGGAAAATAGTATCAAAACTATAATTCTCGTTAGTAAATTAACTTTCAGTTGCGAGTAGCGTATAATTTCAGTACTCGAAACAATCGTCTTTTACTACTCCACTCAAATCATTAAAATTAATACTCGAATCAGATCGAGTACTCGAATCATTGTGCCCAGCCCTAATGATTAGCAAGCATCATCACCTATAAACAATGAACGGACGCGCCAAAGGCGAAAATGTCAAGATGATATGGTGCACTAAATATTTGTTAACTGAAGTCAGACTTGAAATAGCCTTTCTGGTTTGTGGTGGGCAGGTCGCGGAGTTTAAGAAGTATAATTAAGTCGGCATTATACCCAAAACACGTAGAGAGACTCTCGGCTTCCGCTGAGGGCAGCCGAATTTCGGAAACCAGCCAGAGAAGCTAGCAAAACAACAATTTTATCATATTTTATCAAGCTGCACACTGACTAGGATGCAGCGACCAAGAGAAGCTTTGTAATATTTCAAACACATTTTGGTTTACTAATAGAAAAACGTGTCTCGCCGTTATTGTGATTTAAAAAGACTAGAAAATGTTTTGTGTTACCATTATTCGGAATAATGACGCTGAATAAATATTATTCAGTCTAATTTAATGCTCACTTTCACATTACAGCAGCTTGTATTGACAATCTAATTCACTGTTTTCAATTGACAAATAAAATGAATACGCTGCAGAATATAGTTTAAACTTTTGGCTCGGCCCATCAGCATATTTTTCGCTTCTCCGTAAAAATAATTGCCCACCCCTTCATAATAATCGGTGATACCAATTAGTGTTAAATCAGGTTTTGAATCTCCATATTATGGCTGATGGTATACTTAGTACTTACATGTGTCAACTAGAAATAGAAAGTGAACGATTGACTATTTACTTACAATTAGTTTGCCGTCGTAACTCAACTCGACTTGAATAACTTCACCTCCTCCAACTTCAATCCTAAGAGATCTGACAGCCTTAAAAAAATATTATTAAAACCTCAAGTAGAACACTCGAAATTTTTGTATTTACTTGACTGGGGTCTTTTTCAGATAACCCCATTATGACTTCGATGTTGAAATATTCAGAATCTGTGGGCTGGTACTCAATTGTTTTAGCCAGACAGAAGCTACATTTTCCTTTATAAATGAATTGCTTGAGCTTTTTCAAAATTCGGTCACTTGCTGCGTCGCTTTTGTATTCCACAATCCCGCCCATGTCGAATGTGCTGAAATGGTTCAATCCCCAAACTCTACATGTTCCGTAACCTGTTATTGAAAAACACGTTTTTGTATACCATACAAGCTACTGCTGATAATTTCTATGAGGGAATGAAATATTACATAAATATTACTATAATGGCCTTCAAAGTATAAGTAATAAATTCTATATAAATCATAGTCCCGCAAATGTTAAAGTATTGGATTCTACATTCACCTTTGAAAAATTGTATTTAATATGTATCAATATAATATACAGACAGGCAGGCAGGCAAACAAACATACAATTAACTTATTGTTTAAAAATATACAAATACACATATCATAATGTTATGCCACAGTCGTCCAAATACCAGATAAAGATACATCAGTCTTACGGGCAAATTTAGATTTTCAGTTTGCCCTTAACTACTTGGCTTTTCGGGCCAGGACTAGGCCTGGCGATGATGACTTTTATATTATTTCAATGGTATATTCCTCTTTATATTGCCCTACCACTTGATATCGTGAATTCTGTGACTGGCCATAGTATGAATATCTGTGAGTGCGGCGTTAATGGCACCTTATTGCGCTTGACAGTCTCGATTAGAGGACGCACGTGACTTGCCAATTGTAGATATCACTTAAATAACGACAGGGTCTTATAAATCAGTGCGTCTCAATCGGTTGGTCGCGAATCTATTTCAGGTGGGTCGCGAAGACGTTTTAAATGTTACATTTTCGTATTCAATTTTCCAAATATTCCAAACACTTTAACACTTTATATTCTCAAGATTAGAAGTGTAAATGCACATGCACATTCGCGTCCTCCAAATTGAATTGTTATGCGCCCGTAAGCGCCACAACCCACGTTGCCGTGCTCACAATAATTCGTAATCCAGATTTTCGTCACAGTCATATTGATTGGAGCGTGAAATGATTTTGATCGGGAAATGTAGCAATCCGGCCCGATTTGTCGTTATAATTAGATAACAATTGCCACAACGCAAGCATAGCTCTTTTGTGTTGGACGTAATAGACGAATTGCTGATTGCTGATTGTTGCGTGTGGTATTCATGGAGTTTTTCTACTTCACTTACACCAGGCCCATGTTTTTTACTATGAATCCGCATCTGACGGCTTGAATCGCGGTCCACTTCCAGACTTTTATAAAACGCCGCTTAAGCAGATCAGATGGCGAGGAGCCAAGATAAGCGTTTCACGTCTGTAATCATCTGTCACATGCTAGACCTTACCTCACGCACCCCAACCCCCAATTGGTGCATCGAGCTCAAAGAGGGCCAAAAGAGCCAAAATCATCTCATGATTCAACATAAATTATGGAGTATTTGTTTCGAGAATTATTGAACTTCTGTCAAATTTTCTTCGCGCCGGGCGCGATTTGACTTCGTTAGTTGTCTTGGTTTTAATAAAATAATACGCATAATTTATATAAATAGGCATTTCGGTGTCTGCCATTACCGCGCCACGACATACCAAGACACATGAAATTTCAGTCAACATGTGACTTGGCGAAATGTGCTGGTAAAAAGAACGTCAGTGAGAAAACCTCGGCAGAAAAGGATCGAAAACGTCGGTACATATATGCCGAATTATCCATTGACTATAAGCGCCTGAATGGCTGTCTCGAAATATTGCCGTCGCCGAAAATTCATAATAGTATATGCAATTGACAATATCATTGACCGAATGCCATCATGAATTCAGAAAAAATATTCACACCAGGCACTACCAGATAACTGTAATGCGGTGACAACATAACAACTGGCGCCGATGAGCAGGGGTTTAAAAGTTAGTCGCGAAAGGGCGTCTGGTGGGTCGCGAGAAATTTGGATGAAAATGGGTCGCGAACTGAAAGAGGTTGGGAAGCACTGTTATAAATAACCAATTGCTTTTTCGTGAATTTTCTTTAGATAGCGAATAATGAATTTCTAAGTTGTAGTACAAATATCAACGACCTGTCATTGTTGTTTTGGTTGCTATTAGATTCTCTGATGCGCATTGAGAATGGCTGGATTAATTCGTATGGCTAGATCAATTCTATGAGTATTTGTAAATATGCCAACAGTTGTATAGGAACTTTTTAACAAACAAATTAATCTTATATTATGATACAATAAAGTCACTTCAGGAATAGACATGATTCTATCTTGTTAGATTGTTAAAACGCCTTTCACTCAATTCACACTGCATTTTTCGTAATGACCTATATTCACGAAGCTGCTTCAGCTCGCATGGCATACAAGACAAGCCATTATGACTCATTACTTTTTTATTAATGGATATTTTTTAACCGATAACATTATTATTATTAACAGAAACAAAAAATTAAGCAAGTCTCACTTTTTGGAGTACACTCAAGCACTCCTTTGTCCGTTGCCACACATATCTCATCTTCTTTACAGGTGCCATCAACACAATTCAACTTTCCTCCAGAACAAGTGCAGTGTTGCTTACAATTTTCCTTATAAAACGAGTCTCCACTCTAGAAATATTCATCAGCAGTTGAGGTAGGTCTACTTAGTATTACAGTATTAGTTATCCAACTCCAATACGAAGCATGTACTTGTACACTGACACAAAGGTTGTATACGCAGAGGTGTGACATTACATATAACTGCTGCATATTCATGGAAAGTCCTGACGGGATGAACAAATTGCGATGGACCATTATTCTGAATTTGAGCAGGAATCTGGCAGAATCATTAGAAATCGACGAATTGTGGCTGTCCTTTTAAATCAATATCTGGACAGTATTCTGAATGTTTGCTTCCAATTTGTGTCTTTTAGTCTGGATTTGAAGACTCAGTACCACATTGATTGACTCGAATCATTAATACCACGTGGAAACTTAATTGGTGGATACCCAAATTGATCAAGTAAACATTCTTAGGACTCTTGAACAAAGGCACTAAAACAGGATGTGATTACGAGAACGATTACGATTCCATTCAATGTTGGACAGATTGGATTTGTGTTCTCACAAATAATAATCCATTGGACTCAACAAATATCGAGAACCTCAATACACCAGATATTATCAATACTATTATCTACATAGCCAGCTGTACTCAAATACGCATATGCAATACTTCCAGTATAATATGAATTTTCCGTCTCGAACCTTATAATATTTTCCGCCTGACGTGCACCCACATTCACTCCTTTTGACGCAGTCATCGTCAGATCTATAGAATCCATCCATACACATGCACCCTGTAACAAACAACAGAGATGACATATCGATGGCCAACATTTTTTACTTGGCATGGTTACCTTCGGCGCATGTTCCAACGTTTATACAGGTAGTGGGAGAATCAGGATTGGAACAATCACTTTCACATTCGCTGATACAAGGTGTGTAGAAGGAATTGGGCGGGCAAGCCGGAACTAAACAAATATATTTCATAATAGAAAGCATCAATTAAAATTAAATTATCATGTCAAATATCCTTACAAAGTTTGCATTTCGTCCTCCAGTCACACAGGTTTAAAACGCCTGAAGATTCACAAGCCTGGGCATAAGCCACAATATTTGATTCGAGAGCTGCTTGATTTCCTTCAAAGTGGCACAGGTCAAATTTGCAATTCTGAAATATCAAAATACATGCAAATCATTAAATTATGTGTAATATAATGTTTTATTATTAGTAACTTGACTAAAACAATCTCATGTAAGGTTTATAATCCATGACTATTAAGTGAATCTCCGTATCTCTGTTTCGCCACCAAATACATTCATATTACATGTATTGATAGCTGGTAGTTTGGTAAGTGGCGGTTCACAACCTATGGCTTGAAACCCAATGTTGGGTCGCCTGGTATCATGGGATGATGATGACTTGCATGATCAACACAGTATATTTTTGATGAAGTAGTTTATATTGAGCAAACCAGACATATCAGAGCAAACTAATATGGTAGAGATTTGAGCTGTACTAATTGAAATGATTAGATCCATTTTCTGGCATCAATTGAGTCAACTATGCCTCTGCTGAATCAATACCATTAACTTCAATTAAAATTACCGCAAGACAAAAGGTAGGCTATGGGGAGTACCTCTTGCTGAAACGCGTCTCTTCATTCTTGTCATTCAACCATCTTTATGCATTATTTCAGTATATCTCGTTCAGTGCGCATCCCTTACTTTAACATGATCTTCCATTTTTTGCTATTTATGGGACTAGACAAGTGGATCGTAACCTATTTTTCTCCAGCGCCCCCTTTCAAAAATTGCCCGAGTCTGGCGCCCCCCTATTTCAAGGACTGTAGTAAAAACAATGGGTAAGTGAGTGGTTGAACTCCGCTTTTGGGTTGGGACTTCACTATTAGACCACTCGACTAATTAACGGTATAATTGTATGTGCTATCTTCGGGATCACATCCCGGTTATAGTTATAACAACCATCGAGTTAGGCCTACGGGCGGGGTCATAGCATTTGGTTCGAGATCGATGTACACATCCCGACTTCTCCTCAACGATTGGCAATGCGGGGAAGTTAATTGTATTGGGTTTTGTTTTATTGCTTTGTGTGACTACTAAATCAACTGAGAATTTCGGCCGAATAGCATCAAAACATCTTTAATGCGCAAAGGACATCACTCTCAAAAGTTGTACAGTAGCCAACAGTGCCTTTTCGATTTCGACACGCAGTGAGCTGCAGGATATAATATAGTTCATTACATTTTGTGGAAAATAACCCGAGCTGTCAGTATAAGTATCAGTTTATTATTGTTTTCATCATTTCAAAACAGCACAAAACTGCGATACAATGAAAGGATAGTAAGGTGCGGTCGAAACGACTTGGAGTAGCTAACGTGCAGGGAGTGTTATAACGGGGAATTGACAATCCAAAAGTAAACTAAATTCATTTTACATGAATTGAAATAAACCACTGTGTTCATGGAAACATGGTGGGTAGATATTTCGCGATGAGCGCAACGAAAAATGTTGTGATTTGACAGATTTTGTTGAATATTAGTTTGCAATGAGAACTCAGGGATATATAGAACTACTGATTTACTATATAATCAGATGTCCTTAGTACACCATCTACTGTTAGGCCATTTTTCTTCAGCGCCACCCATACGGCCCCCTGAGCCCAGCGCCCCCCATTTCGCCACCTGAGCGTTTCCCCCTTCAAAATTCAAATCGCCCCCTGCGGGGCGCTGGAGACAAGGTTAAGAACCACCGGACTAGACGGATGACACTGATAGGAAGCAGTCAAAAAGATTTGGTGAAGTCAACAATCAAACACCATTTCTGCCCCATCAATAGCAAGAAGCGAAGAAACGTTGGGAAATGAGTCGGGAAGTGGCAGATGATTCTTTCGACAACATATCTTACGTGTCCCCTACCCCAAAGAGCAGGGGTGGCCAACCTGCGGCCGTAGAAGCATAAATGATCGGCCGTCTACAGGTAATTCAATTAGCGTGTGTTGGCGGCCTTCAACATGACAATTTATGAAACATTTTAATTCAACGTAAAATTCTTCTTCGCGTTTCTTGGGCTTCAGAACGACTTGGATTTTTGATTTTAATATAGAGCCTTTGTACGTTTGGGCGATTCCAATATATTTTTACTATACCTACAATCCTATTAGGAGGTCAAAAAATAACAGCATGAAACAAAGTTATAATAACAATGATGGGTTCAGCCGAAGATGCATCATTATTATTTAGTTGCCCTATGTATTCGATGACACCCCTTCCATCAGCTCTACCGGTAAATCTGGTCACATGAGCGAAGAAAGGACAAATATTTGATAATAATACGTGAAACTATCAATATTATTGACGAAATTCATTCATGAATATGACAAATTTTCGTAATATGCGCGACCAGACCACGATACACTGTACCTTTTCATAGCATTAATACTCGCGATTTCGGTGCGAACGGAAAGCCTGCTGGGGATTTCTTATTCTACAATTAAAAACGTTCGTACGCAAAGTATTTCTCGAGAAAACTTGGCGCATGTGTCTATGGCAATGAGGTGTATATTATATTCCTAACGTTTAATACCCTAGAGAACCCTGTCGGTTATATGTCGAACTTCGGGAAGTCTAAATTTCCCCGGAGTCACAATACAAGAATCTACCACATCGGCAGTGATTACGGATTAGGCAATGGTAGAAAATATGCTCACTAGCGTCATATTCAATCTATGATGTGTCGTGGTGCAGCAGTACATCGATCAAACTTACTGATCTCAACGAAAATAACTAATAATCAAAGTGATACATCATACCTCGTAGAACAAATCTGGATTGATTCGTTTATGACAAGCAGAAAAACAACCATTAGGTCTTTTAATGACTTCGCAATTACATTCGCCTGTGTCAAAATCTCTGTCTTCGCATTTCTTCGACTTAGCGTTGTCCTTGCATCTGCAATTGTAATGGCAATGCTGATAGGTTCGCAAACTGTTATGGCCTATTAATAGTCACCGTTCATCAACGGTTACTAAATATTAGAATAAAAAGATCACGAGCACACTGGCTTCAACGATTCCGCCTTTGACGTGCCTAGATAAAAGTAGGCGGCGTTTTGACGCTACTAAATTGGCGTCAACATGAAACACTCTGCTTTCGTCAGAATCGAGAGCTAATAACTTGGTATACAATTCGATCAAATGCATAAAACGATTCAATTTACCCAGGCTTCGCTCCTCCGACTTTGTAAATGTAACCGAATTCGTTGGCTGAGAGGCCTTTCATGTCGTCGTCTGCTATTCCATTATAATCACCGCAGATTCCTACACGAAACACATTTCGAGCTAGATACATACGGGATATATCTATAGTGGATATCGAAGCGACGCACCTTCAACGCAGTTCATGTAGGTAGGCGGAAGATATACATCAAGATTAAAATTCCCATTGAACTTTAAATCCACGTGGAACTTGGTTGTCACATAGAAGAACCTGCCCCGTCGTTTGATGGTGAGACCGCTCGGCTCGTGCAGGTATGGAAGATTGACAAGCACTTTATCAACCTGAGTTGCGCAGGATAATTACGTCAGAACATTATAAGTCCTTAATTTGAGAATTCGATCTTACCAGAAAATGTCCGCCTTTTCGAATTTCAATTTCTATGCCATGGACACGCACAAGAGCTCTCTCAAGCCATGAAATTCCAGGTTTTCCTCGTTCGTTGTTCTCGACCTAATATTCATGGAAATTATCAGCTTCGGCATCAATAAGTCGTTATTAATAAACTCCGCCGTGAGTCTACAATCGTAAGCTGGTAGAGGCCTCCGACAGCGGCAAAATAGTCAGGTAGAGCCAAGCTTAGACCCCTGTATCATTGTAGCGTGGCGATCATAATTAGATCGTCCGAAGAACCAAATCTAACAATCGTCAGATGGCGGGTATAGTGAAAAAGCCCAGTACTGTGACGCATATTAGCCTCGCGATACGTATTGAACAATTACTCGATATCATTTGTATACCGTAGCACAGCCTCGCTTCGCACTGACACTACAATCTAATACGTGGCTACTCATTTGGGAAGTTTAGCTCTCTTCTATTTTTGTATATGTTATATATATAATGTACCATTTTATATGCATTGGGCATAGGCATGCGATCTCTAATCGCCAGGCTTGTTTGCGCACTTAGAGAATCCTGAATCGCGTGTCATTAGGCAATTAGGCATACGATTTGCGCTGTAATAGTTGTGTTTTACTTTACCGGCATTTAAAACTCACCAGTACTTCGATGGAAGTCAGATTTGGACAAATCACGTTGACCAGTTGGTACATGCAAGTCCCCATGAAATCGATTGCCTTGTTGTCAAACGTCAGGTAATGTGGATCGCCACGGGCCACGCATTTTGCTTTTACTCTCTTATCTGCAACATAGTACATTCAAGATATATAAACGCATTCGATATGTTTCAAACGAGTCAGACGAGATGATATACTTACGACATCTTCTCCCAGAGAATCCAGGCGGACAAGCACAGCTCGTATCACCGTTCGCCAATTCCATACAGGTTCCCCCGTTTTTACATTTATTCCTAAGGAAGCATTTAGTAGCTTCGCGGAAAACAACAGAAGTGTTAATATTTGTTATTAGTTTCTCCATAATGAATACGAAATAACTGTACCTTGCTCGCACAGGGTCCCCTTGGTACCTTCCTTACAAATACATTCGAAATTCTTTTTTCCTATTGCGATACATGTTCCGTCGTTTTTGCAAGGGTCTTCGTAGCACGCGTTGAAGTCTAGAAACCAGGCCAAATAAGTGTAGCGGTTTCACGAATTTTATGGACATAATGCTCCTATTTTCAGTCGAGAGATAACATAACATGGTCTTTAACGGTCAATAGGACTGGGAACAATGATTCGAGAACTCGAATGCGAATACAATATTAATTCTGTTGTTTGGAGTTGATTTTACAGTACTGATATTAAACCCTCCTTTCCACTGACTAAGATCACTTCCCACCGTTGCAACCTTAAAACCTCGATAGGTCGGATGAAAACACTCAAAACATATATAGGCCCAGTAGTAGCGTTACCACATTTTGAGATCTGAAATTGAGGATACTTTTCAAATACTCTGAAAGCTCCAGCACCGAACAAGAAAACTGGTCATTTTGAAAACGATAATAAAAAATAGGTCATCACTTCGATTCGACTCCCGAATTACTCGCTTTTTTACAATTATGTGTAGTGTTGTCTTAAAAAAGATCATCAAATTGGCTCGGCTACCGTTTTAGCCGATTTTTCACGAATGTCTGACGTTCGCGACGTCGGGGTTCAGTTTTGGATCGAATTTTAGTAGTTTTTCTAGAAAAAGAGGACAAAGTCCCAAAAAATAGGGTAATTAGGCGTCCTCCAAGAACATTTTCAATTTTTTTTTTAAAGAGAACTTAAAACTCATAACAGCGGACGTAAGGTAACCCTAAGCCTACAAAGCTTCGCACATTGGTAGAAATGAAATTTCTGCAAAGTCGTGTCCAACCCACATAGCGTTGCTGTACGTGTGATGAAATGGCCAATTATCGATTATGTGGTGTAGAATGGGCATTGTATTCTTTGTGATCGCATAAAAGGTATAGATTTGAAATTTCCACTTCATCCGCTCTTTACGATATCATATTGAGTAATAATCGTATGCTCGTATCGAATCGAAGCCCACTATTCGATTCGGAATCAGACACGAATGGACGTTCATCTGAACGCTACACCAATCGCATTGATGTAACAAAATTGACCTCAGACACTAACTTACTTATTTGGCATGCGAACGGAGCTTTTCGTCTGCAATTTTTCGTCCTCATAGATCCGGTCATCGCCATAGCTCCACATTCCCTAGACCTCATCGGCTGGCGTCTTTTCCAGTTCACGAAGCTGAGGTTCGACAGCTTTCCGTCCGACCAGTAATAATCATCTTTGTCTATTTTGTCAATTCCTGTGTTTATAGACGGATATTTCATTATGGATTGTGTATTCATGATAGCGTGAGTAGTCCATCACAAACCTATTTGCAGTTGACCTTCCAGTTGGTCCCTGCGACTAGGATCGGCTCTTACAACAGCGTCCATCAAATTCACCATGAATTGGACAGCTTTCTTGCTCTTTATCTGTAAACAGAACAGATACATGATATGATTACTCCTGTACGACCCAGATGATCAATTTATTTAAATAGCTCTTCTTTACATGAGAGTAGCAATATTTATACCATGTCAAACAGACGGCCCGCGAGCTGCACCCGGCTCGCGTAGCTATACTGATTGAAAAATGCTTGTATTGTTGAGATTTTTAGTAAGCAACACTTCTATTAAATATTTCCTCAAATCAGCATCTGATTTCGAACATTGTTCATAGGCCACATTATGCCCATCAGACGGCCTTGTTGCTGTTCCACTCTAGTCGCCATTAGGAACAAATCGCTGATATTGAAACCAAATTCCGAGTATGCAAATACGTGCACACTGAGTTTGAAGTTTTATGGAAAATTGGAACAAAAGTAGTTATTCACAGAAGCGAAAACGCCGATGCGAAACCATTATTACAAGTTTCATACACAATATCACAGTTCGCGAAGAATCCGTGGTCGCGCTGCTGTTTAACTTCTGACGCAGAAGATCTGCTGCCTCCAGTGATCCCCGAATTGTGATTCAATTATAATGACGCAAATCCCAACGTCCGGGTTTACAGTTCAATCTTTTGTATTCTTCACAATTAATGCATAGGGCTAACGCCAAATTACGAATAAAACAAAGGGAGTATGGAAATATGCCAACTGATATCGTCGTTAGAGCCACTATTTGAGCCGTTAAGAACTGTATTCAATCGACAACCATGAATTCCGTTGCTTGCGAGTATAGGTGTTGCTTCAGTAAGCTCTATGATTCGTAATATACGATTATGTATAGACTTGACAATATAGTATTCAATAAAAATCAAGGGTATGGATTTTAGAGGCAACAGTTTGGAATCATTTAAATAGTCCGGCCCGCAAGCGATCCGACCTGCGGCAAAAGTTGAGTTTGACATCCCTGTTTTAGACCATGGCGTCCGCTAGACTAGAGGTCCTAAATTGCCGGTCCGTGATAACTTTCCGGCCGGTCCGCTAAATATATTTCAATTTTATTCCCAATTGCCAAATGTGAGAGGTCGAAGGCTTGTCTTATGCTTAACAACCTTACAGTGATTTAGAAATTTGAAACGTAGTTCTAAACGCTAAAAATTACATATATTATATAAATCAGAACATTTGTCTTCGCGCCACCGTAAGTATATATACCAATAATACCATCCACATGACGTTACAGCCTCCAGAGTCAAATTCCTAATTAAATGACGGCATGACAGCAAGGATTGTCAGAGAGCATGTATACGTGAATTAGATTAGAAGGCGACGAGTCGTTCAATTGCAGACTCTGGCTTAGTACCATGCAGTTCCACTATCAGCACGACAGAGCCGAGAAACGCTTCACAACAATTGAGGGGAGCGAGTCACAAATAAAAACAGTCAGGTGCTTTTTCACTTGGATTTGTGTTGTCTTTTACATCCACCAGGTCTCGATGGATATATCACGACATGAGTTTGTTGAAATCTTTTGACCCCTTCCTATCTATCAACTGCATCTCCCACTTTTTAATTGTGTGTAGCATGTGACTCGAGATATTCTACATGACTTCTTTGAGTCTCGTAGGTCTATATCGAGAGTAATAATTGAAAATAGGCCCAGAAACTGTTATTTATCTACTTGAATAAACATGTTTAGAGTTCGCAGAAGTGAGTTGAACCTGCCTTGAACTCGCTACTGAACAGTAAACACAATGAGTCGGACTCGGACTCGCGTCTTAACAGTAAGACTAGAACTGGGCCCGTGCCTCCTTAACATGGACTCGGACTTGACTCGGTAGTGAATTGAAAATGACTCGACTTGACTCGGAACAGAACTATAAAAGTCAAATAGACTTCTGACTCGGAACCTAGCGACTTGGTTACAACCCTTATGGCCAACGCTTATGCACCCAGTAATCACACGTCAACATGTCAAATAAACGTGTGTGGTCTGATCTACTTTCTGTGTAATGGCGTAATCATTACAACTATCTACCCTCTAATTTAAACTGCACAATTGGTGGTGTGGTACTGCACAATACGTGTTCGAAGTTCATCTAGGCTCCTCCTCGCCATCTCATCCGCGTAAGCGGTGTCTTATAAAAGCCTAGAAGTGGGCCGTGCTGCAAGTCGGCAGCTAAAAAGAACTAAAATGAAGGAAATTGGCCTGGTGTAAAATGACCATAGTAGTCGACAAAACACCACGAATTTCACAAACAAACAAACACAATTGGTGCATCTGCCGTTGCCAATCACGCAGTTTGCAATCGGACAACGGACAAGCAAATGATCCTCATGGAATATGAGTAAATGGTGTATGCAATAGTACTTTGTATTCTTGGAACATATATTTTGAGTGGTTGTTGAATGTATATGTGTATGCATAGGCGCCGAGATACGTAGTGACGGGACGGCGCAGCCACCCCATAACACATTTATGGGGTGGCAGCCACCCCATACAATCAGATTAAACGTCCGCGGTCTGCGATTTCAAATCATCAGCGCTGTCAATTAGCGAGTCCGTGATAGCGTACAAATGCCAACTATTTACCATTAACGGGTACGCGCGCGAATCATTGAAAACGCAGCTTCGTCGGCGACGACGAACTAGTGCTCAAAACGCCCCAATAAATTGTAATCTGTGATTAGTAATAAGACAATCGAAGCAACCTCGTTTACGACGTCAATTTCGACACGCTGGCGCCGAGAAACATCATCTTCTCTCTCGACCAGACGAGCGAATTCACGTTCTCCTTCTCTTAATTAAATTGTATTTGCGCCCATATTCGTTTACAACAGAGGTCTCAAACACGCGGCCCGCGAGACCATTTTATGCGGCCCGTGACGGCATTTTGGATTTCGAAGTATTCGACAATATTTAACTCCAATTTTTTTTAATTTGAGAACTTAAAACTCGCTCTAAAACTACTCCAGAAGCCTGAAACTACTCATCAAACTTCACTAATACATCACTTTCAAATGTTACCACGCAGTGGGAGATCAACTATAACGTGACATTGCTTGTTTATGATCGTAAAACATGACCCGTTGATGATTCGTGACTGAAATTTGTGATTTGAACTAGGGCGCGACCTTCTGTAGAATTACTCGTACTTGTACTCGTCGCGTCAAACGTTACAATCAGAGAAGGACTTTTGTGACTTGGTACAACTACGCACGCAGCAAACCATGGTGTCCTATATGGTGTGGACACAAGCAAATCTCACGGTTCAGTGAAATTGGTGTACGTCACACTTTCCATTTGGTCAAAGGCAATTTGACGATAATTTTTTACCGGCTTGCCGAGCATGAAATTTGATAAAACGGGTATCAATCGAGAGCTACCACAGTATACTGATTACGAAAATATAAAATACTTCTGCTCGTGGTCCTGGAACTCCCCAGAATAAGCTTCGAATGTTGCATTGTAAGTGAGTTTGGTATTGTGACGCAGCAATGACGTCTGGGAGCAGGTGAGGAGCACTGCAAGGTGCAAGCGTATTGGTCATTGTTGCGCAAGCGATTGAGCATTCACACTCTCACTCTCGTGCGCATTTGCTCCTAAGCTGCTCAGACGACAAGGTTGCGTCACAATACCAAACTCACTTACAATGCAACATTCGAGGCTTATTTTGGGGAGTTCCAGGGCCACGAACAGAATAAAATCTATATTTTCGCAATCAGTACGGTGATAGCTTCCCATTGATACCCGTTTTATCAAATTTAATGCTGGACAAGCCGGTCAAAAATTACCGTCAAATTGTCTTTGACCAAACGAAAAGTGTGCCGCAGACCAATTTCACTGAGCCGTGAGATTTGCTTGTGTCCACACCATATAGGACACTATGAACAAACTATGAAATCTGGTATGAGAAATGGTAAAATATCAAAAAGTCGTAGCTTGCGTTGGGTAGCTTATTTAGATATCTAAGCAGGTAGGTATGGCAACCGCCATTGGCATTATGTTACCCCTTTGATGTATAGTTGGATACATCCTGTGTCATCTTGGGTATCTTTATATATGTCATTATCGCCAATTTAATGTGGCGAGTATTAACTAGTCGTAGCCCACGCTTTACAGCTGTAACACCAATGGATTCTTCGGCGATTGCACATTTCTATTGCTATGGCACAGTATCCATTATGTTCAAGTTGTTATTGACCTGTTCCAACATTCGAAGGTAAAATCACACGCTGATTCTATTTGACTTCGGTAATGACATGATCAATATAGCCTAGTTATCAGGAGTAGGCCTATGCTCGAAACCAGGAAATAAGGCCTACTTTGAAATACATTGAATTCCCCTATTATTGGTGCTGCGGCCCACGGCGCCATCAAAAAGTAGGAATTGGACCGCGAGCACGTTTGAGTTTGAGACCTCTGGTTTACAACATAATTCTTGAGTTAGTTCCGTGATAGTCTCTTTAATTTGAGGCTTGGAGCGCGAAATAGGTCAGTGTGTTTGAGTATGCCTGCGAATTGAAAGTCATTTCTGTGCAAAGTGCGCATATTCATTACTCTAACAAGGCTTTGCCAACTTTTATCGGGAAATGCAACGATGCAGCTCAAACGTTATAATGAGCAAACAATTGTCGCGATGTCAGACTCGGAACAACATTGTGCTGTACGCAAGTTGAGGAATTACTGATTAGATGCGCGCTTTCTCGTTTGCTATCATCTATAGCAGGGGCGGGCAACTTCTCCAGTCGGCGGGCCGGATATAGGAAAATTAAGAACTTGGCGGGCTGGATTGCTGAATCGATACATTATTCGCCCCATTTATCCACATATACAAGGAATAAATCGTACTTAATGAATGCATTTTAACGACAGCAATGTAACTTCAAAGCAATTTGAAGGCAATTTCTCGCCAATAATGACGAGGACAATGTGGATTTGAGAACAGCATTGTCATACAGGCACCACCATGTCTGCTTCTCTCTGATCAATCAACAGTTCAACACTCGCTGCAATTCTTAATTAAGATTTCAGGGCGTTCGATACCCCAAATTTCACAAGATATCAATTCATTGGGGTTTAGTAGGTGACGAGATAGCGTGGTTATTCAACTATGTGGCCTATTTTATATCGATATTGAATTCATGCGGCCCGCGGCCGCCACGAAATTTGAAAGTGGCCCCCGACCCGTTTTGAGTTGGCGACCCCTGGCATACGCGGTGTCTTACAGAAGCCTAGAAGTGTGCCGTGCTCCAAGTCGACGGTTACGGAATCAAAAATGCGAAATATCGGCCTGGTGTAAATGACCATTGTAGTCGATAAACACCATGATTACCACAAATGACATTAGGGTTGAGTACATCGTAAATGCCGATAATGCAATAAGTCTTCTCGCTTCGACGAATTTACGCGTAAGCTCCACCCTCGCTCGCTGCGCATACATGTGTATAATGGCATACAGTCACTAAAATTTGACGTATGTAAGCAAGTAGTGGGTAATCTCGGAAGACTGGGGCCGCGGGCCACACTATCATGTAAGGCGGGAACTGTCCGCGGGCCGGACAAAATCCCTTCGCGGGCCGTATGTTGCCCACGGGCCGTATGTTGCCTGCCCCTGATCTATAGGCTACTAATTCTTGTCTGCTTTATTCACTCGTATTCCCTCGGTGTCACTTGTCAGTGCTTGATTTGTTATCATTATACTGCGAATTGTGCAGTGCACGGCGTTGAATTACGTTGTCAGATATTGATGCAAAACGAGATTCTCGGTGGCGCAAATTTGAATTTGAATTTGAACGGGAACCTTCAATGTTCCAATAAACTGCATTGCTGGACGGACTCTATCGAGCGCAACCATATCGCCTTTGGGATGTGTATTTCTATTGATAAGGTCGCGGCATGCGCTCATATTGCTCTTGTTGCAATTACACGTGGATAATTAAAAGCGCACATTTAACGATCGAATTCGACTGGCTGATCAGGGCCTACGTCGGGCGTAGGCCCCGGGCTGATATTAACCAGCGCTTTGTCGGTATTAAAACCCTAGGTGCATAGCCAGGGACTTCTCAATTATAACTAAAAATCCTGTCCTTTTGAAATGCCAATTCACAAATTCGTATTATCGATGCTGCGTACTCCGAATTGGCGAGAATCATTTGTATGCGAAATGGGTCATCGATATCTCATGTGCACCATCGTCGGTGGTTTGTTTTAGCGCGTCCGCATGCAGGCCCTGCTACCGTCCGCAGAAACACTTTTGCCAAACAGTGAGTGTAATATTGTTTATGTTTATGTATCTTTTTGATTAAAACTTATGCCCGCGTTTAAACAAATTGTGCTCGTTTCCATTGCCGAATCACGGTATTTAAGGTATGACTAGCGCACCCTGTAATTGTAATTATTGCGGGTTTGCGGCATGTCTGCAATTTCGTTATCGCGCAACCTTGCCGACTGATTGTACAGTCCTTATTAGATGTACAAATTCGACCTCATCGTTAGAAACGTAGATTTCAGCGCTCTGAGAAACATCATCTCCTATCGCGATTTGACGACCAAATGTACGTTCACCTTCTAAAAATTAAAGTGCATTAGTTGCATCGATGAGGGCCGCAAGCCGCGTTTAAAATATTTTGTGAACCATTTTTGTAATAAATATTATCGGAGCGCAAAGTTGAACAGTGTATTATTGTGTGTACCTGCCGGTTGGAATTTATTCCAGTGCCCATAATATTAATCCAATTATGCTTTGCGAACGTAAATCGGGAAATACAGCAATGCAGTCAAAATCGATGTTTTAATCAACAACCAATTGTCGCGACGCGAGCTACTCAATACTAAGTAAAATCACATTGTGCTGGCGGTAAGGGTTAATTACTGATTGGCCGCGCGCGATTGTAATCATCATTCTTGTCTGTTATTCTCATTCCAGAATAGTCGCGCCGTGTTGCTGCTCAGTGCTCATGGTCATTGCTCACTGCTCAGCCCAGCGCTGAATGCCGAGTATTCGGCAATCAATGACCTAATTTCGCAATCATCTCGGCGGGAGATCGCGTGGTGTTATGCGTGCACAGACGATTCTCGCTAATTGGTCGCGGTCGCGCGTAACACTGATAAGACTGGTTGAATTGCAACTGAATACTAGCATCAGAATGGTCTTTTCAAAAGGACGGGGTTTTGCGTTTCAAAAGGAGGGGGTTTCGACACCCCCTGGCTACGCGCCTGCCGCCACGCCATTCAAAAATAAAAGTCGGCGCCTATGTGTGTATGTGTTATATGTGTATGTCTACTGTCCATATTAAGAGCTTACGTTTTGGCCAAATATTCTTACTGGTGACGACTGACTCTCAAGGCCTCACGGCATCTCGTCATTTCACAGTCTTTAATACTTTTTTGTTATGTATCGTTTTTATTCTGTGAAGAATAAAACCTATTTGTCTAGTTATTTAAATAACTTTGAACTGGAATTTATAATATTTCTAGTCGTTTCTGTAGAAGCTTTATCAGTGTGCACTGCGATTGCCCAATATGAAAATTTCAGATAAACTTGATAGCGATATAAGGTAGTGTACGTCACTGGTGATGGGCCTATTGCGATTGAGATATCGCTTAATTTGTTATAGAGTAGTTTGCCAACATTTATACATACGTTATATAATTTACGATCTACGCTTGACGCTTATTATTTTTGGTAAAATGGCTATACTCCACACAAGAATGGGGATGATGCTGAAGCTAGAGAATTTGGAAAGTGCCCCTTATCCGTCAATGACATGATGCACATTGTTGTTAGGGCTGCTATACCATTCCCGTAACATCGTCCAGTTAATCTCAATTTTAACACAACATGACGTAAATACTGCAAGAGTGAGATGACTTTTCTGAAGACCATCAAATATTAATTATACTCATTTAAGCGTATGGATCGAATATTGAGTTTCTTGTCTATTTGGGTTTTTGATATCAATGCACAGTGCACAGACATCTAACCTTTTCGTACCGTTTGTGATAAATGATTTTACCTGATTTAAAGGATCGATCGGGATTCATGAGACACCTATCTTCAAGCTCTTGCATAGTTTTGAGATCTTCAAATTATATCTTCAGTTGATTTCCGTGTAATGTTTCAGAATAGGCTACAATACGCTAGCAGGCTACATCGACACCTGATCCGCTGTTACTCACAATCGTAGACCTATGTAACACTACATTCTCTATAGTCTAACACCAAGTAATCAAATGCTCAAATTTTGTATTGTGGACACCGACAAGATAGCGTAACGGTCAACCGATCCCCGGCCGGGCCAGACCAAAGACCTGATTACTAACACTGTTATCCATGACCAATGACCATGACTATCCCGCTTGGCGCTCATGCATTATTGGGAGAGCGTGGAGGGGTTGTGTAAGACTTGGAAAGCCGTGCACGGCTATATCTGCACCTTCCTTGCCCAGCGGCATATGCGCATCATGCGCTCATAGTATGCATATGCACAGATAATGTGTAATTGTGTATGTTTATCATGAGTCGGTGTATATACCGCAAAAGCATCAAGAACAAAAATAAACTATACGTCCTTTCCTTTCTTTCCATTACTTCTACAAATTGAGAATGTTTTGGCAAATTATGTCTTGCATTACCAAAGGCGGTGTATACCCCCATTTCATTTGCACAGGCGCGCAGTGAGTCTCTATCAAGGTTGTTACGACTGACTCACCGTCACCATTGCGTGAAATTGGAGAGGTTATTGAATTGCTGTCTTTATTGTGGAATATTGGTTTGTTTCTAACAGTCATCATAATCATCGAAATTTTGAAATGCGTGAGAACGCATCTCATTCCTTCTAAAGACGCGACACTATTTTAAACTGGTTACTTACGATGGCCAACATCCCGTTATCCTGTTCGCAACGTTTCACGGCGTCAGAGTATTTGAGCATATCCGTGAAAATCTTAACACATCTGCTTTCGTCATCATACATACTGTATCCCGCCGGGCACGTTGCTATAAAATATATTTCTATGTCGTGTGTTTTCAAGACAGTTAAGTTGTGAATTCTACATACGTTTCTCAGCATCTGATTCCCCGCTGAACAATAATAGTAATAGGATTCCGACGCTGACTGCTAGAGATATGAAAATTTCATTTATTTCCGCATTAAAATCTGATCGTAAATAAAGATGATGATACCTGCTAGATTGCAGCCGATCAGCGTTCCCAGTTTTAAACCGGCCATGTTTGGACAATTTTGCCCAATATATCCGGAGGAGTCTAGGTCGTAAGTCTAGAATAACATAAAACAACGTCATGGTCTCATGGAGTGATGAGTCATCGATATAAAAACAAAAATAATAACCCATAGCATATATTATTGGTATTAAATAATCTTCACTGGCACATAGGATAGAAAGCGAGTATCAGAAACAAATATTTGTAACCGTGACGCACAAGGCCAGAAGCGGCTGCAGGCGCCACTCAAATTGCACTATATTTAATAATAATAATCTTTTGCAATGCTTCTGTACGAATACATCCGTAAAATATACGCAGTCAGTGAGATCCTCGGCAATGCGCACAGTTGTTCGGTAAACAGAAGTCCAGAATCTTGAACTTAGGAGATGGAACGAAACATATAAGAAGTTCTGTTCATAGGTTACATATGCTCTATAAATATATATATATACATTCATACCCCAACTTCATCTTATCTCGTAGAGAAAAAACGTAGAGGATTTCACCTTTAAGCTGATTAGGCCCCCGCGATCATGCCGGCAAATAATAGGAATGGATTTCATTTAGAATCTTAGCTGCATTGATCTTCATCATCATCCCAACAATTATAATAATGAGGTAACCGAGTCCGTGGGATGCTCGGGTGCATGCATACGTTCGCAGTTGATAATGAGTAAATCCTCCGCCTAAGACGGATTAGAGGACGTACCGCTTGAATCTGCTTGGCCAATTATCGCAATTTGCATGTGTCTGTAATACTTTGTATACTTTGATCCTTTACCCCTGATGAGAGTATAACTGGCCTCGCCGGTCCAACGCAGGTCACCTTGGGTATGCCCACGCCATGACGACCTAATGTCGATAGTGTACGAATCTGCATGCGTTTCGTAGGGATGGTGTGAACCTCTGAAAGGTTCAGGTTCGTGTGAACGCGAACCTTTTTGAAAGGTTCTGTGTGAACACGAACGTGAACCTCATGACGTCACGTGACGTCATTTTGCTAATTTCATCTCTATCTTTCAATGAAGCGATAACCTATATTAATGTACACGATACCTAGCGACGACTCTGGCCACATAAGGCCACAATGTTGAAGTACATATTGGTGTTTTAAACGCCGCTAAATGTATCAACTGAGGCAATCAAAGGATATAATACTCCCATAAAATTAATATCTTCCGTCGCTTTGCCAACAATTTCGACGAGGACATACGAAGAAATATAAGCTTACGCCTTGAAGGTCTAGGTCAGACCGGACAATGTATTCGGCGTCTTGGTATTGCTACATTGATATTGAGCAGAGTGTAAAACGGGTTTCTATACTTGCTACAGATATTACCCCATTAACAAGTTCTACAGCAGTAGCCAACACCTCAATCGCACTGATTTGGTTTTAATGGTACAGTAAAGATATGAATACAAGATTGACCCCGTACGCCTGCTAGATTTTTTGCATCAGAAAACGATATCAATCTCATTAATTGGTTGAATAAGCATCATTCGCTGACCACGTATTCGGCTCGTGATGTTGTGTGATTGCGGCTCAAGCTCACAGCAGAGTGTCACTAAATATCCACAAACGGAAAGCTGGATATTTCGAGCAAACTATTGTAACAAAGCAAGTAAAACTTTTGAGATTGTCAAGGTGCATGTTCGTTTAGTGTTGATTTTTAATGCTGCCAGCGCCATACATAGAGTGGCCCGCAGTTGAAATATAATAAATTTGAACCAAAGATGTTACAATGAAGTGAAAATTGTAATCTATGAAAAAGGTTCACAGTGCAGAACCTACCGAGGTTCTGTTGTGAACGCGAACCTCTAAATTTCCGAGGTTCACACACAGAACACGAACGTGAACCTCGCGTTCACACCATCCCTATGCGTTTGCGCATTTGACTTCCATCTTGCAATCGTAACGTGCTAAAGAGACACGAGATTTTTCGGCATCGCTAGAATCCAGCAAAATGTTCCATTTACATCGCAAAAATTTATCGTCGGGTTTAAGGAATATCCGCACGCGGTGACACGACTCGCCGGACGATTTCATCCCGACTGCGAGTTAATAATAAGTAGGGCAAGATTTTGCAACTTTTGCAACATTTTTTTTACAGATTCCTAGATACTCAAAAACTATGTACCATGATGTTTTAAGCTGTTTGGAGGGATGTTATAGTGCAACTTTTTGCAACTTTTCTCTATTTTTGATACCAAGTTTTACTGCAATTTTATCAAATAATGCGTCGAAATGTGAAAGAGTGATTTAAAAACATGCTATAAACTATTTCTAGTATAGTTCTATTCTCTTTGATTTGCATAACAAAGAGCTACGCGATGGGTTAGCTGCATCTCATTGTTATCCATGACACAGTGGCTCGCAAGCAAGAAACTCAACTATCCCTGCCAAGCACGACCGTTTACGAACAATATGTAAATAGATCGTTTTATTAATTCTGTCGTTTAAATTTGAGATAGTTTCCCATTTCACGAACTCCCAGACGAGTTCGCAGAAAATTGCATCTTCGCTGGGCCACCTTATTCAGGCTATTGATTTAGTTAAAGTCGCCAATACTGAGTTTTACTGCAACGCCTTGAGTCAAGTTTGCAGACCTAAGGGGCTTGGGGTGTGTTATTTGGCTTGTTTTAGGGTAGGGGGTTATCGATATGCTGTATGGCTTTTTGGGGAAAATTATTCCCTCATTGCGTAATTTTCTTGCTGCGTAGGCCTACTGGGGAAATATATAATTTTGGCGGTCTCGCCGGTATGTCCGTTAAATGGCGAAGTAACAAATTTGACAGCTCTGCAGGAACTACCCTTCTAATTCAACAAAATTATAAATGCAACATTTTACTGCAACTTTTATCAAAATGCAACTTTCTCTCGATTTTAGTGCAACAAAAATTTGCACTGATAAAAATTTGCAATAATAAGTAAATGAAGGAATAATTGAAATCAGCACATTTCTATCAAAATATGAGATTTTTGTTTGTTCAACATAAATATTAGGGATGGTGTGAACTTGAAGTTCACTTTCGCGTTCTGTGCGTGAACCTCAGAAATTTAGAGGTTCACGTTCACAAACGAACCTTGGTGGTTTCTGCACTGCGAACCTTTCTCAAATATTACAATTTTCACTTCATTATAGCATCTTTTGTTAAAATTTATAGCATTTCAACTTCGGTCCACTATATGCATGGCACTGGCAGCATAAAAAAATCAACACTAAACGAGCATGCACACTGCACAGCACATTGACAATCTCAATACTTTTATTGCTTTTTAACAAAAGTTTGCTCGAATATTTAGCGACTCTCAGCTGTGAGCTTGACCCGTAATCACACAACATCAAGAGCGAAATACACATACATGTAGGACGTAGGTAGTCACCGAATGATGCTTATTCAACCAATCATTGAAATTGATGTCGTTGTCTGATGTAAAAAATCTAGCGGGCGTACGGGCTCAATTATGATTTCATATGTTTATTAAAGCAAATCCGTGCTATTGGGATGTGGGCTACTGCTGTATAACTTTGTTGTATCATTTGCTTGCCCCCGTCACAAAATCAGGGTTCTGCAGGGTTGTAATGACTCGAGACGCGATTTTTTGGTAATTCGACTTCACTCGACTCGACTTGAGGCAAATGATGTATTGACCGGACTTGTAGTCGAGTCATTTCACATGACTCGAAATTCAGACCATGAAGACTGGCATTTCGTTGTAACTTCGAAGAATAGTAAGTTACAACTTGTCGTCTATCGGTAGGGTATACTGGTCTTTGTAAAATAAGGCCGGCAAATGTGTATAGTGGGGATAATTACTCTGTTCGGGCGATATTGAATGCCTCGTATTCATAATAGAGTTGAACCCTGACTTGGACTTGAAGTTGACTCAGTGGTGAATTGCAAATGACTCGAGTTGAATCGAATCAAAACTCTAAAATCATAATTGCAGAATCACGGAATTGCTAATGCGAAACTTTGTATCTAAGTTACATTTCCAAGGTATGTTAGTTACTACGATAAAAGTGATTTTGGGTTCGTTCTGGGAGAGAGTTCAATAACCTTTTTATGGACTGACTCAAAATAGTATCCGAGAAAATCCGAATGGTGATTTACTAATAATGATCGGAATTCGAAGATTCCGAGTGTTGTCTTGTATTTCTAGAATGGTGTTAATTAACCTCTGAAAGGTTCAGGTTCGTGTGAACGCGAACGCGAAACTATGACGTCACGTGACGTAATAATGCTAATTGCAATCCTACATTCCAGTGAAGTGATGTGTACAGTAGCCTACACGCTAGCGACGAGTCGAGCCACATTATACCACAATGCTGAAGTACATGCTGACTTAAAGGGGCACTGCGCTCTAAAAATGATGTGGTCTCAAATTGAAGGTAAAAACGAACAAAAATTTTTGGCCGCGGCCATTTCCTTCAGAACGCCACCGTAATGGAGCTGCAATTTATTGAAATTTCTACAAGACCAGCTGCCGCGGCTGCTTAACCCGTTACATGGCATGATATCTTCACCGTCGCACAGGGTTGTAATGGCTCGAGTCATGACTCGACT
Organism: Botryllus schlosseri; assembly: GCF_051294905.1. Lineage (NCBI taxonomy): Eukaryota > Metazoa > Chordata > Ascidiacea > Stolidobranchia > Styelidae > Botryllus > Botryllus schlosseri. The sequence continues at coordinate 11,358,236 of NC_137246.1, forward strand.
CGAGTCAGACTCGAGTCACGTTTTTTTTGTGACTCGACTTGACTCGAGTCATTTTCTTGAAATAAGAAAATGACTCGACTCGACTCGAGTCAATATTTGGATTGACTCGACTTGTACTCGAGTCATTACGCATGACTCGACCCAGGTCAATGACTCGGCTTATTTTATATGACTTGAAGATGATTAAATTTGCGAATAGTAATGGCTAGTTCAACACATCTGACGAATTCTGCCGACATCGCTATTTGTCACCACTGCTTTCGTTGCACTCGTCTGATATCAGATATGCCGCCGCAAAAACAACAGACAATGGTACCATAGTGTCCTATATGGCGTCGACACAACCAACTATCACGCCTCAGAAATTGATTCACGTCACAATTTCGATTTGGCTACAGGCAATTTGAAGGTCATTTTTGACCGGCTTGGCGAACATTAAATTTGGTAAAACGGGTATCAATCGAAAGCTGACTCTGCACTGATTACGAAAATATAGATGTTATTCCGCTCGTGGCCCTGGAACCCCCACAATCAGCCTCGAATTTTTCATTGTTATGGAGATCGGCATTGGGACGCAATAATGCTGTCTGGCTCTTTTGCTCTTGAGCTACTCTCTCGTTTCGCCAGACAGCATTGTTGCGTCCCAATGCCAATCAGGGTAGTACCAACTACCAACCCTGCTCTCCCTCTCACTCTACAACAGAGATGCCACTCCTGGGTTTTTCCACCCAGATCTGGGTTTTTTGAGCATCACCTGGGTTTCTGGGTTTTTATCCTTGAAATCTGGTTTTTTTTCAACATCCAGTTCGCCAGGTCAGTTTTACGCTCGAAAATTAAATGTTAGATTAGTATGATCGCAATATTGTAAAATGCACGCACTTCAGTTCGCCATTGTCGATGGATTTTGCTGTTATTGTAACAACAGAGTGTTGAGAATCTATTTCACTACTAAAATGAGAGTCTTCGGCTTGATGCGATGGAGCTTCATTGAACGGTAACTTCCAAATCACAGAAACTCATCTTCATATAGGAAATCCAAAAAGAGGACACTTTTTTCAGAAATTTGAGACTTGCAAAACCGGAGAAGAATTCTCAAAAACCGGTGGAAAACTGAGAATTTTTCTCACTTTGTGATCGGTTTACTAAAAAATAGCGTTTTTCTCTTCGCATTGCTAGGTGGATGACTAAAAAAAAATGAAGGTCAACTTTTCGCTCAGAGCTAAAATCACCGTTTTTCACTCCGAAATACCTGCCGGAGCGTCACTTCTGTGCTAATTTACGGCATATCACTCGCAATTTGCTCTAAATCTGACCTAAATTTTCAGAAAAGAGGACAAAATCTCAAAAAAGTGGACAAAAGGGCGTCATCCGAGGACACTTTCAAAAAGTCAACAAAGAGGACAAATCCTCTTAAAAGAGGACGTATGGTAACCCTAATATAGGACGATTGCCAGTAGCGAACTCGGCACTTGGTGAACTTGGTGAACAATTCGGCATGTATCGATGAATATCATGTAACTGTATGGTATGCACAAGCACATGAACAGACCTGGTGATGATCCGACTAATATAATCCTATTGTTATCTGAGTATATTTATAATTCCAACAGGGACACTCAGAGAGAGATAGTTAGTTAGTTGGACACCCCTAGCAAGTTAATCAGAGGCATTGGTTATCAGCACATTCGAACCCTAACCCTAAGTCCCTTACCCCAACCCCGAATTTCATGATTTGACAGTTATTTATTTCCACTATACATTGGTCTGTGCTCATTCCAAATAAAAGTGATTGTCGTAAGATTAATCAATCCAAAGCTACTTTCAATCTGTTCTGGTCGCTGAAAATAATGGAAATCATCCTTAGAAATAGGAAATGGATGGTATTGCATTGAACTTTCGCAGCGCGATGATATAATTAGTACCGGACCGGTACACTATCATCAACTATTCACGCTGCGCCCCAACCCCCAATTGTATCATAGCGATGTGTCGAGAGGAAAACATCATGTTTTTTGTGCGATTCGCAGTGTTAACCAAGCAAAATGTGTATTATGAACGGTTGTAAATTCAATATCAAAGGCTTCAATGACTGTATGAGTGTATTGGACGGCTATCAGGCTCCACTTTCACAGCTATCTCGTGTCTTTTGCGTGAAATATAGGATCTGGGTTTTTCTGGGTTTATTTCGCCTCCACATCTGGGTTTTTCCGAAATATCCCAGTGGCATCTCTGCTCTACAACCATTCAATTAGGTACACTATCACTGTCAATTACTTGCGCGCATTAGTGGAAGCATTGAAAAATTCTATTTTAAAGCGTTTTGCAGGAGTGTTTGTAAATGTGCACATGATCACAACTGATGAGTCTTTGGATTGGCCTATCGTTAATCCCAAACCGTTTGGTGAAACCATCTTCTTCACATCATGCGTGTTCGATCCGAAATTTGCTTTCCATTAGCTTATGGATCTAAATTGCTCAGAACAATCCCGAATTGCACTGCGGCAGAAAATAATCGAGTTGATGATGACTGAGCCTGACACTCATGCATACAGGATCACCAGCCAAGGTACAAAATCATCTGACGAAGAGGTAGGCTACTAGATCCTCCGCAATCAAAGTATTTAAGACTTTTCAATTATACAAGCAAACAATCGAAGCAAAGTTCAATTAGAGCCAACGCAATGACTCAGATAGTCAAGTAATTGGAAGAGACTGATAAGCTCATGTGTAGATTTGAAAGCGATGATTCTTTGCATTTTTGGGCGACTCGAAAGAATGAGTATCCTATGCTCTTCAGTGTGGTTCAAAAATGCTTATTAATTCCTGCATCTAGTGCACCAGTGCAACGTGTATTCAGTAGAGGTGAATTTATTCTAAGGCCATGCCGCTCTAATATATCTGAGGATCTCCTTTCCACTTTGGTATTTTTAAAGTGTAACTCATCATTGATGTGATCTGCTGTCTGTGAAAACACACAATACCATCTGTCTATTTGAGGTTTTGTTAAGTATGTGCATTGTGCACGTGAGTAATAATGAATGGCTAATGCTGCATGATGTTTGTAGAATAGGACTGTTCAAAAGTAACTTCTTTTTTATTTTACTCGGTGCCTACTTGATTACGTTGCATAAAAAGAACATTGAATCTGGCTCAATTTTAAAAAGTAGAATCAATGATATGATAGGAGAAAATTTTGGATTTGAAAATAAATGAAGTATTTTTAGTGAGAAATTCTTTCATATAATATAATTACATAGTAGTAGTAAGCCGACTATTTTTCATATCCAAAATATTCTACTCTAATAACTTCATTTCTTCTAGTTGGAATTTGCTATGAATCATATTTTTACACAATGTAACAATATCATGAGATAGCCGGTAAAATTCGAAAATCTCTATTTATAATTAATCTAAATTTTTCTTTCATAGCATTGCTTTCTACTGGTTGGAATTGAGCCAAATTTGATTTTTTTGGGCAATCTAAGAATTTCAAGAAGTAGCCGGAAAACTTGAAAAAATGTTTTCGAACAGCCCCATTGTACAATTACTTCTCCAATGCTGATGCTGCGATGTAGTCTGTAATGCAATTGGGAAAACCTTAAGTAATATCAAAAGGTATCGGTTTTTTGTCACTGCACAATGCACATCGCTGCATGCACGCTTTTACAGCATGCTGACTTGGTGTAAATACCTCTACATAAACATGCATCTGTTGATTCTCTATCAGCTGGTATCTTGACGTGAACTCGTTGGTTCTCTATCAGCAATTTGTGAGCTATCGTCGATGTGCTTATCATAAAAACTGAATGCTTGAATTGGTGATGTATCAGACTGACAAGACAGATATTTGATTTTACGTTCTAACTTAGTGAAGTTATCTGTAGCATCGGTAAATGAGGCCAGGATCTGTCCGTTAACTGCCTAAATAAACACGTGCCAAAACTCTGATAGGGACAAAATGAGCATGTTTGTCAAGCTAGGAATTCGATATCACCCAAGCAGGATTGAAAACATGAGCTGAAAATGACTTCAATACTGTGACTTGGACTCGACTCGAGTCATAACACTATGACTCGGACTTGACCCTTTAAACGGTGACTTGGACTCGGACTCGAGTCGGTGATGAATTGAAAATGACTCGACTTGACTCGAGTCAAAACCACAAAAGTAAGATTGACTCGTGACTCGGAACCATGTAACTTGGTTACAACCCTGCCGTCGCACTTGCTCGACGCGATTAGGCAGTCACGCAGAGCACGAATTTTAGATAGTTGTCAGCCGATGTTATGAAGGAAATGTGTCTAAGTTTCGTTCTCTGCGTGACTGCCTTATCGCGTCGAGCAAGTGCGACGATGAAGACATCGTGCCATGTAACGGGCGAAGCTGCCGCGACAGCTTGTCTTGTAGAAATTTCAATAAATTGCAGCTCCATTACGGTGGCGTTCTGAAGGAAATGGCTGCGGCCAAAAATTTTTGTTCGTTTTTACCTTCAATTTGAGACCACATCATTTTTAGAGCGCAGTGCCCCTTTAACGGCCTATGTCAGACTGGACCATTCGGCGTCTGACTAATACTACGTTGATATTGAGCAGAGTGCAAAACGGGTGTCTCTCATTTCTATACTCCGTTACCTCATTCACAAGTTATACATACAGTAGCCAACTAAAACCCGATCGCATGGATTTTGTAGGTATGATACAATAAACATCAAATCAAGATGGATCACGTACGCCTGCTTAATCTTTCACATTAGACAACGATGTATTCTGTATATCAATTTCATTGATTGGTTGAATAAGCATTACTCACTGACTGCCCAGAGTGCCCATGCGTAGGGTATGTCGCTCTTGATGTTGTGTGATTGCGGGTCAAGCCCAGATCGCAGAGTCTCAAAATATTCACAAACGGAATTCAGGACATTCCGATCAGACTTTTGTCACAGAGCCAGTGAAATCTTTGCGATTGCCAAGGTGCATACTCGTTTAGTGTTGATATTTTTTCATTATGCCAGCACCATGCATAGAGTTGCCCGATGTTGAAATCAGGGCTTTGGAGCAGCCGGAAATTTGCATTGCTTCAGCTCCGGCTCCGGAGCTTTCTTCTCTCATACATTAGCTCCGGCTCCAGCTCCGGAGCCGCATTATTACCACTGCTCCGGCTCCAGCTTCGGCTCCGGCTCTGAAAACTATCGAAGGTGTCTGTCTATATCAGGGGTGGGGAACCCGCGGTCTGCGGGCCATATGTGGACCCCGAGAAGGTTTTGAGTAGCCCGCAAGCTAATTTCCCATCATATTATCGAAATTGAATTGCTCAGATTGTGAACTTGCAAGGCCAACCAAAAATATAGTTAGTATGGCCGTCACACTTGGAATGTTGATGAGTAAAATGTCAGTTCTGACGCATTGGCAGATCCAGGGTCCAGCAGTCACATTTTTAGTAAATTGTCGTACATTACAATAAACTAAAAAAGTAGTAAAATTTTTCTAATTGTCACGCGATTTCTTTCTCTGTAGCCTATACCCCCACCTGAAAATGAAAAAAACACCTGATATAGCCGATTGAGTCTAACTATATTAGCAATTACTAGAGAAAGTATATTCGCGTTTGCGCTCGCAGAAAGATCGTCGACGATGAAATGTGGGCAAAAATGATTGTCATATATTAGCGAAAATCTTCGATATCGATATGTCCAGATGCCGAATAGTCCTGTCCTTGCAAACTGAGCCCAGCGGGCGGTAGACAGTCGACCCGAAATATACCCAAGTAATAATAATATTCATTTTGAAAATTTTACGCGCCTGGCGCGCCTAGTGGGCAACGCACTCGTTTGTCAATTTCATGTGGCCGTTTAGCCGAAAAGGTTGGCCACCTCCGGTCTATATAGATTACTAATTTACCCGTAGGTTAGTTATCTATGGTAATCTAGAGTCAAATCCTTACTGAAGTGAATGACGATGATGCGCAGTAATGAATTCCAATTAGCATGCATAATTGCATACTCAATAGCACTGTCCAATTTCGCAGCTCGATTAAAGAACTGTCACGAAAGAACGAGTATTTGCTCATCCGATTCATAGCAACGATGAGATGGAATTTCTCGGCTCGTACTCGTCATATCGACGTGTGCAACGAAATCACGTTTTTATCGTCTCTCCCATTTCGCGTAATACATAGTGATCATTATTTTCGGACCGTATACAATTGGTCAACAAGGTTGTGGTGATGATGAAATTGCGAGTATGTCGAATACCCACAATATTCACAGGCATATTTCGCATACCGAGGTTCGGCACTCATGTATGAAAATTGAACATTGAACATACGACTGCTCTGCTGTTCACTCATGTATGAAAATTGAACATCGAACATACGACTGCTCTGCTGTTAAATCCCCAGGAACATGGTTAGTCGGAAAAGGTAGCGCCAAAGAGGAAAAGATTCTTAATTTCGCGAAGGCCTGCTGTTGAATTATGTGAAGTCAGCAGATATGGTTGTTGCATATATAATAGCATCCTATGAAATACGTCGGAGCCGGAGCTACCCCTCAAATAACTGGCTCCAGCTCCGGCTCCGGCTCCGGCTGAATTTTATGTGAAGCTCCGGCTCCGGCTCCAGCTCCGGTAAAAATGCACGGCTCCGGGGCTCCGGGCTCCGGCTCCGGCTCCAAAGCCCTGGTTGAAATGCATAGAATTTCAACCAAAAATGTTGTAATGACGTGAAATAATTGTGATATAGGAAAAAGGTTCACAGTGTAAAGTCAGCCAAGGTTCACTTGTGAACGTGAACCTCTAAATTTCTGTAGTTCACACACAGAACGCGAATATATGAACCTCACGTTCACATTCACACCATCCCTATGTATTCCTCATAGCGCATAAGCAGCGCCAACATCGAATTACGATTGACACCAAGAAACTGCGGAAATCTGTCAACTTATATCGTTGCGACTCACCAGTTAAAGCCTACCGTGTTTCTGGATTATAACTATATTTAATGTACCAACCATTTTAATTTTAGCAATTTCAACAACGAAGTATTCCACTGAGAAAAAAGCTATGGATTCGGATGCTTACATTTTGTCATCATTTGACTGGTCAGGCCCATAAGCCAATGGTTCTTAACTTTTTGGAGCGCGACAAAAATATCAGTTTTAAATACATCTCGCGACCCAGCCCTCACACATTGAAATTTCTAATGTTATTAAGTTCGTTAACACGGGCATGTATGAAATGGAGAAGCTGCAGAACCAATTGTAAGCAACGCAGTTCTATGAAATAAGATTCATTATAAAAATGTCGGTGATTCAGCGAGGTGATGTCACATATAATTTGTACTGGGCTCTATATGTTATTGCATATGTATCCATGGTTTCCAACCTTTTTCTATATTCACGAACTCCTATAGTAGGGAATTAATTTGTAAGCTCGGAGACTTTTACATCATTGGAGTTGGCGAGCAAAGCACCGAAACACATTTCAATATATGATGTAGTTGTACAGATACACACAATTATTACGCGACTTCCGTAGCGAATTAAGTCTGAGTCACGAACGAGCCGGAATAGGTGGGCCGGACTGCAAACGCAAAGTCAAATTTGTTTGTTTCCATGTTGGCTAACTATCGGCAAGGCGGAAATACCACTTGGTCAGGCCCCCTTAAAAAGTTGGTCTTGCCCCCGACAGGGTGGCAACAAAAACTTATGAGAGAGGGGGGGCTTCGCACCCAGACCAGCCCCAACCCCTGCCAGGGTGTAATATGATTCACCGCTACTTGTCAGCGACATTTCTAAGCCTGGTTAGTGTGTTCTCTTATATCGCCTGATCGCGCGAATGCGGGAAAATTTTCTATAATTGATGATTAAATCGGTCAGTCATATAGGAAATTGCATCAATTCTAGATTGCTATAATTTTTTTTATCCTCTCTCTGCCCACGTATTCAGATTTACCGGTAGAGCTGATTGAGGTGTCGTCTTGGAAAATGTAGGCCCCGTAGATAGTAATTGAACATGTTCGGTCGGGCCCGTTGGTATAATGACTTTGTCACATGATGTTACTCGGTGACCTTCAGTCTGCTATTGTCAAAAGATATTGAAATCGCCAAAACGTCCTAAACTAATAGACCCACACGATTTCAAATTGGTATTTCCTCACCGGCAAATAATTTTTCTCTGCGGGATGGCATTTTTCTTGTGGGGCTCCGACTGCCAAGACAGGACCATTCGGTGCCAGTCAATTAGGCGACTTTGAACAAATACACATACATGTGTTGTATACATATCGAAGATTTCGGTCAGCATAAGGGCAGTCCTTTTCGGCCAAGGTTCTTTCGATCCCGATCGTACTGGCACACTTCTCGGAGTCGCATGGTACATGGCCGAAAATTTCATACGTCTTGTTGCGTCGCGTGGCGCGGTAATGACCGACGACGAAATGCCCATTTCTACGAATCATGAGTAGGCTACTTTTTTGTGGAGGGGGGGGGGGTACCCAATAATCGAGACATTCGGCAACAATAAATCGCGCCTAGCGCGAAAAAAAAACACCGGATGAAGTTGCATAAATTTTCGAGCGGCAGTTATGGTCCTAGGTAATAAGCGAATTGTGCTTTATAAACTAATCAATTAAATAATTATATATTGACAACAACAAAATTGATATAAAGAATGTATCGTTGTAGATTGTAAAAACGGATTTATCATCATGAATCATAATATATGTTGATTGTGGATCTTTTATGTTTATCTGTGGAACCTCCAGCGGAACCCCTGACTAACAACTCAGTGAACGCCTGAAGCTTCTATGAAAACCGCCGGATATATACCACTTCCAACAGTGGAACCCAATGTGGGCGTGAGAGCCCCCGTGGAGGGGGGGTTCGCGAGTTCGAAGGGGCGCTGGCCACGAAATGGGCGATTGAGGGGCGCTGGCTACAATATTGGGCGGTATGGAGCGCTGAGACCAAATGGAAGCGGTGCATAGGTTTAGAACGCAACTGGTGTGTAGTGTTGAAACGATTGATGAATATATATATATCGACTTTCAATTAAATAAAAGGGAAAAAGAAAACAGGAAACAAAAGAACATCAAGATGATCAGGTTTAGGCCCTTGTTAAGCGCCTCCAGCGTGGGCGGTCGTGGGCGTCTTCGAGCGATAGCCCGCGTTGCGCCAGCTCTATTGTCGAGCGCCATGTGGTTCTATTCCAGCCACCTCTGCGCCATGGCTCCGTCGGAATGTGGTTGATGATGGCGGCGGCTGGTTGCTCGTCTTGATGCCGCACTAGATGACCGATTAGGCCAGGGGTGGGCAAACTTTTGAGCTCGCGAGCCGCATTCAACATCTGAATTCATTCGCGGGCCGCACTATATAAAATTGGGATTATAAACCAAAACGCAATATTTGTATTTGATAATGCATAGTGAGGACATGGAGATAATATGCTTATACAAAATAAAACAACATTGCTTTGATGATATCGTACACGCGTCAGAAACAATGGTGAGATTTCATTGGCTGATCGACCTCAATAATCAACTTGTCAAAACAATGCTGACAGCATCATAACCATGTTAGCTTCAAACACGCTTATACTAAGTGTAGATAAAATAGTAATACCCTAATTATACGCATACAGAGAACGAATCTATAGCTACGACGCGCACGAATCGTTTTTTATAAGCACATCACTGAAATAATTAAAACTGGAGTGAAATCACACTCGTGATCCGAATTATGTCGAATTATCTCGTTTAGGATTTATGTGATGTTTAGCAGTTGAAACCTTTCAAACTGCATGGGATTTGAGATCGGGCTGTCGCGCCAGAAGTTAAACATAAAAAACAGTGGTTCTCAAACTTTTTAAGACAACCCCTTATCGTCATATCACAAAACGCAACCAGGATGCTAGCAAACCTATAACGGATAATTTTAGGGCATGGAAGGATACGATTGCGGATGAGAGATTGTTAAATATGAAATTCAGACTAAATACAGAGCAAGAAATATGAATTTTCAATTAAGGTCAGTTTCGCGTCCCCCAGTTTGAGTAACTACTGCCTTCGAATTATCATGGTGAAATATACCAAGAAAAAGTTTAATAAAGTTCCTGCAATAATTCGATTTTTATTACGCATTTTATCAATATTTTTAATAAGTTTCTTTAGACTCTCGCGGGCCGCACAAAACGGTGTTGCGGGCCGCATGCGGTCCGCGGGCCGTAGTTTGCCCACCCCTGGATTAGGCGGAAGCGTCGTTCAGCAGCCAGCAAACGGCATGGGACCATTTTTGTGAGTTTGCGCAGAGCATTGTTGGATATGTGCTCCGGTGGTGGATGCCGAGTGCGTAGCGGAGGAGTGCATCGTAGTTGGCGTTGAGTGTCTTAGCCAGCTTTTCTGTCACCTTGAGTGCTTCTATTCCGTAGAGAAGAACCTGCTCGACAGTGGCACGGAAAATACGGGTCTTGAGCTGGGGTACGGTACTTGAGTGGAAGAGGCAATGTAGCTGTCTTGCCGCGCCCCAGGCCTTTGCTCGCCTCGCCTTCAGTGCTTTTCCCGAGTCCGCGACGTCAATACCGAGGTATGAAAAACTCTTGATATTCCTGAGCCTGACTTCTCCCAGTTGAATTGGTATCGCGTTCTGCGGCAGATTGATGAATAAAGAAGCCAAATACGCAGTAAAATGCAAACGCGATTCAGTCAAAGTAATTTAGGGTAATCGTCGTCTATTCAATCAGCTGCACCGGAAAATACCATTATTGTTAGTTGACAGTGTTGATCCTGCTAATCGGTGAACTGATTCAGCAGTCCCTAGAATTCCTAGAATCTAATGCTGTGCGTTGTGTGCTGTGAGAACTATAAGAACTATTTGAGCAGCTATTGTCGCACGGCGGGGTACGATGGCTTTTTAAGGACCGACCCTTCCCTCGGGTATTGCGTTCTGTTTGCGAGAAAAGATATCGCTTATACTTGACAGGCATACTCTTCAAAATTTATGAGTCGAAGACATCCGTTCTTGGTATATGATGGAATCTGATCTAGGTGAAAAACTGCACAAGGATATGGTAATTGAATTTCAGGATAGGCTATAATCCAATTGAAAATTTTTTACCGGATAATCAATCCATTCTGTAAAGTTTCCGAGCATGAAATGATTGAGAAGCTGATTACAGTGTGGAATAATTTCAAGTTCAAACCAAATTTCCACGTTTCCCATCAATAGTTATGGACATAGTCGCCGACTTTTATTTTTGAATGGCGTGGCGGCAGGCGCGTAGCCAGGGGGGTGTCGAAACCCCCTCCTTTTGAAACGCAAAACCCCGTCCTTTTGAAATGACCATTCTGATGCTAATATTCAGTTGCAATTCAACCAGTCTTATCAGTGTTACGCGCGACCGCGACCAATTAGCGAGAATCGTCTGTGCACGCATAACACCACGCGATCTCCCGCCGAGATGATTGCGAAATTAGGTCATTGATTGCCGAATACTCGGCATTCATCGCTGGGCTGAGCAGTGAGCAATGACCATGAGCAATGAGCAGCAACACGGCGCGACAATTCTGGAATGAGAATAACAGACAAGAATGATGATTACAATCGCGCGCGGCCAATCAGTAATTAACCCTTACCGCCAGCACAATGTGATTTTACTTAGTATTGAGTAGCTCGCGTCGCGACAATTGGTTGTTGATTAAAACATCGATTTTGACTGCATTGCTGCATTTCCCGATTTACGTTCGCAAAGCATAATTGGATTAATATTGTGGGCACTGGAATAAATTCCAACCGGCAGGCACACACAATAATACACTGTTCAACTTTGCGCTCCGAGAATATTTATTACAAAAATGGTTCACAAAATATTTTAAACGCGGCTTGCGGCCCTCATCGATGCAACTAATGCACTTTAATTTTTAGAAGGTGAACGTACATTTGGCCGTCAAATCGCGATAGGAGATGATGTTTCTCAGAGCGCTGAAATCTACGTTTCTAACGATGAGGTCGAATTTGTACATCTAATAAGGACTGTACAATAGGGTGGAGTGAAAATGACTTTTTTTTTCAAATCGAAAAAAGGGCTTCCTCAATCCTGACAAATGACCTAAAACTTCAATAATAAGTGACTTCAGGGTGTTGCCCCCATTTTCCAGCCGGCAACCCCCCAATTTCTGCGCGTGGGGGGTAAAATGGCCCATCTCGGCAACCGCTGGTCGTAGAGTCATGATATATAGCTCAAAATCTGCGGAAGCATCATGTTTTTATCTGTCTTCAGAGGAAAGTTTTGTCTATTGTGAACACAAAATGAGTTATAGCCAAAAAACAATATATACGCACATTTTTGTTGAAATTCAGCATTTATTCTGACGAATTGTGATCTGTCATTAGTTTTTTTTAAAAAGAAAAGTAACACACTGACAATACCGAATATTGGGCCCATATTACGAATATATTCACAACACAGTCCTTTTAAAATCGGTTCAAAACATCATAATGAAACACTCACATTTAACAACTTATTGAAAATGCATTCTTTTGTCAAGTTTTTTCATCAGTTTACGAGACTTAATTTTTTGGCGAATGAGGCCATCTCGTCTTTGAAATCCCGAAACTTTCTTCTGAAGACAGATAGAAACATGATGCTTCCTCAGATTTTGAGCTATATATCATGACTCTACGACCAGCGGTTGCCGAGATGGGCCATTTTACCCCCCCCCCCACGCGCAGAAATTGGGGGGTTGCCGGCAGGAAAATGGGGGCAAAACCCTGAAGTCACTTTTTATTGAAGTTTTAGGTCATTTGTCAGGATTGAGGAAGCCCTTTTTTTGATTTGAAAAAAAAAGTCATTTTCACTCTACCCTAGTGTACAATCAGTCGGCAAGGTTGCGCGATAATGAAATTGCAGACATGCCGCAAACCCGCAATAATTACAATTACAGGGTGCGCTGGTCATACCTTAAATACCTTGATTCGGCAATGGCAACGAGCACAATTTGTTTAAACGCGGGCATAAGTTTTAATCAAAAAGATACATAAACATAAACAATATTACACTCACTGTTTGGCAAAAGTGTTTCTGCGGACGGTAGCAGGGCCTGCATGCGGACGCGCTAAAACAAACCACCGACGATGGTGCACATGAGATATCGATGACCCATTTCGCATACAAATGATTCTCGCCAATTCGGAGTACGCAGCATCGATAATACGAATTTGTGAATTGGCATTTCAAAAGGACAGGATTTCTAGTTATAATTGAGAAACTCCCTGGCTATGCACCTAGGGTTTTAATACCGACAACGCGCCGGTTAATATCAGCCCGGGGCCTACGCCCGACGTAGGCCCTGATCAGCCAGACGAATTTGATCGTTAAATGGTGCGCTTTTAATTATCCACGTGTTATTGCAACAAGAGCAATATGGGCGCATGCCGCGACCTTATCAATAGAAATACACATCCCAAAGGCGATATGGTTGCGCTCGGTAGAGTCCGTCCAGCAATGCAGTTTATTGGAACATTGAAGGTTTCCATTCAAACTAATCAAATAAATTCAGAATTTGCGCCACCGAGAATCTCGTTTTGCATCAATATCTGACAACGTAATTCAACGCCGTGCACTGCACAATTCGCAGTATAATAATAACAAATCAAGCACTGACAAGTGACACCGAGGGAATACGAGGGAATAAAGCAGACAAGAATTAGTAGCCTATAGATCAGGGGCAGGCAACATACGGCCCGTGGGCAACATACGGCCCGTGAAGGGATTTTGTCCGGCCCGCGGACAGTTCCCGCCTTACATGATAGTGTGGCCCGCGGCCCCAGTCTTCCGAGATTACCCACTGCTTGCTTACATACGTCAAATTTTAGTGACTGTATGCCATTATACACATGTATGCGCAGCGAGCGAGGTTGGAGCATACGCGTAAATTCGTCGAAGCGAGAAGACTTATTGCATTATCGGCAATTCGGCATTTACGATGTACTCAACCCTAATGTCATTTGTGGTAATCATGGTGATTATCGACTACAATGGTCATTTACACCAGGCCGATATTTCGTATTTTTGATTCCGTAACCGTCGACTTGGAGCACGGCACACTTCTAGGCTTCTGTAAGACACCGCGTATGCCAGGAAGCCAACTCAAAACGGGTCGGGGGTCACTTTCAAATTTCGTGGAGGCCGCGGGCCGCATGAATTCAATATCGATATAAAATAGGCCACATAGTTGAACAACCACGCTATCTCGTCACCTACTAAACCCCAATGAATTGATATATTGTTAAATTTGGGGTATCGAACGCCTTGAAATCTTAATTAAGAATTGCAGCGAGTGTTGATTGATCAGAGAGAAGCAGACATGGTGGTGCCTGTATGACAATGCTGTTCTCAAATCCACATTGTCCTCGTCATTATTGGCGAGAAATTGCCTTCAAATTGCTTTGAAGTTACATTGCTGTCGTTAAAATGCATTCATTAAGTACGATTTATTCCTTGTATATGTGGATAAATGGGGCGAATAATGTATCGATTCAGCAATCCAGCCCGCCAAGTTCTTAATTTTCCTATATCCGCGGCCCGCCGACTGGAGAAGTGGCCCGCCCCTGCTATAGATGATAGCAAACGAGAAAGCGCGCATCTAATCAGTAATTCCTTAACTTGCGTACAGCACAATGTTGTTCCGAGTCTGACATCGCGACAATTGTTTGCTCATTATAACGTTTGAGCTGCATTGTTGCATTTCCCGATAAAAGTTGGCAAAGCCTTGTTAGAGTAATGAATATGCGCACTTTGCACAGGAATGACTTTCAATTCGCAGGCATACACAAACACACTGACCTATTTCGCGCTCCAAGCCTCAAATTAAAGAGACTATCACGGAACTAACTCAAGAATTATGTTGTAAACCAGAGGTCTCAAACTCAAACGTGCTCGCGGGCCAATTCCTACCTTTTGATGGCGCCGCGGGCCGCAGCACCAATAATAGGGGAATTCAATGTATTTCAAAGTAGGCCTTATTTCCTGGTTTCGAGCATAGGCTACTCCTGATAACTAGGCTATATTGATCATGTCATTACCGAAGTCAAATAGAATCAGCGTTTGATTTTACCTTCGAATGTTGGAACAGGTCAATAACAACTTGAACATAATGGATACTGTGCCATAGCAATAGAAATGTGCAATCGTCGAAGAATCCATTGGTGTTACAGCTGTAAAGCGTAGGCTACGACTAGTTAATACTCGCCACATTAAATTGGCGATAATGACATATATAAAGATACCCAAGATGACACAGGATGTATCCAACTATACATCAAAGGGGTAACATAATGGCAATGGCGGTTGCCATACCTACCTGCTTAGATATCTAAATAAGCTACCCAACGCAAGCAACGACTTTTTGATATTTTACCATTTCTCATACCAGTTTTCATAGTTTGTTCATAGTGTCCTGTATGGTGTGGACACAAGCAAATCTCACGGCTCAGTGAAATTGGTCTGCGGCACACTTTTCGTTTGGTCAAAGGCAATTTGACGGTAATTTTTGACCGGCTTGTCCAGCATTAAATTTGATAAAACGCGGGTATCAATGGGAAGCTATCACCGTACTGATTGCGAAAATATAGATTTTATTCTGTTCGTGGCCCTGGAACTCCCCAAAATAAGCCTCGAATGTTGCATTGTAAGTGAGTTTGGTATTGTGACGCAACCATATCGTCTGAGCAGCTTAGGAGCAAATGCGCACGAGAGTGAGAGTGTGAATGCTCAATCGCTTGCGCAACAATGACCAATACGCTGGCAGCTTGCGGTGCTCCTCACCTGCTCCTAGACGTCATTGCTGCGTCACAATACCTGGGGAGTTCCAGGACCACGAGCAGAAGTATTTTATATTTTCGTGATCAGTATACTGTGGTAACTCTCGATTGATACCCGTTTTACCAAATTTCATGCTCGGCAAGCCGGTAAAAAATTATCGTCAAATTGCCTTTGACCAAATGGAAAGTGTGACGTACACCAATTTCACTGAACCGTGAGATTTGCTTGTGTCCACACCATATAGGACACCATGGTTTGCTGCGTGCGTGGTTGTACCAAGTCACAAAAGTCCTTCTCTGATTGTAACGTTTGACGCGACGAGTACAAGTACGAGTAATTCTACAGAAGGTCGCGCCCTAGTTCAAATCACAATTTTCAGTCACGAATCATCAACGGGTCATGTTTTACGATCATAAACAAGCGATGTCACGTAATAGTTGATCTTCCACTGCGTGGTAACATTTGAAAGTTATGTATTAGTGAAGTTTGATGAGTAGTTTCAGGCTTCTGGAGTAGTTTTAGAGCGAGTTTTAAATTCTCAAATTAAAAAAAAATTGGAGTTAAATATTGTCGAATACTTCGAAATCCAAAATGCCGTCACGGGCCGCACAAAATGGTCTCGCGGGCCGCGTGTTTGAGACCTCTGTTGTAAACGAATATGGGCGCAAATACAATTTAATTAAGAGAAGGAGAACGTGAATTCGCTCGTCTGATCGAGAGAGAAGATGATGTTTCTCGGCGCAAGCGTGTCGAAATTGACGTCGTAAACGAGGTTGCTTCGATTGTCTTATTACTAATCACAGATTACAATTTATTGGGGCGTTTTGAGCACTAGTTCGTCGTCGCCGACGAAGCTGCGTATTCAATTATTCGCGCGCGTACCCGTTAATGGTAAATAGTTGGCATTTGTACGCTATCACGGACTCGCTTATTGATAGCGCTGATGATTTGAAATAGCAGACGGGGAACGTTTAATCTGATTGTATGGGGTGGCTGCCACCCCATAAATGTGTTATGTGGTGGCTGCGCCACCCCGTCATCCCGTAACTCGGCGCCTATGGTTATGGATGCACAATTAAATGAAATATAGATACTCTCAATGGAGTCGGGATCAATTTTTCCTTGTTGCGATTCCACGGTCATATTTGATAGAACGTGCTTGCGGTGCCTTGACTAGGGTTGCATATAAAACAAACGGCGTTTTAAAACACTTTGTTTAAAACATGTTCTAAACAGAGTCTTAAACAAATGCCTTTTTAAAAAAAAATCATTTTTTTTTTCAAAGTCGTCTAATTATGCCATAATTGTGTAAATACGTCCTACAACCATGCATAATGACCCTACGGACAATTTGCACCCAAAATAGTTGACGTATGGGGGAGGGGGCTGGAACCCTCGAAGTCGTTGTGGGTTCAACAGTTTTGCGCGTAGATAGGCCTACAGATCATTGGACGAAATGGGTGGTCCGATGATGATGACCGCCGACCGTAAAAATACTGGATAACGATGTCATCATCATCATCATCATTGGTTTATTAGCAATTTTATCAGTTCAATACACCACAAAAAATGCGATACAATGAAAAGACAGGAAGATGTCGAAGCGACTAGGAGTAGTCTATGGATTCTGACACCCACCTTGGCCTAGGCCAGTTGTTCCCAACGTGGGCGATATTGCCCCCCAGGGGGCGATTTGGCGGTCTAGGGGGGCGAAAATGGACAAAGGGGGCGACGGAGGGCGAAAATAGCGAAGGGGGCGATAGGGGGGGCGATGACGCGTTAAAACGGCTATATTGGAGTCAAGTCGGAGAAATGACCTTTTTATTTTTTAGTCATCCCACGAAAATTCAGTTGCAAAAGTGTAAAATTCGACATCGAACGGCAAAGTTGACCTTTTTTTTAGTCAACCCGCCGGTGATTACAGTTTGTATACCGATTTTTCGGTTCACAAAATTTGGGGGCGGTGATCGGCGTTGAGCTTGAAAAGGGGGCGATGAGTCGAAAAAGGTTGGGAACCACTGGCCTAGGCGATGTAAAGAGGAGGCATGCACACTGAATGAAAGTAAAGAAGATAGTATAGAAAAAGAAAGCGACAAGGAATAGGGCGGCATCGCATGGAAAGCGAGATCGATAGGTCAGTCGTGGTCCGGTAATCTTGAGGATGGACTGTATTTATTAGTAGTAATTGCTTGTATTTCGACTTGAATGTGGACAATGGACATGCTTGTCGACTGTTGGATGGCCGGCAGGATACTGTTCCACACATCAGGTCCGGCATATTTGATAGAGCGATGATCTTTTCGGTCGATTAAATGATATTTGGACGACGTGGACGCGCGTGTGTTGTAGCCTACTTGTGCGCTTTTGATTCCGAGGTAAAGAAGTCATTGAAATATTCGGGGCAACGTCCGCAGTGGAACCGATACATAAACTTGGCGATTTCTAGTTTCTGCATATCTTCTTCTATGTTTAGGACGCCGAATCTCTTCAGCAGCGACTTGTTGGATGGGCAGTCAGGCCCCTTTGGGGCCCTAGCTATGATTCGGAGTACTTTATGCTGTAGTTTTTGCAGTGGCTTGAGTGCAGTTTTACTGGCAGCCCCCCAACAGAGGATGCCATAATGTAACTTCGATTGGATTAAGGATTTAAAGAGTATCAGAAGAACCCATGCTGGCATGAAGCGCCTAAGGCTGTAGCACAGGCCGCACTTCGGTGATAGGGACTGAATATGACTCTTCCAGGACATGTTCGAGTCCAGGAAAACCCCGAGATATTTGGCATTATCTGTGTTGGAAACGGGCTGACCAGCGGTCTTAACGGTTGGGTTATTTTTTGAATTTACTGTCAGCAATTGCGATTTCGAGGCGTTTATGCAAAGTTTGTTCTGGGCCGTCCACTCATGGACTTTAGGCATTTGTTCACCAGTCATTGCATCCAGCTCTGCCGTCGAAGATGCGGAAGAGAGGAGGTGAGTATCATCAGCGAACAGTGTGGTGTTCAATGACGAGGTTTCGAAAATGTCGTTGACATATAAGGTGAAAAGGACCGGTCCAAGTACTGAGCCTTGGGGCGGGGCACACAACAGGTCACCGGGTGAGTAGAGGACAAGGTGTCTGAGATCGCCACCATTTGTTGGCGTCCACTGAGGTAACTTTTCATGAGCTCAAGTTGTGAGCTCCGAAGTCCGTGACGCGCCAATTTCGAGATGAGAATTTTATGATCTACGCAGTCAAACGCTTTTTTTAGATCTAGAAAAATGCTACATCCCACATTTCGCTTCTCTGAGATATCAGAGAAGTCATGGTTAATGAGATTTTTGGTTGTTTATGACAGTGATCGGAACCCCTTATCGTCGAAAGAGCCATATTTACTCTACATTTTCAATTGTCAATGTCAATCCACTGTGACGTCACAATTAAATATTCGTGACGTCATGATTAAAAAAATACAATAAAAAAACTTGTTTTAAACAAGGGCCCTGTTTTAAACATGTTTGTTTTAGGTTGATTTCTGTTTTAAATGCAACCCTAGCCGTTATAAAATTTCTGACTCACAGCAGAAACTGACTGGACATTACGGTACGGGGAGATTTTAGAATGAGATTGCTCTTATCAAAACTCAAACCCAATATAATGAGGATGATGACTATACACCAGCTTCATCCGTCTTATAGCTGTAATATATGCAGAGCAACATTCGTTTGATTATTATGGCGTGGAGATGGAGGGGGCGCTGATACTTTATTAGTAGTCTACGGAGCGGTAGCAGAGATGAGCGGATTCGGAATTTCTATGTCCTAATCCAATCCCAATCCGAAGCTTCAAATCCTAATCCAAATGCTAATGCAGAACTTTTGTATATTCAAATTCATGTCCAATCCTAATCCGATTCTAACTTGAAATTTTAAAAAATGCTACTTTATGCAAGCGAGGAATTGGAAATTTTTCTGTCACAACCAACAATTCTCTTGATTTAAGATAAATTTGCATAGGGCTGCACCTCTCATGTTCATTGGCACTGAGTGCACCATAGTGTAGTGTACCGTAAGTAGGCTACATTATTATCTGATCTGAATGAAGTTTGTAGCCATTCGCCACACGACTTATCAATCTCCCAGAAAATCGGTAAATCCAATCCAAATCCAAATCCGTTCAGAAAAAAATGTCTAATCCTAATCCAATCCAAATCCGACAAAATTTCACAAAACCTGGGTTTTTCAAATCCTAATCCTAATCCATGCTCATCTCTGAGCGGTAGCTCCAAAAAGTTTGGGTAACACAGACTTAGAATAATGGAACTCCGTGCCCCCCAGCGGTGCAAAAACACATGGTAACGCAAACCGTCATGCGATCACACTTTCACAACGACGGGGGGGGGGAGCTCGAAGGGGGCCCAAAATTATTTCGTGAATTAGAATAATTTATATAGTCTTTTTTGAAACTTTATGCAACTTTTTCAAAAAATTTTCGCGCTAGTCGCGATTTCAAGTTGCCAATTATCTAGATTTTTTGGTTCTCTTCCCCCAAGAAAAAATACGCAAGATTTATAAAAATGGGCATATTGGAGTTGGCCATTACCGCGTCACGACGCACCAAGATATATATAGTAGGCCATGTAACATGCGACTCCAAGAAGGATGCCAGAACGATCGGCAGCGAGAAAACCTTGGCCGAAAAGGACTGGATGCCCTAATGCTGACCGAAAACTCCGTTATATACAAAATACTGTCTTGGAAATCTAAACTCACAAGACAAATACCATCCCGCAGGGAAAAATTATATGCCAGTGAAGAAATGCCAATTTGAAATCGTGCGCGTCTTTTAGTTTCGTAGCCTACGTTATGGCGATTCTATATGTTTTTTATAGCAGACAAGAGGTCACGAAATAACATCATGTTAAGGAGTCATACCGACGGTGTCCATACAGTGTCCAAGACACCTCACTCAGATCTACCGGTAAATCTGATTACGTGAGCAGAGAGAGTAAAAAAAATGATAGCAACATATATACAATTCCCGATCATATTGACCTTGAATGATGAATTATAGAATTATTTCGCGCTTCGCGCGTTTAGTCGAGAAAAGTTGACCCACTAAACGGCCCCCAATGTAAAGGATAAGTAAGTAGCAGTAATCAGGGAACATGCCGAGGGGGTCTGGGGGGAGAAGCCCCCCAGAAGTTCGGTTAAACAACATATGGGGGGCCCAAGACCAACGTTTTGGGGGGGGGTGCTGGCGAAGTGCTGTTATGGCCCTGGTCGCGTGACCAGCATTGACCAACTAGCACGTCGAAGATCGCATATCTACCGAGTACCGACTACGCGTCGGATAATAAAATCATGACGACGCTAATGATAGCTAATTCTTGCGATGTAAAAGTGACCAAATTCAACATTTCTACTGTCAAGTGAAGTCAATATGATAAATAAAGGTCTGGTTATGCCAAAGTAAATAGTCGTTGCAAGCTTGGTTTAGTAATTTTACGAAGCAAACGATTATACACGCAAAAAACGGTTACATATTCACTTTGATATATTTTTTTCAAATTCATCTGTGAAAATGCTCTAATCGTCATAATTTCTTAACGTCTGAATCTTTCTCACATACTGTCGGCTCATAGTCATCGCATTTTCTAGTCCAGTGGTTCCTAATATTTATTACCGTGGCGAATCCTGACACTAATATGCAACCCTTCGTCATGCGGAACTGAAGTGTGGGACGCCATGTCCAGTGGCCACATGCAAGTCGAAATACCAGCAATCTCTACTTAATCAATACTAGTTAGCCCTCCAGATTACCGGTCCACAATCTGACTAATCGACTTCGCCTACCGACACATGCCGCATTCATTTTCGTGGTTCCCTTCAGTTATATTTTCTTGAATCCAACATGCTTGATGCTTCTTATTTATATGCTGTAGTCCAAAGTGGGAATCTGATTAAAAGACTACTCCAGGTCGTTCCGGCATCCTATCTTTTCATTATATCGCAAGCTTGTGGTGTATTGATATGATAAAAATTTTAATAAAATGATATTGATGATGAAAAAACCTTAAACTTTCGCCAAGTCACAAAAACTTTGGTACTATAGAATATTGATTCACAAAATGAACCGTGCATGATAGTTAGCCTATTTAACCAAGACAGAAATCGATTGTATTTTTAGGGCGTTGACTCGAGTCATTTTCAACTCACCACCGAGGATTAACTGCTGGAGGTTTATCTAGGCTTATTCTCACCCTTTCATCCACGCAAGCGTCTTAAAAAAGTCTAGAAGTGGACTTTGCTACAAAGTCGCCAACTACGGAATAAAAATGAAGAAAATTGGCCTGGTGTAAATGATCGTAACAGGCGAAAAACACAATGAATACTATAGAAACAATAATCACCGACTCCCTGTCAGAGTAGGCCTACAAAGTCTCAGAGTCGCATCATTGATACTCGAGTCCAAGTAGTGTTTATTGCGGGGAGATCGCGTAGTGGTGACGATACGCATATACCGGCTAGGCGGCCCGGACTCGATTCCGCGTCAGAGGTTATTCTGGGCTCCAGAAAAAGACCCGCTGAAAGAACGCACACACAAAGAATCGAAACAGCAAGAAAGAGCCGCAGAATAGAGATCAACATCGAAACAGGACCTGTGACATCGCGCACTGTAGGCGGAGGTTGTTGCCAGTTTAAGAGACCGCAGCCGGTCGTTCGGCATCGCTTCCTGTCTATTCATTACATCGCAATGTGTCTTACCGCATTTTAGGCTACACTGTGTGCAATGTTCCCTCCAAGCTGCGCACGTGCGCAATTGCGCAGTGCTGATACGGTCTCTGCGCACAGAAAATCTACGCTGCGCACAAAAAATCTTAAGTGATGACCTTTTTTTTAGTCGTTACGCACTGTTGTCCAAGAGACAGCGCAGTGAGTTGGTGAGTGTGCGCAGACTCGTGAAAAATTAGAGGGAACATTGATTTTTGTGTGCCTTGTTCAGATGAAAATATAATCTCAAGATTATTGATATTGATTATTGCCGACACAGTGTTCAGTCTCGAATTCAAGTCATGCTCAACTCACATTTTACAATTCTGCTTGTGTGAAATAAATCCATCGCAATGATAACATAGTCATTTATCTCACTCCTAACCAGAGATGGATAGCAAAGAAGTACACGCACTTCTACATTGCCTTCAAGTATTCAAGTAGGTTTCTTCTACTAGCACTTCCCAAAATGGTCGAGATTTTAGACCATCTTTTCAGTTTTCCGCAAAACTAGGCCTAGGCCCTAGAGTAGGCTACTTAATTTCTTCCAGGGTTGTAACCAAGTCAATCTCACTTTTCTAGTTTTGATACTAGTTATCTTCAATTCAGCACCGAGTCAAGTCCGAGTCATAGTGCTCAATGTTCAGTTTTGGGCAATTCCCTGCACAGACAACCGATGTTCCCACCACTACCTCTTCAAATCTTTTGAAATTCGGTACACGCACAGATGAGCTAATTCCAAACAGGATGAACTTTATTTCATGAAAATTGGACTTTGGGGTCAAAAGTTATGTCACTCTGAAAATTGACAATTTTCTGCTCATTTCGGGTCTGCACTTTCAGGTTTTATGAATGCAATATTCAAGAAGGTGTAGCTAGATGTTAGACGACAGTTGAGATACGGCACTTGGATTTATTTGAAGCTTGTCTGATCGTCTATATTTTCAAGTGAAATTTAATGCCCTGTAGGTTAGGGTAAAAGGTTAAATTGAGGGGGAATTCGGTCAATTGTCTAAAATCAGTCAGGCGTTACACGATTTAGACTGCGGATTGCTCAAAAACATATTAAAATATTTTGGAAAATAGGATCTTAATGAAAGTTTGCTTCAAGGAGACTTCGTTCATAGCTGTTTGATTTTGGTTTTTAGACCGTAAAGTGATGAAATTGCAGTTTCAAGAGCACACTTCATGTGCACATGGAAATGCAGTAGTAGTAGGGTGTGTTCGGACATCTATTCTGGGGTGCGTGTGGACATCATGTCTGGGGTGTGTTTCGACATCATGTCTTGGGTCTGTTAGTACTGTGTTGCCATTCGAACATCGTGTCTGGGGTGAGTTCGGACTGTTTTGTCCCTCGGACATCGTGTATGAGGGGGGTGTTCAGACACCATGCCTGGCGTGTGTTAGGACTGTGCTGTCACTCTGACATAGTATCTGGGATATGTTTGTGTTGCGCCAGACATGACTCAGACCTGATATCTGCGCACTAATTTTATCCGGACATGCTCCGGAGCTGATACCTGCCCACTAAATACCCCCAGGCATGGTCCGAACCGGATATATGCGCGCTTAATGGACACAGATATGCGTCAGACGTGATACCCGCGTCCTAAGCGACGCGTTTTTGCTGATATCTGCGATAGCTGGCTATATCCACAGTAGTGGTAACTGAGTAGGCTATATCCACATTCACAGTAGAGATAGCTGAGTACATCCGAAGCTATCACTACTGTGGTTATACTCAGCTATCACTGCTGTAGATATACCCAGCTATCGCAGATATCAGCAAAACCCGCAAATATAGAGGTCATATATAGGCCAAATGTCGTTTAGGACGTGGCTATCACGTCTGACGCATGTATGTGTCCACTAAGCCCGCAGATATCAGGTCCGGACTATGCCTGGGGGTATTTGGTGCGCAGATATCAGCTACGACACATGTCCAGATTAAAATAGTGGGCAGATATCAGGTCTGAGGCATGTTTGGCGTATCACAAACATATCCCAGACACGATGTCCGAGTAGCAAACAAAGTCCGGACACACCCCAGGCATGATGTCCGAACACCTTCCAGACAGGATGTCCGAATGACAACACAGTCCGAGCTCACCCCAGATACGATGTCCGCGTTGCAAAACAGTCAGAACACACCCGAGACATAATATCTGGGGTGAGCTCGGACTGTGTTGTCATTCGGACATCATGTCTGGGAGGTGTTCGGAAATCATGCCTGGGGTGTGTCCGGACTGTGTTTGCTACTCGGACATCGTGTCTGGGATATGTTTGTGATACGCGAAACATGCCTCAGACCTGATATTTGCCCAGTATTTAATCTGGACATGTGTCGTAGCTGATATCTGCGCACCAAATACCCCCAGGCATAGTCCGGACCTGATATCTGCGGGCTTAATGGACACATACAATCATACATGCGTCAGACGTGATACCCACGTCCTAAACGGCCTTTGGCCTATATATGACCTCTATCTTTGCGGTTTTTGCTGATATCTGCGATAGCTGGGTATATCTACAGCAGTGATAGCTGAGTATAACCACAGTAGTGACAGCTTTGGATGTACTCAGCTATTTCTACTGTGAATGTGGATATACTCAGCTACCACTACTGTGGATATAGCCAGCTATCGCAGATATCAGCAAAAACGCGTCGTTTAGGACGCGGGTATCACGTCTGACGCATATCTGTGTCCATTAAACGCGCATATATCCGGTTCGGACCATGCCTGGGGGTATTTAGTAGGCAGGTATCAGCTCCGGAGCATGTCCGGATAAAATTAGTGCGCAGATATCGGGTCTGAGTCATGTCTGGCGCAACACAAACATATCCCAGATACTATTTCAGAGTTACAGCACAGTCAGTGGTGGCCCCACGGCTGGGGGGCCCTGGGCGAGACTTCCAGGGCCCCCCTATAAGTATCTAATCGCAGCTTCTGGGGAGCTCCGCCCCCCAGACCACCCCTTCGCCTGCCATTTTTACACGCATGCAGAGACTTGATCTTTGTCGGGATATGGGACTCTTATAACAAATGCGGAGATTTGATGATTGACTCATCTGAACGGAATCATCTTCTTTATTGGTACAAGGATTTCCACGTCTATTCGCTACAACCCTTGAAAAAAGCGCTAAAACCAAACAGGAGGGCCCTTCGACCAGGGGGGCCCTTCGACCAGGGGGGCCCTTCGACCAGGGGGGCCCCGGGCGACCGCCAACCTCACCCATCCCAAAAGCCACCACTGAGCACAGTCCTAACACACGCCAGGCATGGTGTCTGAACACCCCCCTCATACACGATGTCCTAGGGACAGAACAGTCCGAACTCACCCCAGACACGATGTTCGAATGGCAACACAGTCCTAACAGACCCAAGACATGATGTCGGATCACACCCCAGACATGATGTCCACACGCACCCCAGAATAGATGTCCGAACACACCCTACTACTACTGCATTTCCATGTGCAAATGAAGTGTGCTCTTGAAACTGCAATTTCATCACTTTACGGTCTAAAAACCAAAATCAAACAGATATGAACGAAGTCTCCTTGAAGCAAACTTTCATTTAAGATCCTATTTTCCAAAATATTTTAATATGTTTTTGAGCAATATGCAGTCTAAATCGTGTAACGCCTGACTGATTTTAGACCATTGACCAAACCAAATTCCCCCTCAATTTAACCTTTGACCCTAACCTACAGGGCATTAAATTTCACTTGAAAATATAGACGATCAGACAAGCTTCAAATAAATCCAAGTGCCGTATCTCAACTGTCGTCTAACATCTAGCTACACCTTCTTGAATATTGCAGTGATGAAACCTGAAAGTGCACATCCGAAATGAGCAGAAAATTGTCAATTTTTAAAGTGACATAACTTTTGACCCCAAAGTCCAATTTTCATGAAATAAAGTTCATCCTGTTTGGAATTAGCTCATCTGTGCGTGTACCGAATTTCAAAAGATTTGAAGAGGTAGTGGTGGGAACATCGGTTGTCTGTGCAGGGAATTGCCCTTTTGCGTCCAATCCGCTAATTTCAACTCTACTCGAGTGATATAGAATGGCTGGCATTCATAATATCGTAATTTCCTTCAATCATAACCGTTTTAGACCCCATCTTCCAAGTATCACGACTGATAGACGAAATACCAATAATGTGGTTACTTTCGCTATTCTTCGAAGTTACAATGAAATATGTCTTGGCCCTCCTAGTCTCGAGTCATGCACAATGGCTCGAGTACAAGTCAAGTCAATCCTCAAATTGAATCGAGTGATTTTAAGCAATTGAAAAAATGAATCGAGTCACCAAAAAATCGTGACTCGAGTCATTACAACAGTGTGAAGTTACGTCATTACTTCTACAGAGTGTCAAAGGTAACCACTTCTACTCCATCAGATTCCTTCAAACGGCTTAAGTACATTTTCTGGCCCGATTTCTCTTCTGGAACGGCTCGGAGCCAACGACGAGTCCCTGCTGTGCATCAATGATAGTGCTAAAATAACAAAATCAACGAAACAAAAATATTCTAATGAAATTGTGTCTTTTAATTGTGAATATGTTGACAACAAAAACTTGTTTGCCTGTCTAACGTCCGGTTCCTTTTCTATAAGCCAAGGAATCCAACAGTGATTCGTCAAAGTGGGAGGTGGCAATCACCCTTGGGAAGTATATAAAATCCCAAGAGGAAGTCAGTGTGATGAGAATACGTTTTATTCAATAAATAGGAAAAAGGTGCTTTAGAACTGAGTCTATGGCGAAAGCGAACGGCCATTATTAGTAATATTTATAAATTCAACTTTTCCAATCATTCCGGCACAGACCAATGGGACAGAAAATTTCATTTAAGTATTTTCGTCAGTATAATATAAGACGATTTTGAAACCGAATTAGAGACAATATCACTATCAGTAGCTCCACAATTCCACCCGTGTATTCCAATAGTATTTTTATCAAAAGAACGCATACACCTATCTTGACCAGATACACTCGTTGATCGCACTCACTCTGTGCAAGAGTTTTATTATCGAATTCATCCAGTGGCAGACGAATGTCAAGTTCATCACATGCATCGAACCAAATAGCGGAAGATGAAGATATGTTTATTGTTTAGGGCTAGGCACAATGATTTGAGTACTCGAATCTGAATTGAGTATTAATTCTAATGATTCGAGTGGAGTAGTGAGATATAATTTTTTCGATAACTGGAATTATTCACTCCTTGCTAGTAAAAGTTAATATATCAACGGGACTTAAGTTGAGACACTATTTTCCACCTAGGACCTAGGTAGTTTTGAAACCTACATTGGTCGCAATGCGAGCATGTGGTGCAATGCTACAAAAGTGAGTGCAACTATAGATAACTAACCTATGGACAGATACGCCAACTCCCATCATCACGCTTGCTTGCCCAGAGGGATTTACTGCTCAGCAATCTAAAAGCAACATAATCCATAATGATATAGCTGGCGAACTAAGCGGTTCAAATAGTTAAAGTTTAAGTTGATCTTGTTCCAAATCTGCTATCGTGACGATTCCGAAAATATACATCAAAATATGATCAGGGCACTGGAACCACCCCGAAATAGCCCTAAAAGTCTAAAAACCGGCGTCGTTCTGAACAATCACAGTGACTCGTTTGCATCGTTGTAATTGTTCAGAACAATACAGATTTTCAGACTTGGAGGGCTGTTCTGGGGTGGTTATATTGCTGAATTATCGGACTATTTGGAGTGCTTGGGTAGCTAGCTATAGGATTCGAAATTATGTCGCCTTTAGATTGCTGAGCAGGAAATTCCTCGGGGCATGCAAGCAAGCGTGACAACGGGAGTTGCATATTTATCCGTATGTTAGTTATTTACAGTGGAATACGTCAGCAAAGTCGTGATCAACCCACAGCATTGTCACAAATGAAACCTGCAATGTGGGAAACGCACGTCTTTAATATGATGTAGAACCGGCATTATATTCTTTGGGATCGCATAAAAGTTGCAAATTTGAGCTTTCCGTCTCATCCATACTTACTGATATGACATCGTAATGAATGATACTCTAATAGCAGACTCAAACCATAACACTCGGAGTCGATCACTCAGGTACTCGATTCTGCACAGACTTAGATATGTCACAAGTCGCAAGAGAACCGCATTTGATTCAGAAATTAAATAGAATAGACACTGGCGGGTCGAAAAGCACTTTCACATCCTCAGAATCCGACGACCGCGGCTCACACCGAACCTACACAGTCGTCTACAGCAGAGATTACCAGCCTAACCAGCCGTATCGATCACGCGTTTTTCTTCTTCGACGGTCTCTCAAACACTTGTTTCAAACCGCCCGCTTTATTCGCCATGAATTTCCCGGCGAGAGCGTTATCCTGATTCCACGGCGAATCGAAAGCCGTCGTGTCTTGATCCAGCAAGTGAGTGTATTTGGTACGGCCCGAACGGCCAAAGTTTTTGACCTGCATGACTTTAGGCAAAACGGATTTGTCGAAATGGTCCTCCAGCGTGGGCGCCGTGACGTCTCTGCTGAGTCTGTTGTCTTCCTCGTCCAAGTAGAAAGCACCGCGATGGTAGTACTTTTGAAGGAATTTGTACTTTCCTTTCGACATTTGGTTCGTGACCATTTTCGGGTTCTTACGTAATTCTTCCTTCCGTTCCTCTTCCGTCATATTTCTAAATCGCTCGGCTTCCTCCTTCAACTTCTGGTGCGCTTCGCGCTCATCGCGGTCTCGTTTGATTCTTTTTAACTCGCGCAGCTTCCACGCTTCATACTCGTCTTCGTCATTTTCGTCTTCCGAAACCACCATGTTGATAGAATCTTTGATTTGGTTCTCCTCGTCCACTTCGAGCTTTGCTTCTTTCGCCACAATGACTAATGTGTTTTTACGCCGTTCTTCTGCTAGTTTTTTAGCCTGTTCTTCTGAATTTCTGAGTCTTTCTTCCTCTTCTTTCTCTTGTATCGTGACACGGTCCTTTTTTCTTACAAACACAGGCTTCAGCCTCTGTCCCTCGTCTTCCGAGTCGGAATACTCGGACTCGGACGTGTATTCGATTTCGCTTTCGTCGCTGGTTTTGATGATATCTTCTTCTTTGATGGTAACACCCGTAGAAGTTTGTGCTTGGTCTAAGAGTTCCTCTTCCATTTTACGAGAGGCTTGGACTTTTTGTCGCAAAGCCATTCGGCGACGTTCGATCTCATCGTCATCCAAATCCTCATCGCCGCTGCTTTCTTCCTCTAGGATAGCTATTTTTCCGCGTGATGGCGGTTCCGGCTCAGATTCGTCTTCGCTGATAATGTCTGGCTCGATATTGCGTCTGCGACGTATTCTGTCCGTCTTGTCGACGACCTCGTCTCTGTCTCTTTCCATCAACCGTTGAAGTCTCCTGTCAGTTCTGGTGTGGACCAAGTCTCGGCCGTCGGTATCGTGTCTCTGGTAGGAATCGTGGTTCTCATCCGGGTCGTTCATTTTGTCTAATTCATCGTTTTCATCCTCGGAGTCTTCTTCTAGGTCCATCTCCGGCGCCCATTCGGGTTTTTTTCCTGCGACGTAACGTTTTACTTTCACTTTCTTCATGGACATTTCACCCTTGTCGTTGACGACAGGCACCGCACCGGCCGTAAACATGATAGGTTGCGGCTTTGATGACTCTTCCAAAAAGCGTTCTTGGCCAAGCGTGAACATCTTGGCAGCTATCTAGTTACAATTACGAAGATGAATCTCTGATAAAAGGAAATTTTGATTAATGCATGGTCTGGTACGACATTTCGTCGCATTGAAATGAACCTAGTTGAATACAATACAGACCTCCAGGCTTTTCCAAATGAGTTAAGAATTAAAATTACTGATTTCTCAAGAACTTGGTAATGGAATTAAATTCCAAATTAGGAAGAAATACCACAAAATTGAGTTCAGTTAAGTGTTATAAGTAGTGCTCGACTGGCATTGGAATAGTAGGCCGATACTGATAAAGCTAGCTAGCACCCGCCACGATAACCCCGGCATATTCAGTCAATATTAAAAAAAATATGGCATCTAGCATAAAGCGCATTTCCAAACTTTTATTTGGACAAGTTTAGAGCCATTGCTGTGCTTAGACATGAAATAAACTAGAAAGGTTGCAGCTGGACAGCTATAAGCTATACAAAGTATATCACTAGTTCTGGTCTGGTCTAGCTGTCGCAGATTAAAGTTCAGGTTTCTTAGGAGTTTCTCCAATCACTCAAGCAGTGAACTTTTGCCGTTGCCATCATAAATGAACAAACACACGGCGGATATATTATACCTTCAATGGCCTGGAATGAAAATAAACAGTCTTCCTCCATGCCAGCATGAGATCGGTGTCTCGTGCACACTCAAGATTCCACAGACTGCACACACGGTGCAGTACTGGCAACCGTCTTGGTCTTGGCACACCAAATATTTTGGCCTAGAAGCATGCTTAAAACAAAAATTGTGTCATTTTTTAGCAACTTACTGTTACATAGCAAATTTTGAATAACCCTGATTGGAATCTCTGTCCTTTTTTTGAAATAAATCCTGCGTGATAGAAGCTTTTTTCACGTGACAGAGTCAACTTAGCGGCGTGACAAGCATGGTTACTGACTTCAAATGACTGTGTTAAGCCAGTGTGAGGAGATCAGATGCTCATGATTAGCAACTGGTAAGGTGCAAGTACTTTACCAACAGACAGTAATCAACAGATCCTGGCTTGTGCATTAGGTCAAAACATTACATACCACATACTAACTGGAATATAGCATTTGGGGTGGCTGAGAACATTGACTTTTTTTCAATTTTTATTTCATTTCATTTTTTTAATGAAATCAACGACCCGTGACGGCATGACCGCGTGCAACTGGCGACCAAGTCGGCGTGATCCTGCGTGCCTTGGACACCGATTCCATACTGGTGAATAACAAATCGAAGGTTGTAGCCAGAATTTCTTTTGAGCATGAGCATGAAAACGGTAGACCTACAGAGGGGTCTACATTAGTCAAGCCCGAACAGATTTCAGCCTCCACTCTAACCCGTCGTCTTCAGTACAGCTAGCAGTGGGCGCCAAATCTGAATATATCTGAAATATGGCGACGCGGGAGAATAGGTCAAGAACCGCACTAACTACCAGTACTACCACCGTAACCAAATTAACAACAAATGATGAAGAAATCTAATGTAAAAAATGTTCTGATGGCAATCATCATCATTGTCATCATCATTTATCAAAATTTTTATCAAGTCAATACACCACAAGTTTGCGATATAATCATAAGATAGGAGGGTGCCGAAACGACTTGGAGTAAATCCGAGTGCTCAATCAATGGCCAATGGGAAAGAGATGATTTGTGGTACATAACTCCGATAAAGTACATGATAAGATATTTAATTTAATGCTTTCACCCCTTTCATGTTGATGCTATACATCCTGATGATCAAGTCAAGACTAAGACAAATGCTGCGAAGACTATCATAAGTTTTATAATCACGATTGATAAATTTCTGATGGAAACAATTGGATTTCAAGTTGTGCTGTACCATAATGAAGAAGGCAGTCTCATCTATAAGTTAAAACTTAGGTAATCGGTTAGTCTGTATGGGTATACTCGTATCAGTCGTATGTATACGAAACGGCAATTAAAATGACCGCAAAGAAAGCTTACTCTGTCACTATCTATACAGTCCATCCTCAAGATTACCGGACCACGACTGACCTATCGATCTCGCTTCCCATGACCTGCCGCCCTATTTCTTGTCACTTTCTTTTTCTATACTATCTTCTTTACTTTCATTCAGTGTGCATGCCGCCTCTTTTCATCGCCTAGCGGCCTAGGCAAAGGTGGGTGTCCGATTCCATAGACAACTCCTAGTCGCTTCGATATCTTCCTTTCTCTTCATTGTATCGCATTTTGTGGTGTATTGAACTGATAAAATTGCTAATAAACCAATGATGATGATAATCTCCTATAGAGAATCATCACGGCTCACTGACTTAATCCGGTTCCGATATCTCGCCAAGACTTCACAGCCAATATCCCGTACTCCTTCCAAGTTACATCCAATGTCCTGAATATAGCATTTAAATACCACATTCTCACATCGTCGTTCGGGTTCGCTCCAGGTCCTGCAGCTTCAGTTCTGTGGATCAGTCATCAGTGTTGCCAGTTCCGGGCGGACCAACTTCGCTGGATGTCGCTCAAGAGAGATATTCATATTGAGAGAGAGAGTCTTTATTTTCATCCAACCAAAATACATAACACACGGCAGTGATGGTGGTACAGAAAATATGCTTGCACAGTATTCGGTATTAGATAGGAATGATCGATAAGACCGTGAAGGTCATCTAGTCTGATCACACCAGCATCAAACAGGTACACTTGACTCTAAACACTTGACTCTGAAACGCCACCCCATTTTGTCGCTTGCGTCTTATATTCTGTGCATTACTTTTCATTCAGTGTGCAATGTGCATGCCTCTTATTTACTTCGCCTAGGCTAAGGTGGGTGTCTGATCTTAATGGCTACTCCAAGTTGTTTCGACACCTTCCTATCTTTTCATTGTATCGCAGTCTTGTGATGTTTTGAAACGATGAAAATATTAATAAACCTGATTGATTGATTGATTGATTTTCGGCTGACACTCGTCAGGGGTAATCGTCAGCAACTAGCGGAGAATTGGAAAGAACATTGTATATCAACAATGGTATCACAAAATATGAAGTCACCAGCTTGAAATTTCGAATGAGAGACCGTTCAATCATAGTGTCCTATGGTGTCGACACTAGCAAATATCACGGCTCAGTGAAATTGTATCAGGGTTGTAACCAAGTCACATGGTTCCGAGTCACGACGTCACGAGTCAATCTGACTTTTGTGGTTTTGACAAGAGTCGAGTCGAGTCATTTTCAATTCATCACCGAGTCGAGTCCGAGTCCGAGTCCAAGTCACCGTTTTAAGGGTCAAGTCCGAGTCATAGTGCTATGACTCGAGTCCGAGTCCAAGTCACAGTATTGAAGTCATGTTCAACTTATGTTTTCAATCCTGATTGGGTGATATCGAATTCCTTGCTTGCCAAACATGCTTATTTTGTCCCTATCATAGTCTTGGCACTTGTCTATTTAGGCAGATAACGGACAATTTCTGGACTCATTTACCGATGCTACAGATAGACGAGACAGGCCGCCAACACGATAACTTTACTAATCCCAGAACTTTAAATCAAATATCTGTCTTGTCAGTCTGATATATCACAAATACCAGCATTCAGTTTTATTACGAGCACATCGACGACCGCTAACAAATAGCTTATAGAGAATTAACGATTTCACGTCTACATACTATCTGATAGAGATCCAACGAATTCACGTCTAGATACAAGCTGGTAGAGAATCAACAGATAAACGTTTATGTAGAGGTACAGTTTTGCTTTCACATTATATCAGTTGGTTGACCAGAAAAAGGTCAACTTCCCTGCTCAGCTCCCGAAATGGTCGCCGGAGCGTTACTTTAGTGCTGATTTACTGTTATCTTAGTCGAATTTGCCCTACATTTACCAAAATTTCTCAAAAATGAGGACAAAATATCAAAAAGGAGGCTACTTCTTAGAATTGTTAGATTATCTAAAATAACTTAAATTTGGCTCAATTCCAACCAGGAGAAAGCAATGCTAAGAGAAAATATTTTTGATCAATTACAAATAGAGACTTTCGAATTTTACCGGCTACCTCATGATATTGTTAGATTGTGTAAAATTATGATTAATAGCAAATTTGGCTCAATTTCGACCAGAAGAAGCGAAATTTATTAGACTGGAATATTTGGACATGAAAAAATAGTCGACTTACTGCGAGTATGTAATTATATTATATGAAATCATTTCTCACTAAAAATACTCCGTGTATTTTCCAGTGGCGGCTCGTGACAATATCGGGTGGTGGGGCAAGGGCTGCGAGCGAATTTTATCAAGATGACGTCACAATGGCGTTTTCCAACGTAAAAAAGTAACTTTATGATGGTCACATGAATTTCCTGACAACAGTGATTTTAACGTAGGTGCCGCGAGAGGTTTGCCGGTGAGCCGTGACTTGAAGTGTGGTAACAAATGTTTTATTCATTTATTTTTAATCAAAGGATTATTTTACAAAATGTACGTGAACTAAGAATCGTCCCTATGCCACGAATCAAGTATCAGGTCATCCTTAGTAGCATGCGTTTTGATTTCATGGTAGAGTTATAGATTACGCAAATCGATAGACCCTAAAATCCGACCGTCACCCCAAATTCGAAATCCGGATCCAGTACGGCCAGGTAAAAAAACATTGAAATCCTGCTCCGGCTCCTGAACCGGACTGTGGCCATCTCTGGTTACGACCAGGTGATAATAGGCAACCAAAGCGGAGGCACCCGGCGTACGATTGGATCAATAGACTGGACAACTTCTAGACCTCTCATTTTCGCTCTAAAGGCAACTGCGTAAATTACGTACGGAATAAAGATTCAATACGATTCATGTTCGCACTTGACTTGACCTGACTAATTCCAATGACTAGAACTCGAGAGATTGCGTAAGCCTAACTGGAAAGGTGAACGAGTTCGGACACATACGCAATTGTTATCTCATAGATTGGGTCCGTCATATTGAATCCAGAACATCAATATGAATGGTCTTTGAAGAACTAAGGACAGTAGCCTCGGAACTTCGGTCTCGGAACAACGTAGGACATTTTGGCCTTGAAACTGGAGACTGTGACACAACACATACGGCTTACTGTCTATAAGTCTGCTGCGAAATCGCCGTTGGAAAATCTATTAATATATAAATACATGAATAAAAGCCGTAACTTAGTATACTGTTACAAGAAATCATCGAGAAGTAGCATACGCTATCTTATAACCGATTCCGGTATGGTACACTGTCAAAATCAATGCAAACAGACGAACACCGAACTTTGAGTAAAATAGATCGAGGAATAGGCTGATCGAATGATCAGCTGTTAGCCGACATCGAAAATGAAATAGCTATCGCAATTGACAGGGGATTGTAAGCAAATGGTTTGAAGGCCACAATTTCACAGTGAAATGGACATTGGCGAACATAAAATTATGTGAATATTTGAATGCAAACCGAGAATCTTGGTTAGCTGTTTCATGCGATCATCGAGATATACCATTGGAAATATCATCACCGATCTCGTTATGGAACGCAGACTATAGATTAGCACAGACCGACACCGGCTTTTGCGTGAGATCCGCAATGACGTAGGTAGGCTAAGTATCAGATCAGCGCGCATCTCTACCATACTAGACCTCGAAAACGAAATAACTGCCTCAATCATTGAGTGTCAACTTTAAGACTTGGCACCGCGTTCGATACTAAAATCAAGACATACCGTGTGAAAGCTCATGACAGATCTAGGTATGGAACATCGTTAAAATCAATAGAGACCAATAACGGCTTTTGCGTAAATTTGTTGGCGATAAATGAAGAGTCAGCTCTTACTCGACTTTGGAAACGAAATTACCACCCACATAGTTCAGTGACAAACTTAAAACTTGTTACAGCGGTCGATACTAACACTTACCGTGCCAAATGTCATGACCGATCTCGGTATAGAACATCGTCAAAATCAATGGAGATCAATACCGGCTTTTGAGTAAAATCTGTTTGCTGTACTATGTACATGATAGATCAGCACACACTGAACTTCGGAAACGGAATTACTACCATTATCTTTAAGTAGCAAGCCTGAAACTTGGAGCAGTGTTAAATACTACCTTCACGACAGTAGTTATATAGATCGCTCGCGAACTAGCGTTGTGGCTTATGGCGGGGTGGTGAGCGGCTGGAAAACCGGGGGTGGTGAGCGGCTCCTTATACCTTATGGCGGGGTGGTGAGCGGCTATTGCGTCTTATGGCGGGGGTCGTGAGCGGCTCTTATTTCTTATGGCGGGGGTCGTGAGCGGCTGGAAAACCGGGGGTGGTGAGCGGCTTTTATGTCTTATGGCGGTGGTCGTGAGCGGCTATTGCGTCTTATGGGCGTGGTGGCGAGCGGCTATTGTGTCTTATGGTCGCACGGTAACCCTTTTCAGCATAGGGATCGGTCGCAAGCGGCTCTTATGTCTTATCGCGGAGGTGGCATACCGCTATTGCGTCTTATGGTGGGGGTGGCAAGCGGCTATTGTGTCTTGTGGTCGCAGATCTCTGGTGATTCGCTGAATGAACCTTTGTTAATGCGTATATCGTGAATTATTATATATGATGTAGTTTAGTCGTGACAAATGACCGATCGTGTTCTAAGTCTTTCGTCGCTATTGATTTCTACGTATCCTGAATAGCACGCCGACTTTCAGATCGGATTATTCACACCTTCCGCTGTTTCACATCTACAGAACAGTCTGCTGTTCACAAACTAACACTCCAAAAAGGTGTGAAATATTTGTAAAATCCTACGAGCGCTCACAAGATAACACGCCAGACATAGCCATCTCTCATGGTTTGATGTTACAAAGGTAGGAATTACGCACAAGGTAATATTTCCGCAATAAGTTTGTTACAGAGCCGTCGCACAACATCCGCGGTCACAAACTAACACTCCAAAAAGGTGTGAAATATTGGTAAAATCCCGCGATCGCTCACAAGATAATACCTAAGACATAACCATCGCTCGCGACTCGCTGTTACATACATGCCGATCGTTGACAATGTAATATTTTGGTAATTGGTTTGCCACAGAGCCGACGTAGACGGTGATTCGAATATCAACAATAGCCGCGTTCACAAACCAACACTTCAAAAACGTGTGAAATAGGTTACAAATCCCACGATCGCTCACAAGATAACACCAAAGACATAGCCATTTCTCGCGTCTTGTCATTACATACATCCCAATCGCTACAGTGTAATGTGTCTATGGTTGTTACTATCAAGTAATAAGTAATGAATAACAGTACCAGCGCAGACCGTGATTCGAAAACCAACAATTTGACACTTGCCCGCGATCGCTATATGTTTCACGCCTCCCGAATAGTGGCTGACTTTAGTTGCGTGATAAGATCCATGAAAATATTCAATCAATGTGTTAGATTGTCAACTTGAAATGTAACTCACTACACAAATCAAGTTGAATCGTATTTGAATGTATTGACTCGACCCAACTCAAATCCTTTGACAAATCCTATTAACGCAATCTGTTGAATCGAACGTATCCTGAATATTACTGACGCCAACATTCACCCACATCGATCATTCACACATTCCACGCCGCTGTTTTAACAGTTATAGAATCAATACCAACTATCTCTAACCCGATAATATTCAATCATTTTGGTAATTTACCAACTTTAAATCCATTCGCGGATGTACTAAAGGTAAATCCAGATAATCCAAAATGAAATATTTGGACTTTGACATAGTCTGAATTGAAATAGATTGACAAACATGACTAACAACTTTCAACCCAGTCATATTTAGAGATTATACGCACATTGATTCGAAACAAGTAATGAAACATTACAACTCTATTCGCGATCCGAATTTTCAATTGTCAAAGCGACATTTTAACATCTTACCATACTCAAAAGAATTATTCACAACATTAACAAGTGTTAAAAATCTAGTTTTCACTTACTTGATTATATCACTACAACTCACAAACTTGAATTAATTCATCCTTTTTGTATTCATATGACCGATAATTTTTTATTCAACTGTAAAGGTCGTTACTATTCTGTAAAACAAAGTATTTACTAATCAGTCCATATACGACTTGACATAAACCTATTACATTTTGAATATACGATATTTGAATGTCCGAACAATATCTGAGAAATAATTATCACAAGTGAATCCATATACGACAGCGTAAAAGATATTGGAATGTCAGCAACTCTTTACGCTCGTAGTTACTACCACATTAACTAATTTACCCGATCAACTCGTCATGATCATTCCTGAAATCAACACAAACATGCCCCTGCCTTCAGTTACCACAAAACAGCATCAAGTTTTAAATCCACTTGTAGCTGACGGATTATTTGATTGCATCGATAGAGAATATTATTGAACTCGTCGGTATTGTTACTACAACAAATTTTCGCTTACACCGACTGCGAGAGTTAATATCGAATGGTAAGTCTTGACCGCATATTTGTTGAACACAGACATGACAAAGAACATTACCGAGATTTTATAAACTAGTCATATTACTTTTCACATCTATCAATATCAGAATACAAGTCATCAAACTTTTTGTTAAATGTTACATAACACTTTTGGAATCGGATTCGTTATAGTCATACAAATTGTATTAAACCCAACACCAAAACAAAAGGACTTTTAAGTTCATTGAAATCAAAGCATTCGTCTTCGACTTGCGCTTTATTAGATTGCACGCAACAATTCGTTACGAATGAGCTGTAACCAAAGTTAAGAATTCTTTGTGTCCACAGATATAGAAGATGAATATAGCTAACAAAATCACGAATCGACGTTTCAGAGTATTTCACGGATGTAATAAAATTGTTAGTGTCGCCTATCTAAAAGTATGCATGCGTTCGATTTCCATACCGACTGTTTGCGATGTTTAGGATTCGCTTACAATGACCAAGAGTGAGGATTTAACATCAATGTCGTTACTGGTGGTATTCACAACAGAGAATCGAAACATTACACAGTGTGAAAATATATCTTTGATATCAAAGCACTATCCCAAGTACACGATTAATACTCAACTCCGTTCACACTTTCTATAGAACGTGCTAAATGTAAAATATCACGAGGTTGCAAGACTTTGATCATTACAAAAGTAAATTGAATATGTTTGCTCGATGCATTCAATTCAACTAGAAATGTCTAGTGCACAACAATCGTAATATTAAGGAAGTACTTGCTACACTCTAATTCACTAAACGTGTTTTTGCATTGTTGTTCATTTGTAGCATTGATTGTTTTTGAACCCTCAAATAATAATTCCCGACATGAAACCAAGCCGCTGAAAGTCGTTACCAACACAAAGAAACACTTTGTACGATGTTTGCCAAATGTATCCTATATGGTTAGGTGTACTAGAATTATTTGTGTAACACATACACCGACAATGTAATCGAAAATTTTTCCGTTGTCATTCGCTAAAGTAAATGTCATCGCAATACTCTGTCACTAAAGACGTTCCTTGTATGTGATTGAATCACCGATAATTAACTCACTAAACCGAACTCTAAAGAAATTTTACTCACTCGACGGCTATGAAACAGCGTCGCTTAATCGGTCTATATCGTTTTTCTAAAGGTAAATCATATCCATCCAATAGAAAACAATTTTCACTAGCTTGGTAATGAAACCGAAGTCTTCATTCAATATTTTGTCTGTGTCAAATACTTTGCAATAAACACACTGGAGTGGTCGAGCTTTACATCAGCAGACTGTAATCTGTAAATCAAGCTTACATCCTACTTGTAACTGTATCGTTTACCTAACCGAGTTGTATGCACAGTTTGATGTTTTTTGTTATTTGGTAATTGCTGAATATACTACTTCGAAATACTCCCTTGAACGTAATTTCCATCATCGTAATAATCGAAGTACATTTGTGTCGAATTCGTAACAGCCGACTATGACATGATAAATTTTTGACAAGGTATGCTTGGAAGATTGGTTGTATATCATGAAAAATAATTACCGCTCATATTGATACTGTTATCCATTGTTCGGTATTTTCAAACGAGTAAAATTTATTACTTGAGTTACTCCGCTTAATGCAAATGTAAACACAACCGTCTTTCAACATCACAAAGACATCGATACAAAGTATACAATCAAACGCAACAAGTTTACTTTTGTAGGTTGTGTATGATTATCCTGCATAACTCATTTCTTACCAAAGCCATATGAAATATATTCATGTTACACGAAAATATTCCCATGCTACAAACCTATTCAATGATTGGTGTTGCTTTCAAAATGTTACGATACCTCAAGAACTTTATTGTCTCAATGGATGTTCATGTATCTTAATAATCAAATAGTTCAACACAGAACTAATACGAACAGAAACATCAGAGTTATTTACACAAAAGTTTATATGTGTACAGTATGTGAATACCGTGTGTAAACCCAGCACAATTGTGGTATCCACCCGAGTTTAGTAAACCCAATTTACGACACCGAGGTCGCGTCATCTTTCGTAAGACAACAAACCAAGGCTTCAGGATATGTCCATGTCATAGCAATAAATCAGCTACTCCAACAACAGAGTGCATATGTTTTCTAGTTACGGTGCTTACATCTTACACACAAATCAATCTACTTTGCTAACGAAAAGTGGTGAGTCATCATAGGGTTGTCCTCACAACTAAAACATACTATCATACAAAATGGTCGTTATAGTTTGCACACCAACGATACATCGTA
This sequence comes from Botryllus schlosseri, assembly GCF_051294905.1. Lineage (NCBI taxonomy): Eukaryota > Metazoa > Chordata > Ascidiacea > Stolidobranchia > Styelidae > Botryllus > Botryllus schlosseri. Next base: position 11,399,210 of record NC_137246.1, read on the forward strand.
CAAGTAACAAGTCTCGAGAATCCAGTTATTGAAAAAACGTGAAAGTATTTCACCAAGTCGTTATGTTGACGAAGGCGTATATTGTAATATCATGATCGATTTGCATTCGTTGGTCACAAACTGTCACTACTCTAAATAATTCTTTTTCACTCAAACACAAACGCATACTTGTCACCATTCGTTTTCATCAAGCACGAGTTCAAGAAACTTACTACGACATGAATTTTTATTTTTATGTTGTGTAAATAGGTAATAATTAATTCAAGTAACACTGTATCAACATCATCGAGTTGTGCTAATAGATTTACATGTGGTCTTGTGGATTTCGTCGGGACATACAGCACGAACTAACTGTAGACTCCTCTCTGTTGTACAGCTACTCGGTGATCGAAATGCATTAACATGTAAACAACGATCTTGTTTCGTCACACCAAAAATATGTTCACTGTCGCGACACCCCGCACAAGACGTGCATAGCCTTTTCACACTCGTAATAGTATACCAACGTCAAGCGATAACGTTTAACAAGACCAACGACACTGAACCCACGACGTTTACCTATGTAAAATTACCACTTTCACTTACCAGTCCATCGTTTACCTGACTAAACATATTATTTTCCTTTGGAGATCTGACGTTTACCCAGAGTAAGAAACCATTTTCACTTGTAAATATTTTTTTTTCCTCGGCTAACAAACCTTTTTTCACTTGGAAATATATTTTTTCTCTGGGTAACAAACCTTTTTCACTTGGAAATATATTTTTTCTCTGGTTAACAAACCTTTTTCACTTGGAAATATATTTTTTTCTCTGGTTAACAAACCTTTTTCCCTGAGCAACACACCATTTTGACTTGGTGGTCCGTCGTTTACCCGAGTAAAAATATCATTTTCTTTTGGAGATCCGGCGTTTACCTAGTGTAACAATACATTTTCACTTGGAAAAATACTTTTACCTAGAGTAACTAATCATTTCTCCTGGGTAACAAACCCTTTTCGTCTGGAAAACTATCATTTGCCTGAGTACCAATACAGTTTTCACTTGGAAATCTATCCTTCACCTGGGTAACAATACCATTTTCGTTTTGAAAACTGACAACCACACCGGACAATTTGATATTTTTGTATATTGTTACAACGACAGTGACAAAATATACACCAACAACGACTCCGATACATTTGTCTAATCAAATATTCACTTGCTCTGATGCATCCCATCAAAATCGTTGGTTACTCGCATGCAATAACAATGTGCTGTTGTACATCGATATGTATGTTTTCGTAATTGGCGAATAAAGGGGTTTCCGATATGCCCGCGATGTCCGGGTTCGCGCTTTGGATTTTCCAGAGTCAAAATGTCTGAATAAAACACCTCCTCGACTTTGGTAACTGGTTGGTACACGGATAATGATGTTCGGAAAACGGATGAATTTATGTTCCCCATCGCGCTAACAACTCCGGGTTACTTGCGGGTTTCCAGAGGTCTGTTTACTATATTGTGTCTTTACTGGTCAATGCATGTCGCTCCAGTCAGCTGAAACCGGATCACTAATATGAGAAAGTGTGTGGGCCTGATCCGGATATTCACTCATGAACCAACGACCAATATTCAAGTAAACATGTTACAGACCGTGTTTTTGTCTCCATGAAAAATACCAGTGCATACACCATCACATACAAGTAACGTCACGATTGTTCACAAGTATTCACGTAAACGAGGTGTACATACAATGTGTCGGTGTACAAACATCATGGAAAACAAATTCATGTTCTCAAGTATCATCATGCGACGACTCTGTACATTCAATGTGGGCATAGATGACACACGACATGATACAATGGACAGTTCAGTATGCATACCGATATATTCTCAGTCAAATATGCGAACCGTGTACTATCACGCATCCCGATTTTCGCTGAATATCCACAACACCAACAAATCTGTACATTTCTTTTCCCTCGACCTCGACGATAGAGTTGTCATCCCAATGTATCAATCGAGTGTATGGTTCATCAGGTGTAAAATCCAAATCAAATGTCACCAAAGTATCGTTTTTCATTTTCAATATTTCCACCGCTGCATCTTGTCTGTGTCGTAAAACCACGGTGTGGGGCCAGAGGAATCTATGGACAGTTACGCGTAGTCCCATATTTACTCGTGGATATACTCAGGTAACGACAGCGCTTTCTCAGTGGTCTGCGTGGGTGAACCGTTTCAATACGTAGCTGGATCAACTAGACCAAAAGTTTCCAACCGCGATTTATGTTGAACTGTCGAGTTACGAGATAGCACCCTCTTGCGGTGTGATTAACACGAAATAAGCCTTCAACTCGCAGGGACACACCTTGGAGTACATTATCTAATCATAATCGAACTCGAGATTCACACACACACAGAGTCCCTGTTTACGATTTCAATCCGAAGTCACCGCTCACGATGTTTATCTGTAGTCGTTATGTGGGAGTAGCGACATCTGACATATTCATCGTATGAAAGATTGATAACGATGATGATCGCCAAATACATTATACCATGTGAAACACTGCGGTCTCAGCAAAAAAATTCGCAGGTTATGACCAACAATACGCGGGGATTGAGCGAGTTACACAACCCGATTATGTCAAAGTCTGGGTCACGATACAAGTCTACCTGAGAATCCGAACAATCTTGCAAAATCAAGGTGTGAACCCGTGAAAGGGCTGTACTCATGTGATATTGATTTTTCACTAGTTGGGTGGAGGTTGGTTCATACTAAGACCATGTTACGTCCAAATATGGCTGCTTGCCTGTCTCCAAGTCATCTATGCCCACATTGAATGTACAGAGTCGTCGCATGATGATACTTGAGAACATGAATTTGTTTTCCATGATGTTTGTACACCGACACATTGTATGTACACCTCGTTTACGTGAATACTTGTGAACAATCGTGACGTTACTTGTATGTGATGGTGTATGCACTGGTATTTTTCATGGAGACAAAAACACGGTCTGTAACATGTTTACTTGAATATTGGTCGTTGGTTCATGAGTGAATATCCGGATCAGGCCCACACACTTTCTCATATTAGTGATCCGGTTTCAGCTGACTGGAGCGACATGCATTGACCAGTAAAGACACAATATAGTAAACAGACCTCTGGAAACCCGCAAGTAACCCGGAGTTGTTAGCGCGATGGGGAACATAAATTCATCCGTTTTCCGAACATCATTATCCGTGTACCAACCAGTTACCAAAGTCGAGGAGGTGTTTTATTCAGACATTTTGACTCTGGAAAATCCAAAGCGCGAACCCGGACATCGCGGGCATATCGGAAACCCCTTTATTCGCCAATTACGAAAACATACATATCGATGTACAACAGCACATTGTTATTGCATGCGAGTAACCAACGATTTTGATGGGATGCATCAGAGCAAGTGAATATTTGATTAGACAAATGTATCGGAGTCGTTGTTGGTGTATATTTTGTCACTGTCGTTGTAACAATATACAAAAATATCAAATTGTCCGGTGTGGTTGTCAGTTTTCAAAACGAAAATGGTATTGTTACCCAGGTGAAGGATAGATTTCCAAGTGAAAACTGTATTGGTACTCAGGCAAATGATAGTTTTCCAGACGAAAAGGGTTTGTTACCCAGGAGAAATGATTAGTTACTCTAGGTAAAAGTATTTTTCCAAGTGAAAATGTATTGTTACACTAGGTAAACGCCGGATCTCCAAAAGAAAATGATATTTTTACTCGGGTAAACGACGGACCACCAAGTCAAAATGGTGTGTTGCTCAGGGAAAAAGGTTTGTTAACCAGAGAAAAAAATATATTTCCAAGTGAAAAAGGTTTGTTAACCAGAGAAAAAATATATTTCCAAGTGAAAAAGGTTTGTTACCCAGAGAAAAAATATATTTCCAAGTGAAAAAAGGTTTGTTAGCCGAGGAAAAAAAAATATTTACAAGTGAAAATGGTTTCTTACTCTGGGTAAACGTCAGATCTCCAAAGGAAAATAATATGTTTAGTCAGGTAAACGATGGACTGGTAAGTGAAAGTGGTAATTTTACATAGGTAAACGTCGTGGGTTCAGTGTCGTTGGTCTTGTTAAACGTTATCGCTTGACGTTGGTATACTATTACGAGTGTGAAAAGGCTATGCACGTCTTGTGCGGGGTGTCGCGACAGTGAACATATTTTTGGTGTGACGAAACAAGATCGTTGTTTACATGTTAACCCTTTCGCCGCGGGTGGATCCTAGAGGATCCATGCACAGTTTTTCACAAACACGCTTCAATCAATTAACGACATCTTGCGCTGTAGGGGTCATTACCGGTTACAATGATCGTCTATAAATAGCGTTTGTCGATACGCATACGACCAGCTATATATAACCCATTGCCTTATGGCATAACCTGTTCAAAATGCAGATTGAATACCGAAAAATGTTTCCCGCAAAATACAATGTGTAGCTCAGTTCGCCTGAATGAACGCTAATCTTATAATTCCTTATATCTTCGGTTCTACACGTCGTAAGCAGACACAGTTGTCGTTTTAGAGTAGTTGTTGATCGCAAGAGTTCATTGCAACCATAATATCGTGAATTAGTTGGATAGAACACGCTTCAAATTGGTGTGAAATAAAGCAATATTCTGTTACTTGAAAAATGCCGCGCACATATGAGCATTGCCACATAAGGCCATATCCATTCACTTACGATTGTCTTATACAGTTGAATGTCACACACATAGTTAGATGCAGTCCATAACGCCTCAACAAGATCAGTATCACGAAGGTTGGTCTTATATAAGTTACACGACGCCAGTGCTAAACACTGCAGGCATGGGTGTGTAAGTTGGCGCGAGTGTACGGTACTCGCGCCTGTAATAACAACATCATACAGACAGTTGAATCATCCGTTTTATATGTTATACGAAGTTACTGTAGACTTCAATGAATAGATGTTGATCATATGCCCATATACTGACGAACCTGTATCGGACATTCGATGTGTAGAACACGTTTCAAATTGATATGAAATAAAGCAACAAGAGAAATCGCGCGCCTATGAGAAGTGTCAAACAAGGCAATATATTTACTTACGATGGCCTTGTGCCGTTGCAAATTGAACATTTTGTTAGTAATGTACGATCAATAGTATCTATAAGATCAGTAACATGGATTTGGACTTATATAACTGGAATAGGCAAAGCCAACTAAACACGAAATACAACGCACGTTGCCTCTATCGCGATGACGTAATCAGCGGCGGCCGTGAGTAACGCTTATAACGAAAACTTCCCACTCGCGGTGCGCTCGGCTGCGTAAAGATTTCAAGCTCAGTAATGTCTTGTTTGAATGCCGAAATTGATATGTAAGACAACCACGTGGTAATTCACCATGGTAAGGATTATGTATCACGTCACGTGAAAACGAAAAACAAATTTCTCTTTCACTTTCGAGAAATCCCGTAGATTGGTTTCAATATCATCGTCACCTCTCTCGCCTGAGCCTTCCGAGTAGCTCAGTTGGTTAGGCAGCTGTTTCCTGATCACGGCGATATATTGGGCGTCGGTTCAAGTCCCGTTGTTCGAGTTTTATGAACTTTTTAGTTGATGCATTAAAATTTGGCCTGGAGGCCGACCGCGGGAGTAGGGTTAATACATTTCGATCACCGAGTAGCTGTACAACAGAGAGGAGTCTACAGTTAGTTCGTGCTGTATGTCCCGACGAAATCCACAAGACCACATGTAAATCTATTAGCACAACTCGATGATGTTGATACAGTGTTACTTGAATTAATTATTACCTATTTACACAACATAAAAATAAAAATTCATGTCGTAGTAAGTTTCTTGAACTCGTGCTTGATGAAAACGAATGGTGACAAGTATGCGTTTGTGTTTGAGTGAAAAAGAATTATTTAGAGTAGTGACAGTTTGTGACCAACGAATGCAAATCGATCATGATATTACAATATACGCCTTCGTCAACATAACGACTTGGTGAAATACTTTCACGTTTTTTCAATAACTGGATTCTCGAGACTTGTTACTTGTACGATGTATCGTTGGTGTGCAAACTATAACGACCATTTTGTATGATAGTATGTTTTAGTTGTGAGGACAACCCTATGATGACTCACCACTTTTCGTTAGCAAAGTAGATTGATTTGTGTGTAAGATGTAAGCACCGTAACTAGAAAACATATGCACTCTGTTGTTGGAGTAGCTGATTTATTGCTATGACATGGACATATCCTGAAGCCTTGGTTTGTTGTCTTACGAAAGATGACGCGACCTCGGTGTCGTAAATTGGGTTTACTAAACTCGGGTGGATACCACAATTGTGCTGGGTTTACACACGGTATTCACATACTGTACACATATAAACTTTTGTGTAAATAACTCTGATGTTTCTGTTCGTATTAGTTCTGTGTTGAACTATTTGATTATTAAGATACATGAACATCCATTGAGACAATAAAGTTCTTGAGGTATCGTAACATTTTGAAAGCAACACCAATCATTGAATAGGTTTGTAGCATGGGAATATTTTCGTGTAACATGAATATATTTCATATGGCTTTGGTAAGAAATGAGTTATGCAGGATAATCATACACAACCTACAAAAGTAAACTTGTTGCGTTTGATTGTATACTTTGTATCGATGTCTTTGTGATGTTGAAAGACGGTTGTGTTTACATTTGCATTAAGCGGAGTAACTCAAGTAATAAATTTTACTCGTTTGAAAATACCGAACAATGGATAACAGTATCAATATGAGCGGTAATTATTTTTCATGATATACAACCAATCTTCCAAGCATACCTTGTCAAAAATTTATCATGTCATAGTCGGCTGTTACGAATTCGACACAAATGTACTTCGATTATTACGATGATGGAAATTACGTTCAAGGGAGTATTTCGAAGTAGTATATTCAGCAATTACCAAATAACAAAAAACATCAAACTGTGCATACAACTCGGTTAGGTAAACGATACAGTTACAAGTAGGATGTAAGCTTGATTTACAGATTACAGTCTGCTGATGTAAAGCTCGACCACTCCAGTGTGTTTATTGCAAAGTATTTGACACAGACAAAATATTGAATGAAGACTTCGGTTTCATTACCAAGCTAGTGAAAATTGTTTTCTATTGGATGGATATGATTTACCTTTAGAAAAACGATATAGACCGATTAAGCGACGCTGTTTCATAGCCGTCGAGTGAGTAAAATTTCTTTAGAGTTCGGTTTAGTGAGTTAATTATCGGTGATTCAATCACATACAAGGAACGTCTTTAGTGACAGAGTATTGCGATGACATTTACTTTAGCGAATGACAACGGAAAAATTTTCGATTACATTGTCGGTGTATGTGTTACACAAATAATTCTAGTACACCTAACCATATAGGATACATTTGGCAAACATCGTACAAAGTGTTTCTTTGTGTTGGTAACGACTTTCAGCGGCTTGGTTTCATGTCGGGAATTATTATTTGAGGGTTCAAAAACAATCAATGCTACAAATGAACAACAATGCAAAAACACGTTTAGTGAATTAGAGTGTAGCAAGTACTTCCTTAATATTACGATTGTTGTGCACTAGACATTTCTAGTTGAATTGAATGCATCGAGCAAACATATTCAATTTACTTTTGTAATGATCAAAGTCTTGCAACCTCGTGATATTTTACATTTAGCACGTTCTATAGAAAGTGTGAACGGAGTTGAGTATTAATCGTGTACTTGGGATAGTGCTTTGATATCAAAGATATATTTTCACACTGTGTAATGTTTCGATTCTCTGTTGTGAATACCACCAGTAACGACATTGATGTTAAATCCTCACTCTTGGTCATTGTAAGCGAATCCTAAACATCGCAAACAGTCGGTATGGAAATCGAACGCATGCATACTTTTAGATAGGCGACACTAACAATTTTATTACATCCGTGAAATACTCTGAAACGTCGATTCGTGATTTTGTTAGCTATATTCATCTTCTATATCTGTGGACACAAAGAATTCTTAACTTTGGTTACAGCTCATTCGTAACGAATTGTTGCGTGCAATCTAATAAAGCGCAAGTCGAAGACGAATGCTTTGATTTCAATGAACTTAAAAGTCCTTTTGTTTTGGTGTTGGGTTTAATACAATTTGTATGACTATAACGAATCCGATTCCAAAAGTGTTATGTAACATTTAACAAAAAGTTTGATGACTTGTATTCTGATATTGATAGATGTGAAAAGTAATATGACTAGTTTATAAAATCTCGGTAATGTTCTTTGTCATGTCTGTGTTCAACAAATATGCGGTCAAGACTTACCATTCGATATTAACTCTCGCAGTCGGTGTAAGCGAAAATTTGTTGTAGTAACAATACCGACGAGTTCAATAATATTCTCTATCGATGCAATCAAATAATCCGTCAGCTACAAGTGGATTTAAAACTTGATGCTGTTTTGTGGTAACTGAAGGCAGGGGCATGTTTGTGTTGATTTCAGGAATGATCATGACGAGTTGATCGGGTAAATTAGTTAATGTGGTAGTAACTACGAGCGTAAAGAGTTGCTGAAATTCCAATATCTTTTACGCTGTCGTATATGGATTCACTTGTGATAATTATTTCTCAGATATTGTTCGGACATTCAAATATCGTATATTCAAAATGTAATAGGTTTATGTCAAGTCGTATATGGACTGATTAGTAAATACTTTGTTTTACAGAATAGTAACGACCTTTACAGTTGAATAAAAAATTATCGGTCATATGAATACAAAAAGGATGAATTAATTCAAGTTTGTGAGTTGTAGTGATATAATCAAGTAAGTGAAAACTAGATTTTTAACACTTGTTAATGTTGTGAATAATTCTTTTGAGTATGGTAAGATGTTAAAATGTCGCTTTGACAATTGAAAATTCGGATCGCGAATAGAGTTGTAATGTTTCATTACTTGTTTCGAATCAATGTGCGTATAATCTCTAAATATGACTGGGTTGAAAGTTGTTAGTCATGTTTGTCAATCTATTTCAATTCAGACTATGTCAAAGTCCAAATATTTCATTTTGGATTATCTGGATTTACCTTTAGTACATCCGCGAATGGATTTAAAGTTGGTAAATTACCAAAATGATTGAATATTATCGGGTTAGAGATAGTTGGTATTGATTCTATAACTGTTAAAACAGCGGCGTGGAATGTGTGAATGATCGATGTGGGTGAATGTTGGCGTCAGTAATATTCAGGATACGTTCGATTCAACAGATTGCGTTAATAGGATTTGTCAAAGGATTTGAGTTGGGTCGAGTCAATACATTCAGATACGATTCAACTTGATTTGTGTAGTGAGTTACATTTCAAGTTGACAATCTAACACATTGATTGAATATTTTCATGGATCTTATCACGCAACTAAAGTCAGCCACTATTCGGGAGGCGTGAAACATATAGCGATCGCGGGCAAGTGTCAAATTGTTGGTTTTCGAATCACGGTCTGCGCTGGTACTGTTATTCATTACTTATTACTTGATAGTAACAACCATAGACACATTACACTGTAGCGATTGGGATGTATGTAATGACAAGACGCGAGAAATGGCTATGTCTTTGGTGTTATCTTGTGAGCGATCGTGGGATTTGTAACCTATTTCACACGTTTTTGAAGTGTTGGTTTGTGAACGCGGCTATTGTTGATATTCGAATCACCGTCTACGTCGGCTCTGTGGCAAACCAATTACCAAAATATTACATTGTCAACGATCGGCATGTATGTAACAGCGAGTCGCGAGCGATGGTTATGTCTTAGGTATTATCTTGTGAGCGATCGCGGGATTTTACCAATATTTCACACCTTTTTGGAGTGTTAGTTTGTGACCGCGGATGTTGTGCGACGGCTCTGTAACAAACTTATTGCGGAAATATTACCTTGTGCGTAATTCCTACCTTTGTAACATCAAACCATGAGAGATGGCTATGTCTGGCGTGTTATCTTGTGAGCGCTCGTAGGATTTTACAAATATTTCACACCTTTTTGGAGTGTTAGTTTGTGAACAGCAGACTGTTCTGTAGATGTGAAACAGCGGAAGGTGTGAATAATCCGATCTGAAAGTCGGCGTGCTATTCAGGTTACGTAGAAATCAATAGCGACGAAAGACTTAGAACACGATCGGTCATTTGTCACGACTAAACTACATCATATATAATAATTCACGATATACGCATTAACAAAGGTTCATTCAGCGAATCACCAGAGATCTGCGACCACAAGACACAATAGCCGCTTGCCACCCCCACCATAAGACGCAATAGCGGTATGCCACCTCCGCGATAAGACACAAGAGCCGCTTGCGACCGATCCCTATGCTGAAAAGGGTTACCGTGCGACCATAAGACACAATAGCCGCTCGCCACCACGCCCATAAGACGCAATAGCCGCTCACGACCACCGCCATAAGACATAAAAGCCGCTCACCACCCCCGGTTTTCCAGCCGCTCACGACCCCCGCCATAAGAAATAAGAGCCGCTCACGACCCCCGCCATAAGACGCAATAGCCGCTCACCACCCCGCCATAAGGTATAAGGAGCCGCTCACCACCCCCGGTTTTCCAGCCGCTCACCACCCCGCCATAAGCCACAACGCTAGTTCGCGAGCGATCTATATAACTACTCACGACATATCATACCAAGTTTCAAGAATTATCATGGTGCGAAACACCGTCAAAATCGACCTATACCAGCAAAGGTCGACTCAACGCATATTACGGTAACCGAGTTCAGATATAGATACGATTGTTACATCACACCTTAAGGGCGAGTAGGCATATTTGCCCCGGTTGCTCGGCCATTTTACGAATAGGAGAGAGTAAATCACCGTTTCTTTATTGTGCGCGGCTTTGAGAGAATAGATAGTGAAAGCTTGTTATGAGCGCTACCGGGGCAAGCCCCGGCTAGGCATTCACAAAGCGAAAACACAGAAGAGAATTCGATTTTCGCAGAGACTTCGCTATGTATGGGCGTTTGCAAGCGAAAGCACAAGAAGAACGCGGGTTTCGCTGTGATCTCGGTATATATTGATTGCTGTGCGTCTATAAATGGTTAAATTGTTATTGAACAGAATTTTAGGTGGGGCAATGCCCCAGTTGCCCTATAGGACGAGCCGCCACTGGTATTTTCAAATCCAAAATTTTCTCCTCTGATATCATCGATTCCAGCCAGATTCAGTGTTCTTTTTATGCAACGTAACAATTTTATCAAGTAGCCACCCAGTAGAATAAAAAAGAAGTTATTTTTGATCAGCCCTATTGTACATTTGTACAAACATCACACAACATTGGCCATTCATTATTACTCAAGTGCACAATGCACATACCTAACAAAACGTCAAATGGACGGAGGGTATTGTGTGTTTTCACAGACAGCAGATCAAATCAATGAGTTACACTTGAAAAATACTAAAGTGGAAATGAGATTCACATGTATGTTAAAGCGGCGTGGCCTTAGAATAATCCACATCCCCTGGATACACGTTCCACTGGTGCATTAGATGTAGGAATTGAAAAGCAATTTTGAACCACACTGAAGAGCATTCGATACTCATCCATTCTAGTCGCCCAAAAATGCAAAGATTCATCGCCTTCAAATCTACACATGAGCTTATCAGTCTCTTCCAAGTAGGCTACTTGACCATTTGAGTCATTTCATTGGCTCTAATTGAACTTTGCTTCGATTGTTTGCCTGTATAATTGAAAAGTCTTGAGTACTTTCACTACTTTGATGGCGGAGGATCCATTACCTCTTCATCACTGGATGATTTTGTACAATGCATTGCTACTATGTACCATTGTATTTTGTTTTTACGGCGGCATATCTGTTATCAGACGAGTGCAACGAAAGCAGTGGTGACAAATAGCGATGTCGACAGAATTCGTCACATGCGTTGATCTAACCATTGTGATTCGCAAATTTCTTCACCTTCAAGTCATATAAAATAAGCCGAGTAAGCCGGAATAAAATTTTATATTTTCGTAATCAGTGCAGAGTCAGCTTTCGATTGATACCCGTTTTACCAAATTTAATGCTCGGCAAGCCGGTCAAAAATGACCGTCAAATTGCCTGTAGCCAAATGGAAATTGTGACGTGATACAATTTCACTGAGCCGTGAGATTTGCTTGTGTCGACACCATATAGGACACTATGGTTCAATGCACTATTCCCTGGTGGTACACGAACTCCTTCTGTTGACAGAGTTTCGGCTGGTGCATATTGATAAAAGTCGATACCAGGGCACACAAATGGAAGTGTGAACGACCCCTTCCAATGACACGAAATCTGTCGTCTCGATAATTATTCGCACAAATCGGATTATCCAACCTGTGTGTGCCGATTGCAGAATTAATGGCCTTTGATCGCTCAGCATCAAGCTTGAGTGGATGAGTTAAGGGTGAGCTTTTCACCGAGCATGATGCACGTGTTCTGATAAATCGGGGGACATTAGGGTTGTCCAAAATTTGAAAAATCCTACAAATCCTCCGTTGTTATGTCTTATTCTATAGATTATTGATAAAAACGGCAATGGGCCTAAAAGAAGCTCACAGGAAGACCGTTTAGATTTCGTGCAAAGCGTCGATACCAACGACAACACGCGCAAATTAGAAATGAAGCTACAACGTCGCCTTCTGAAATTGAAGAAGGATGGAGTCCTTCCCGCTAATTTGTACGAGTCTCTACGTCCGTCGGGATCGCAGCGGCCGCGTATGTACGGTTTACCGAAAACTCACAAAGACAACGTACCTCTTCGCCCCATATTGTCCATGTGTGGATCGGCTCAACATAATTTAGCTAAATGGCTTAACACCGTCATTGAGCCAGTTAGATCCTTGTTTACGCATCACTGTCTTCGCGACTCGTTCACGTTTGTAGAAGAACTAAAGCGCGCTAAATTAAATCCGTCCAACGCATTTCTTAGCTCATTTGATGTGAAAAGTCTTTTTACCAACGTACCACTGTCGGAAACTTTCGAAATCTGCGCAGATGCGCTTTATGATGGCACGCTTGAACCTCCGAAATTACCACGTGATATATTTCTTGAATTGTTGCAAACAGCTACTAGTTGCGTTGAATTCAGCTTCAATGACACGATGTTCCGTCAATTCAATGGTATTGCAATGGGTTCGTCGTTGGGACCTAGTTTGGCCGATATATTCGTGGGATACCACGAAAAGAAATCGTTTGAAAACGCCGCAAAACCTCTCTTCTATTTTAGATATGTCGATGACACCTTTGTTGCCTTTAAAAATGAGCAAGAGTGTAATAATTTCTTCGAAAAATTGAACTGTCTCCTTCCAGCTCTACAATTTACCGTGGAAAAGGAAACTGATGCTACCCTTCCCTTTTTAGACGTCTTAGTAGAGAGATCAGGACAAACGTTTTTAACGTCGGTGTACAGAAAACCTACCTTCACTGGCCATTATATCCGTTGGGATTCATTTTGCCCGAAGCGGCGTAAATTAAACCTCATTTCATGGCTCGTCAATCGGGCCCTGCGCATTTGTTCACCGGAAAAACTGTCACGCGAATTGGATGATATCCACTTGATTCTGTCCAAAAATGGCTATCCAGATCACATATTAAAATGCTCCATCTCTAGGGTTTTGAATAAATCGGACATAGCTCCCAAATACGGACCAGAAAAATGCCCGGCATTTTTACACCTACCTTGGCTAGGTAACTTATCCAACCGTTTCGAAAAACTCATTAAATCGGCTGTTCACCGTTGTTATTACAGCGTAAACACGCATGTGGTGTACACAACGAAACCCCTGTTGCCCAACTCTCGAAAAGATGTACTTCCTGCCTTTAATGCAAGTAATGATGTTTACCAATACAAGTGCCACTGTGATAGTAGGTATGTAGGACGTACATCTCAAAGATTGGTTGAGCGTATTAAGCAACACATTCCAAAATTGATTCGGTCAAAAACATGCGCAAATGATCGCACGGAGCTTGCACGTCAGTGCAAATTGGCTGCCAAAACAGACTGCTATGACGATTATCAAGCATATGCTTCGTCAATTGGTCAGCATTTGAGTGAAAACCTTGCCTGTGCACAGCACTATGATGACAATATGTTCACTGTCATTGCGCGTGGTAGGTCTTTGTTTCATCTAAAAGTGCTTGAGTCTACTATTATTCAGTTGAACAAACCTATTTTATGTAGACAAAAAGATTTCCTCTATAACCTACAAATTTCCCATTAGTGCGTGTTGTCTCGTGCGTGTATTGTATAACTGTTTATTTATGAATTGCGTTGCTATTATAGTACCGTATGTGCGAATACTTCATAGTTTGTTATTGTTGCCATTGTTACGATGCGAATTTCATGGTCTGTGATTTTGATTGTTACGTCATACTTTGCCTTTTTGGTTTTGCTTTTAAATCTGTTTAAATCCCTTTAGTGTAGGGTTGCCATACGTCCGGAATTTCCCGGACATGTCCGAAATTTCGCTGTTAAAACTGTGTCCGGGAGGAATTTCTAAAATATGCCTAAATGTCCGGAATTTTGAAGGCTTGAAGTAAGCGCATATCTTTTTTTTTCGTAAATCAACCTAAATAAGACTATTTTTGGGCAGATTTTTGTTACATGAAATTTTTCTTCGTGCTGCGCGCGATTTAGTATCATATATATGGGTTTTAAGATGGGGACTAGCACCCTCGCAAAAATTGCGATCAAAAAATAAATAAAAAAAACATTTATTTACAAAAATAAGTCTAATTGTAATCGCAATTACAAAGATAGCGGTATTCACAGAGTCGTCGTTTTAGGTCGTTTGGATGCTTTATTCAAAGATGATGGTTCTAAACCTGGGGGTGGTTTCCTTTTATTCTGGGGTTCGCGAAGATGTTGAAGGTAATTAGCTTCCAAAATTGGACGTGAGTAAGTCTGGGCAAATATGCCGACCTTTAATTAGTAATCAGCTCATCAAATTTTGAGCTGGGCCACGGCACATTTTCAAATTGGAAATGGATTCGCGACCATAAAAGGTTGGAAAACACCGGATGTGCGGTGTTTATATAGCTCAGTGGTGAAGTGCACACCCGCATTAGGCTGATAAATAATCTTATCGGCGTGACACGAACATGACTTAACGATGAACAATTACGCCCCTTGCATTTTCGAAGTCATCATCCTACATCAGCTCTATTTTACTGTTGGCCCAGGTTAGACAAAGCGTTGCTGGTGTGACGTCATATTGATCGACAATGCGCTCACAGCTCATTTTGAAATCCGCTAGTGGGCGCTAAAGAGCGTCCGGAATTTGCGAAACAAAAATATGGTAACCCTACTTTAGTGTGCCGTTAACTCTTGAAAAGAGGCACCCGAAAAGTCTTCGAGTTCAATAAATATTATTTTACAATGGATATTGTATTGAAAGCTATATTCAAGTTCTGTACCACGAACCACCTATTTTTCTTTCTCAATCATTTGTTCGACCCAAGCAGTTAAGCTACACTACAAATATTTATAATTTTGTCGAGTGAGAAAGAGCGTTTGGTTATATTTACATCAATTTTACAACCAGACGATATGATTATTTGCTCTGTCACAATATCATGGTAAAATTCCGGAAATTGCATTAATTTGTGACCGCATCGCAAAGATGCAGATTGCGTTCTTTCTTCTTCAATGTAACTGAATTGTAATTTTCAAATATAATGTCCAATTCTATCTATATGTCAGGCGTGGCCAACCTTTTCGGCAAAATGACCACATAAGATTTACGAACCATTGCGTGGGCAACTTGAAGTTGATAACACCTTTTTTTAGTAGTCCTATATTAGGTAACATCGAAAACAAGACTTATATGACTACGCTTTAAATTGATAACAAATATGTCATGAAAACTCCGTGTGCAACTGTATAGTGATGCGCCGTCATGCCCTGGTCGTGCGAGGCACGAATTCTTTCAAATGTAATGAAGGAATTCGATCAATAAATATATTACTTGCATATTTTGCGGGTCGCCTCTGTATAGTAATGGGCTCGTTTGGCAAGGACAGGATTATTTGGCATTTTAAACATAGCAACATCGACGACTTCGGTGAACATGCCTCTGTAATTTTGTGAAAATGTTTCATCGCCGACGATCTGGCTCCGAGCGCACAAGCGAAGTCGCATGTTGGACGACACGTTATCTCTCAGCGTGTATAGCTGGACTCAATTCTGTAAATTACGCATTTTTATAATTTCCAAGAGGGGTTCCAATACTAAATGCAAGAAATGTGACAAACATTCATGCGAAGTGCTAAGAAAAGTTTCAAGGCAAATAAATCTGCTACGGAATATTCTACTTTATTGCTGTATGCGAAGATCTGCGATGAATGTGGCTGGGCACTCGTTACGCCAATACGTCGAAAATGATGTTTTAGTCATCATCAAATTTAGCGGTCAGGCTGTAATCAAATTTTGGTTGGCCTTGTAATTTTAGCTTATGTTATATCTAATTTCGAGAATTACATCGCAGGCCACACAAAACCTTCTTGCGGACCACATTTTGCCTGCGGGGCACGGTTTGGCCGCCACTGATCTGTATCGTTACTAATACCATTGATTAACGGTACAAAAAATCTTAATATAGTTATTATTAGAAATTTGAAGATACCTTTGAAAGCAATTGTTTTCATGATAAAGAAGTTGGAGTTGGAGTCGGAGTCGAAGTCAGGGTCATTTTCACAAACTCCGACTCCGACTCCAGCCACGAAAGTTTCCACGACTCCGACTCCATCCAACGAAAATCAGCCAAACACCGACTCTGACTCCATCGACTCCGACTCCACAGCCCTGGTCGTAACGCTGACTGATCGCAGAAATCAATTGTTTTTCAAACCGGGTGGAAATGGGACCAATCCAAGATAGATGGATATAAATATATTTTATTGTTCGTTCGGTGGGCTCTGTTGATTTTCTGCGTTGAATTGCGCTGATTTCTGCGGTCAGTTTGTGTTACGCCACAGTCAAAACCAAAAAGATTTTTACGACAACTGCTCCCGTTAACACGAAAATACGTGCTTCCTTCACTTCAACAAAGTAATGTAGTGTACGAATATAAGTGCGACTGTGATTGTGGCTACGTGGGAAGAACGTCAAAGCGTTTGCAGGAACGCATAAACCAACAGCATGTCCCCAGATTTATCTGAACACGTGCATCAGGCTCAGTGAAAAGCTCACCCCTAACTCATCCACTCAAGCTTGATGCTGAGCGATCAAAGGCCATTAATTCTGCAATCGGCAAACACCTGTTGGATAATCCGATTTGTGCGAATAATTATCGAGAAGACAGATTTCGCGTCATTTGTGTGCCTTGCAGTCGACTTTTATCAAAATACACCAGCCGAAACTCTGTCAACAGAAGGAGTTCGTGTACCCTGGGAATAGTGCACTGAACGCTTTCTCATTCGAAATTTCATGCTGGTGACCTCATATTTTGTGATACGATTGTTGATGTACAATGTTCTTTCCAATTTTCTGCTAGTTGCTGACGATTACCCCTGACGAGTGTCAGCCGAAAATATGCGGGTTCATTTCAATATGAATATACTATTCAATTGCATATTGAAGTTCTGTACCTCCAAGAAACTCTTGAAGAGAGATCGAAAATTTATTAATTTGAAAAATCGTAGCCTGTAATAGCATAGTCGTTTACGTTTTATGCTGTAATCGACTATGGCAATAGCATCAATATCAAACTAGCTCGTGTTTGCTTGCGGTATTCATGGTGTTTTTTCGACTACAATTGAGTCAGCCAGTCAGCTCAGTTATGGAATAGGCTTCTGAGGACTTGACTGCAAAACGCACTATTCGAAAATTGAAGTACTTCAAAATTTAGCAATATGCATCAGTGGTATGAAAGAACGGGAACGACCCTTCCCCAAACATAAATCTCTGAACATCTTGAAACTAAAGGATCTTTGCACTCTAGAGGTTGCTAAATTGGTGTAAAGTATGCCTATGATTATAGATGACTAACCTACCGTAGGTTAGTTATATATAATATGATCGAGGTGATCTCCCACGTTTGTTTAGTGAAATGTTCACGCCATCTATAGTGTCGTACATACACACCGTACTCCAGGGGTGGGCAATTATTTTCCTCCGCGGGCCAAATGAGAAGTAGACAATACGTTGGCGGGCCGAGTGAAATTTTTTAGTTATATTCTCCAGCGTATTTTAATTTCATTTCTAAATTACATTGCTAATATATGCTGCTCAGTGAACGTGTTCATGTCAGGTAACGAGAAAGAGACGGCTAATTTAAAAAAAATATATTTGCCGTCATGATTCGAAATAATGTTAAACATGATACTTTTTAAGTCTCTTTAAACCCTTATCCACGTTCTTCTATTAAGATTCTAAAACAGAGGTTCTCAAACTTTTTTAGGCACGCCTTCCCTTATGATAGTGAAAAATTTCGTGTCCCGTATCACTTATCATGATATCA
Organism: Botryllus schlosseri; assembly: GCF_051294905.1. Taxonomy (NCBI): domain Eukaryota; kingdom Metazoa; phylum Chordata; class Ascidiacea; order Stolidobranchia; family Styelidae; genus Botryllus; species Botryllus schlosseri. The sequence goes on from NC_137246.1 coordinate 11,417,704, forward strand.
CAAAATTTTAAAAGTGCAATCAGAATGCTAGCAATCCCAACGGATAGTTTGATGACATGGAAGTTTATGGCTGTTGATGAGTTAATTCTGAAATATCGAAGTCGGACAATTACACATAGCAATAAAACTGTAAGCTGAGGGTAAATCGCGAGGAGCGCGAACAAAAATTCATTAGACTTCGGCTTCGCGCCCACTACTGATGCTTTCACGCCACCCAGTTCGAGAACCCCCATACTAAATTGTATATGCAATAGAGTACGAAGCTTATTTTCCCGGTCACTGCCTTCCTAGCAGGGTGCACTGCGCTCTAAAAATGATGTGGTCTCAAATTGAAGGGCAAAACGAAAGAAAAATTTTGGCCGCAGCCGTTTTCTACAGAACGCCACCGTAATGGAGCTGTAATGTATTGAAATTTCCAGAGTTGCAGCAAGTTCCGGCAGTCACGCAGAGGTCGAACTTTATATAGTTGTCAGCCGATGTTATGAAGGAAATAGAATACACCAGGCCCGATTTTGACATAAATCTCCTGACTGGACATCTTCCATTGAACGCGGTATCTAAACCACCTTGGCGTGTACGACATATTTCCTTCATAACATCGACTGACAACTATATAAAGTTCGATCTCTGCGTGACTGCTGGAGCGTGCTGCAACTCTGGAAATTTCGGTGGCGTTCTGAAGAGAACGGCTGCGGCCAAAATTTCTTTTTCGTTTTGCCCTTCAATTTGAGACCACATCATTTTTAGAGCGCAGTGCCCCTTTAAGTAGCCTTTATAGCGTGCTCTGTCGTGGGCGCGCGTTCTTCTAGGTCCGCGGCTCGGTAAGACATAGTAGATACGTCAGCAGTATTCATTTATTAAAACAACTAAAACATGATGATGCTTGTCCGACGCAGACTGAAGAGCGACTGCTTGCCGGACGGTGACTGAAACGCGACTGCATAAAAGAGTACAACACAAGACGTAGCAGTAACGTAATCAGTAATCAGCGAGGGTAATTATAGGTTATTCATGGAGCGGTACGCTACAAGGGCCCCCCTGGTTGGTAAAAGCTTTAGGATATAATATGGACACTACATCAGTCAACGATATAACTACGAATGAATGACGCTACCAGCATGACATGGCAATGATTACAGATTAGGTTTCGAAATACGAGTACGATTCTAATGGTATAACGAATACGAGAGCGACGTGGGTGTGGTATGGTAAAGCTATAACGACAAAATGATTCATTTAGCGATAATGATGCACTTTACAATGTGAAAGGCTCTAGACAACGATTTACAGAACATACAAGAGATGAAGGAGGCTGTTGCGAAAAAATACAAGTGATGGCGGAAAAGTGAATGAGTAACACACTAAATATCCATTTCAAATACTGGTGACAACACAAAATCGTGGGGTACGAATAATACGGCCACAGGCATATTAACAAAGCCAATCGGTTGAGGCGCCATGCGGACAGTTATTCGTTCGAATTGTGAAAAAACATTTCAGTGCGGATCATAACTTGGTGTGGACAGAATAAACTAGATCGAGTGATGTACATTTCAATGCACGTGTGCGTAATTGTATAATCGTTTGGGGCGCGTGATTTTGAATTCGAATTGAAGTTATATGGGATATGCGCAACCAAGAGAAAGAGCGTTTAGATTCAATAGCGTAGCCGATACCATTGGAGTGAATAGTGAATAACACTAGAAGAGGGATTCACTAAATGGCGAGGCAACACATTCAAGTGTCATGCACATAACAGAGCTTCGATGGCGAAAAAGTATAGTTGATCGAGAAACGGTTGAGCGAGATTTTTTTAGAATTGCGCGACTACAAGCGTTGTCTAATCCTATATGGTACGCAAGTAGGTATGGGCTGCGAAAGCTTTTGGGCGTAAGAGATAACGTCATAATTCGCTAACATAAGTCGAAGTTAGTAATATCATATCACGTGATGATCAACCTTACAATAGTTTTGGGATATGTAACGTCTAGTCGTGACTGATGGCGTAAAATAACGATAAGAATTCATTAGAGTCAACTGAAAAACGGTCAATACGCACATGGAACAAATGAATGAATATGCAGATATTGCTAGGGGAACGTCTATCAACATCACGGGACGTAATTGTTCGACAAGTACACGTGCAATGGATTAAGAGAATCCCTACATTTTGATTGAACTTCGATCGTTATTGGACCAGCACGTTGACGTTGCACGAATTAACTCTGTCGTGCTCCATATTTCGCAAGCCGTGTCGCTAAGGTCCGTGAGAAGTCTAGTAGATTCTCGGATGCGTGAGCGGGTGGTAATGTAGAACAGAACGTCGAACGCGTCTGCCACACAATACTAAGAGGGAGAGCGTTTTCATTCGGAATATGCCTATCAAGGTGATAGGTTATTTGCAAGTCGTCTCTCGACAAGATTGAGTGAAGGGGGGATCTGCGTTTGAGCGCATTTCCCGCTGTTTCTGTCGATGTCGAGGTGATTCGATTCGGTTCGGTTCATGGTCCCATCATGAATAATGGTTCCGTCGGTTGTGTAGAGTTTCGTTCGGCTCATCTTTCGTTCTACATTTGGAATGCGTAGCGAGACAGCATAGCTGCTTCTATATCTACGTTGAAAAACGAGTATATCGCTGTCGGGTGATCGCGGATATGAAGTTTCGAGAATTCAGTGTCGTGGTCGCTGTGCTAAGGCTCGGTCATGTCGACGTCGTGCTGCAAACGTGCAAGTCTGCAATCGATGAAAGAAGTTGTACTTGGTGAAGTCTTCAGCATGCAGATTGGGGTTGTTCTGGAGTCTTCTGTCAGCGGTATGGCGTGCTCAATCAAAATTAAACTGACACAGATGTTGAGTGGCATCGGGTCGAAGCGTCGTACCAAAGCAAGTATACGTGTGGAAAGGTCCGAATTCCATGTCGTTGAAATCCCGCATCCATGACAAAACTAACCATTCCTATGTAGCTATGTAGCCAGTGCCTCTCGTTTTCGCATATCGTGAGTTCATGGCTTCCCATCGTTGATCCTGGTTGAGCTTGCGGTATTGCATTTCCAAAAACATCACGTCGGGGTCACCAAAATATAGCGTGTGCCGTCGTGGGCGCGCGTTCTTCTAGGTCCGCGGCTCGGTAACACATAGTAGATACGTCAGCAGTATTCATTTATTAAAACAACTAAAACATGATGATGCTTGTCCGACGCAGACTGAAGAGCGACTGCTTGCCGGACGGTGACTGAAACGCGACTGCATAAAAGAGTACAACACAAGACGTAGCAGTAACGTAATCAGTAATCAGCGAGGGTAATTATAGGTTATTCATGGAGCGGTACGCTACACCTTGATGTTGAGCGAAGCTTGCAGTTTTTCTGAACTCTGCCCTCCATTGACCGAGTGTTTAGTGTTTTTTGTCATAAGACCGACATTAATTAAAATATTTAATCTCGGCGACATGCTCTGCAAACACTAGAAGGAAGGTCTCACCCCTGACTCCAACAAACAAATATTTAGTGTTTTGAAGTCTAAACCTTCTTTGACTTTCAGTTTGTGGCTTTCTTTTTTGGCATGTCCGTTACTCCATGAGGGGAGATAGATATAATGAGTCGATCATATAGTAATCGCGAGCACGGATTGACTTGTTTTACGAATTAGGGATTTGGACAGGGTTGTAATGACTCGAGTCATGACTTGAAATGGGAAAATGACTCGACTCGACTCGAGTCAATATTTGGATTGACTCGACTTGTACTCGAGTCATTACGCATGACTCGACCCAAGTCAATGACTCGGCTTATTTTATATGACTTGAGGATAAATAAATTTGCGAATCGTAATGGCTAGTTCAACACATCTGACGAATTCTGCCGACATCGCTATTTGTCACCACTGCTTTCGTTGCACTCGTCTGATATCAGATATGCCGCCGCAAAAACAACAGACAATGGTACCATAGTGTCCTATAGTATAGATATCTAACCTACGTAGGTTAGTTATTTATACTTATATGGTGTCGACACAACCAAATCTCACGCCTCAGAAATTGATTCACGTCACAATTTCGATTTGGCTTCAGGCAATTTGAAGGTCATTTTTGACCGGCTTGGCGAGCATTGAATATGGTAAAACGAGTATCAATCGAAAGCTGACTCTGCACAGATTACGAAAATATAAATGTTATTCCGCTCGTGGCCCTGGAACCTCCACAATCAGCCTCGAATTTTTCATTGTTATGGAGATCGGCATTGGGACGCAATAATGCTGTCTGGCTCTTTTGCTCTTGAGCTACTCTCTCGTTTCGCCAGACAGCATTGTTGCGTTCCAATGCCAATCAGGGTAGTATCAACTACCAACCCTGCTCTCCCTGTCACTCTACAAACATGCAATTAGGCACACTATCACTGTCAATTACTTGCGCGCATTAGTGGAAGCATGGAAAAATTCTATTTCAAAGCGTTTTGCAGGAGTGTTTGTAAATGTGAACATGATCACAACTGATGAGTCTTTGGATTGGCCTATCGGTAACCCCAAACCGTTTGGTGAAACCATCTTCTTCACATCATGCGTGTTCGATCCGAAATTTGCTTTCCATTAGCTTATGGATCTAAATTGCTCAGAACAATCCCGAATTGCACTGCGGCAGAAAATAATCGAGTTGACGATGACTGAGGCTGACACTCATTCATACAGGATCACCAGCCAAGGTACAAAATAATCTGACGAAGAGGTACTAGATCCTCCGCAATCAAAGTATTTAAGACTTTTCAATTATACAAGCAAACAATCGAAACAAAGTTCAATTAGAGCCAACGCAATGACTCACATAGTCAAGTACTTGGAAGAATCTGATACACGTGTGTAGATTTGATGATAATAGATGTGTAGATTTGAAAGCGATGATTCTTTGCATTTTTGGGCGACTCGAAAGAAGGAGTATCCTATGCTCTTCAGTGCGGTTCAAAAATGCTTATCAATTCCCGCATCTAGTGCACCAGTGGAACGTGTAATCAGTAGATGTGGATTTATTCTGAGACCATGCCGCTCTAATATATCTGAGGATCTCCTTTCCACTTTGGTATTTTTAAATTGTAACTCATCATTGATGTGATCTGCTGTCTGTGACAACACACAATACCCTCTGTCTATTTAAGGTTTTGTTAGGTATGTGCATTGTGCACGTGAGTAATAATGAATGGCTAATGCTGCGTGATGTTTGTAGAATAGGACTGTTCAAAAGTAACTTCTTTTTTATTTTACTCGGTGGCTACTTGTTGAAATTGTTACGTTGCATAAAAATAACATTGAATCTGGTTCAATTTTAAAAAGTAGAATCAATGATATAATAAGAGAAAATTTTGGATTTGAAAATAAATGAAATATTTTTAGTGAGAAATTATTTCATGTAATATAATTACATACTAGTAGTAAGCCGACTATTTTTTCATATCCAAAATATTCTACTCTAATAACTTTATTTCTTCTAGTTGGAATTTGCTATGAATCATATTTTTACACAATGTAACAATATCATGAGATAGCCGGTAAAATTCGAAAATCTCTATTTGTAATTAATCTAAAATTTTCTTTCGTAGCATTGCATTCTACTGGTTGGAATCGAGCCAAATTTGATTTTTTTAGGCAATCTAACAATTTTAAGAAGTAGCCGGAAAACTTGAAAAATGTTTTTGAACAGCCCCATTGTACAATTATTTCTCCAATGCTGTAACTGCGATGTAGTCTGTAATGCAATTTGGAAAACCTTAAGTAATATCAAAAGGTATCTGTTTTTTGTCACTGCACAATCTACATAGCTGCATGCACGCTTTTACAGCATGCTGGCTTGGTGTAAATACCTCTACATAAACATGCATCTGTTGATTCTCTATCAGCTGGTATCTTGACGTGAACTCGTTGGTTCTCTATCAGCAATTTATGAGCCATCGTCGATGTGCTTATCATAAAAACTGAATGCTTGAATTGGTGATGTATCAGACTGACAAGACAGATATTTGATTTTATGTTCTAACTTAGTGAAGTTATCTGTAGCATCGGTAAATGAGGCCAGGACCTGTCCATTAACTGCCTAAATAAACACGTCCCAAAACTCTGGTAGGGCCAAAATGAGCATGTTTGGCAAGCTAGGAATTCGATATCACCCAAGCAGGATTGAAAACATGAGCTGAACATGACTTCAATACTGTGACTTGGACTCGACTCGAGTCATAACACTATGACTCGGACTTGACCCTTTAAACGGTGACTTGGACTCGGACTCGAGTCAGTGATGAATTGAAAATGACTCGACTTAACTCGAGTCAAAACCACAAAAGTAAGATTGACTCGTGACTCGGAACCATGTGACTTGGTTACAACCCTGGATTTGGAAACGTATCACGTAACAATTTGAAACACATGCACATGCCGTATAATCCGTAATGCGACAATGGCAACAAAGAAGGTTTGGATCAAACTACAGGGAAAGTGTGATTTCTTGTAACTCCAATTGCTACTCGTATTTTGCCATATTGCATTTATTTGGAATTTGGATTACGCATGCGAGGTACGTAATCGTGGCATATTAATGAACAGGCTTCAAAGTAAACGAATTTCCTGTTAAGTTGATACAGCCTATGGTTTTAGTCATTCAAAAAGCATGTTTTACGTCTTGAATTCCAAGCAACCTTTCGCAGGCCGCACAGAATGGCTTCGCGAGCCGCATTTGGCCCACCGGCCGCGCTTTGCCCAGGCCTGCCGTACTCGGTCTTCAATTTTCAAGAATTTATTTGTTTCTCATGTCACTAATAGTAAGTGCCGCAGATCAATCATATATCATGGACTAGAAATATGGAATGACTATCAATTATCCATGAAGGAAATGTCTTTTTCAGCCTTTTGCTCATTTTCTCGTGTCATATTGAAGTTAATTAGATTTGCATTGTAATTGCCGTTTATTGGATTTGATAATCTTACGTTTCTCAATTGTTTTTTTTCGCTAGAATTTGAACTGACAACTCTGTACATTTATTCATCTTCTATTTATCTTTTGTTTTCATTGAATTTCATTCTTTCGTTACTTTATTATTATTGTTGCCTGTTACTCTGTTGTTGTTCCAACTGACCGCTGTTCTACCTGGTTTAATTTATTCTCGACGCGAGACTCTATTATTAAAATACGATTTTATACTCCACCGATGCAGCTGACTAGATTATCCCTAAGGATCGTATTGCTGCAACCTGTATTTTATTTTTTCGATATATTTTACTCAATATAAACTCTCTCTCTGTAACGACTTGTAGCTAGGGCATGCTATGGTAGGGTTACCATACGTCCTCCTTTGGGAGGATTTGTCCTCATTTTTAAGGTTTTCGAAAATGTCCTCCGAGGACGCCTAAATGTCCTATTTTTTGGCAATTCGTCCTCCTTTACAGCTTTTAGAGCTAAGATAGTGGATGGAATCGAGTGAAAATGGGCATAAATGACGATAAATAAGAAAAGTGACGACTTTGTTTTAGTCAACCAACGTAAAGTGTGGAAGAAAAACTGTATTTCTGGAGTTGAGCCGGAAAGTTGACTTTTTTGTAGTAAACCAACCACAATATCGTAGAAAATTTACCATTTTTCCGGATTTTACTCCAGTATTCTAAGTTTGAAAAAGTGTCCCCCTTTCCCGATTCCAAAATATGGTAACCCTGTGCTATGGTATGTTATAGTATGAAAGTACCTCGGAATCCGAAGCACACAAGTAGCCTACAACACACGTCCGTCTACGTTGTCCTAATATCATATGATCGACCAAAAAGATCGTTGCTCTATCAAATATGCCGGACCTGACGCGTGGAACAGTATCCCGCCGGTCATCCGATAGTCGCCGAGCATGTCTATATTCAAGTCAGAATACAAGCAATTTCTACTAAATAAATACTAGCCCGCCCTCAAAATGACCGGACCACGACCTGACCTATCGATCTCGCCTTCCATGACATGCCACCCCATTTTTGTCGCTTGCTTTTTCAATATTTTGTTCCTTTACTTTTCATTCAGTGTGCATGCCTCCTCTTTACATCGCCTAGGCCAGTGCTTCTCAACCGGTGGGTCGCGAAGCTATTTCCGGTGTTTCGCGAAGACGTTTTAAATCTTACACTTTCGTATTCAATTTTCCAAATATTCCAAACACTTTATATTCTCTAGATTAGAAGAGTAAATGCACATTAGGGCTGTTCAAAAATAACTTTTTTCCCAGATTCCAGCCATTCACTGATTAAATTGTCAGGTTACCCTAAAAAGCGCTGCACACCAAATTTGGTTCAATTCTAACAAGTATAGGACTCCACAGATCCAATTAAAAAATTTAATTTATTAGGGAAAACAACAAAAAAAATTTCAAATTCTTCTGCCAACCCAATGAAATTGTTGAGCTGTCTTCAAAGACGATGCAAAACAAATTTGAGTCAATTCCGACCAGTGGAAGCGGAGTTACGTGAGTTTTTCGATGATAATCCTCGGATTATCCTTGATCGGTTGATCATAATTTCACTGCGCTGCACGGTTATCCATTACATTGCGGAATGAAGGAAGTAAGGAAGGAAAGAAGGAAGGAAGGAATGAGCGTAGTATATTTTTGTCCTTGATGTTTTTTGCGGTATATACACCGACTCATGATATGAAAAACGTTAAGACCCAGTGGATAAGTTGATTCACTTCACATCATTACTTATAAGGGAACTGAATCAGGTAAGGATAGCATATACGCAGTCCGCCATCGATCCACAATGTAGTTATCACGTGTGCTTCACACAGAAGGTCGTGGGTTTGGGGCTTCGGGCCCTAGTGGCATTACTGCTACCATTGTAATGATATATATATTTGATATAACTATATTATAATGGTTTATATAAGTCCCATATCAAACTTTGAGCATGAATATGCATATTACAATTGGATTTCATTTGTTTTTGTTTTCGAGCTCAAGGTAACATAAACAATATTTAGCATTCGTTTAGTTGTACTAAATCAGTACTTTTCAACCGGCACGCATGGTGCACTCCTGCACTGTAGTGTAGGGTTGCCATACGTCCGGAATTTCCCGGACGTGTCCGGAATTTTACTGTTCAAATTTGCGTCCGGGAGGAATTTCTAAAATATGACTAAATGTCCGTAATTTTGAAGGCTTGTCGTGGGCTCATACTCATACATAATAACATTATTTTGGGCGATATTTATGCTATATTATATTTTTCTTCGCGCTGCACGCGACTTACTATCACATTTATTGCTTTTAATATGGGGACTACCAACCTCGCAAAAAGTACAATAAGATGTAAATAAAAATAACCTTCATTTACTGAAATAAGACTAATTGTAATCGCAATTATAGGAGAACGGTATATTCCTAGACATGGTTAAGGCCGTTAAAATGCTTTATTCAAAGATAGTGGTTCTAAACGTGGGGGTATAGTTTGCCTTTATTGTGAGGGTTCGCAAAGATGTTGAGCGTAATCAGCTTTGAAAATAACCCGTGAGTAAGTCTGAGAAAAGGTGCTGATTTGTTTTAGTAATCAGCTCGTCAAATTATGATCTGGGTCACGGAACATCTTCAAATTGGATGAAGTCGCTGCCATAACATGGATGTGGGGTGTTTATCAAGCTCCGTGGTGCGCAATGGCATAAGGCTGATAAACAATCTTTTTGGTGTGACATGAACTTGACTTAACGATGTACAATTACGCTCCCTGTATTGAGTTTTTCTTTGATAATTCGGGAATATCCTTAATCGGTGGATAATCCAATAATTATCGAAGAAAAACTCAAATCACTCAGCTTCTACGGGTTGGAATTGAGTCAAATTTGTTTTGCAGCGTTTTTGAAGACAGCGCAACAATTTGATGGGGTTGAAAGAAAAATTCGAAAAATTTTTTTTTGCATTTTTGGGTAAATTCAAAATTTTCAACCTGTACGAAATCCGCGATTATTGGCTGGAATGAATTCAAATTTGGTGTGCGTCGTTTTTTTATGGCAACCTAACGATTTAATCACGTAGCCAGCAAGATTCAGGAAAAAAAGTTTTTTTGAACAGCCCTATTGTAACAGCAATGCAGAAAGTGAAGTTCATTATCGCGTAATTATGACGTCATCGTCAGACGACATGGAGTAATTATGACGTCACATGACTTTAGCATACTCATACTAACACAAAATGACGGTTCGGCGCAACGGGCGCAACGGCTCCTCTCTAATGTTCATTGCTACGGCCCCTTTGTTACTGACTACTGACTGAACCAATCAATAGTTTTCGGAGCCGGAGCAGTGGTATCAATGAGCTCCGGAGCTTTAGCCGGAGCTAATTTATTATCGAAGATACCTTTTGTGCTGGAGCTGGAGCAGTTTAAATTGTACGCCTGCTCCAAAGCCTGCGTTTAATTCGTCTGGTCTAATATCAAACGCCAGTATTAAATGAAGCCATCAATATGTACTTTTCAGTTGCATACATTTGTCGTAATAGCAATTTGGATTCAATTTGGATTCGCCGGTCCACAACATTTATTTTGATGTGCAAGGTCAAAAATTTTGGGAACCACTTTTAGCTGACAATTTCTGATTGCCGAGAAATCACCCCGACAGCCCTGTTCATGGTGTGCATAATTTGTTTAATATAAATATGCTAAATTACAAGTTTAAATATAGTTCATATTGTAATTAAGAAATGCTCCCATATACAGAGTTGAGAGCTGTGGTTTTTCCTAGTCCTGGAAATAATTCTAACATTTGGCACAGAGGAAAAAATTAGCAAAGTGACTAAATTCCCTTTAACCGTTAATACAGCTATACGTAGATGCCATGATATTTAGGAAGGTTTGCTAATATAACATGTTATCAATCTCCTAAAGATCCCTGCTTATAGCATACAACTTGTTGACACGACAGATATTTCAGATGTAGCTCAGTTGAATGTATATTGTAGATTTGTCGTGCATAATACAAATCAGCTTTCAACTTGGGACCGTGAGTGACGCCGTCTCGCCAGCAATCGAAATTGTTTTGCTGACCGGAAGAGACCTTTAATTGTATAATGCAATTAGAATTTAATCGGTGCACACGGCCATTGCTGGCGAGCACCATAATACAATACCACAGCAACAACAAAACATATGCCGCGATTAAGTCTGGGCAAAGGTTCTAAACATTTGTAGGAGGGGAGGACATATCCAAATTTAAAGTATGAGTGTTCTTGAAAGGAAATCACGCAGAGCGCCCAAAAAAAATTTCGAGTGAAGAAATCCGGCCAATGATATTCTACTTTACGTTAATTTGCAAAATAATATGGGTAATATAATTACGTCAGCATCCGCGTTAGCGGTGTCTTACAAAAAGCCTAGAAGTGGGCCGTGCTATAAGTCGTCTGTTACGAAAAATAAAATACAAAGAATATCGGCTTGGTGTAATGACCAAAGTAGTCGACAAACACCATAAATACCACAAAACAAACAAACAACCACAAAATTACGTATAATTGCACATGCATTTCCTACCCCCACTTTGGTGCTTTGTAGCCTCAAGGGGTCCGTGGAATCCTGTTTAAGAACCGCTGGTCTAGTTAATACACGATCTATGGTTAAAAAAGCCACTCATCGTACACAATCGATGGGAAAAGCGTTGACCGTATGAGGTCATATGTGTTCGTACAAAATTTTACTAGGAAGTGCTATGGAGAGTCCGGAATTCGGGCCACGAAAATATGGTAATCCATGGCCTGTTTAGTAGGGCATGGGTAACCCTATTATAGTTAATGAAGTGAATTGAAGCAGCTAATCGATCCGTTAATGTAGATCCCTACCTATATGCACGTGTGAAGTCACGGGGTCAACTCTGGACAACTCAGTATTTTGTCGCATTCATTGCAGCTTCAATAGTCTTATGACCGAAACGTTGTAGTATTCGGCATATCGCCATCCTGCGGGCACGTCTGCCGGTTAGTTCAGTTGGTCAGAGCGTCGTGCCAATGGCGGGTCCCGGGTTCGAGCCCCGTACTGGCCCCGCTCGTCGCCATTGTAGCTCAGTTAGAAGTGCGCCAGACTGAAGATCATAAGGTCCCTTATTCAATTCCGGAACATGACAATTTTGTCACCGAAATTTATCAGTTTAAAAAAGGACCTCATTTCAATGCATCACGTTGCATAGAAGAAAACAAGTAGATATTTTAACGGAAATTATTAAACCTCTCCCGATTGCTTTAACACTTATTCATGAAAAGCAACATATAATACACATACAGTATTTATGATAGAGAACAGACACAGCTCCGGACTGTTCCACTCATGTGATTTGTGACGTCGTATAATACACTTCGCCGTCAATATAGTTGAAGGCGTGGGAGCAAGTTTCAAACTAAATTACAATTATCTTCGGACATCCGACGTGAATCTTGATCGGTAACTGACATCCGTCCCTAATATTTAATTAGCAATGCTTGAAAAGATGTGTGTGTATTTTCGAAATCACTCTATGTAGAGTTTTCTATACTCTGCTCATCATCACCGACACACACACAAAAATGCCAGAGTAGAAAAGAACGATAGTTCCGCTTCGGCTCGAACCCAGGACCTTCTACGTCTGAAGCAGACGTGATGACCGCTGCATTACGGAACTACTCGCCATATGATCCCTTATCTTGAGATAATTATCCACGTTTTCAGGGAATAATCCAAACAGAAAGTTGTAAAATTAGTTCTGCTATACTGGTAAGCAGGGTTGTAATCAAGTCACAAGGTTGCAAGTCACAAGTCAATCTCACTTTTTATAAGTTTTGACTCGAGTCAAGTCGAGTCATTTTCAATTCACCATCGAGTCAAGTCCTAGTCCAAGTCAGTGAGTAGAGCAGGGGTTCTCAACCCGCGGCCCGCAGGCCGCATGCGGCCCGCAGACGCTTTTTCTGCGGCCCGCGAGATCTTGCAATATGATCGCACCGGCACAGTATTGTTGCATATTAATTTAGCTACTTAAGCTCTCTTATCGCTCCGTCTCTGTTTTGTTTGATTTATTCTCATTCTTCAATGTTTTCTGGTTTCTTGATATATGGTCGAGTTTAGATTCTTATTGTTCTGGATATAGGTATTCAGACAGTTCCATCTGGTATTACACATATCACCTGGTCTTAGAAAAAAAGCGTTGCTAGCTAGGTCCCAGGCCAGCAATCCATATTTTGCGGCATTGTTGAGATTGCCGACGACGTTAAAAACGCATGGTTCAAAATTGCTTGGTATATCGCTAAACCCATGGAATCTGCTAGAAAATGTGTTTCTCCAACAAAACGTTACTATACTGTGCGAATCTCCGCTGTTTCCGGAATTTAGCAGCAAGGACAACTTCACCTAACAAATTTCGAAACTGCAGTTGTCTGATTCAACCGTGACAAGAAGAGTAACAGCAATATCAGTTGATCTTTTGTCGCATTTTTTGAAACACGTTGCCGCGTAGACTACTTTAACCTAGCATTGGACAAAATCTACGGACATAGCAACGCTAATTGTATTGGAGTATTCTATCGGAGTGAATATATTTGTAGACGTAATGCTGGCCGGGCAAACGTGGGGAGAGGGGACTAGCAAACATCATCAACTTGACAAAGCTGACTTATGTAACTATTGGTGCAGGGCATCAGCCATGGAAGGAAAGGAGAAGGGTTGATTAGTTTGCTCAGAAATTACCCCGAACATGAGACTTCTCATATCACTGAGAGCTCCAAGTGACAATGGCCTCTGTAAAGAAAAAGTCACCGTAATTTTATACTCGCTCGCTCACGCATTGAAACAGAGTTCAGTTCTCTGGTGCAAGGGTTTGAAGGTGCACAGCACATACCGACTTGGGAACGCATGCAATGCACGCTTCATGAAGGGATGTACTTGTTTCGTCGGAAGATGACATAATCAGAAACAGCAACTGAAAGCTTACGAACGCTGTCCATTATGCTGTAGAATGCATACAAATGTACTAAATGCCCATATACGACTGGTAAATATAGGCTATATTAGCCTAAATATAATAGTAGTCCACAAATATACGGTAATAATGTTCTGCGGCCCGCAGCGGTTTTTGCTGTTAAGATGCGGCCCGTTTTGCAAGGAAAGTTGAGAACCCCTGGAGTAGAGGGTCGAGTCCGAGTCATAGTGTTTTGACTCGAGTCCGAGTCCAAGTCAATGTGTTCTCTGTGTAGTTTTGAGTTCAATCCGGTTCAACCAACTTGTTACAACTCTACTCGAGTGATATAGAATGAATTGCATTCATAAAATGGTAATTTTACCCAGTCCTAACTGTTTCTGGCCCTATTTTCCAAGTGTCTCAGGACTGATAAACGATAATACAAAATATGGCGACTTTTACTATTCTGCGATGTTACAAAGAAATGTCTGTCTTGGACGTCCTAGTCTCGAGTCATATGACTTGGTTCGAGTCATGCACAATGACTCGAGTACAAGTTGAGTCAATACGCAAATTGACTGGAGTCGAATCGAGTAATTTTACGCATTAGAAAAAATTACTCAACATTGGGATAATAATAATAATTAATCTATACTAGGCTTACCATATTTTGGAAATCTAAAAAGAGGACACTTTTTCAGAAATTTGCAACTTTCAAAACCGGAGTACCAAAACCATTGCCAGGTGGATGACTAAAAAAAAAAAGGTCATCTTTTCGCTCAGAGCTAAAATCACCGTTTTTCACTCCGAAATACCCGTTGGAGCTTCACTTCTGTGCTAATTTGCGGCATATCACTCGCAATTAGCTCTAAATCTGACCTAAATTTTCAAAAAAGAGGACAAAATCTCAAAAAAGAGGACAAAAGGGCGTCCTCCGAGGACACTTTCGAAAAAGTCAAAAAAGAGGACAAATCCTCTTAAAAGAGGACGTATGGTAAGCCTAATCTATACATCGACAGCAAATTTACAATACGTAAACCAATCCAAATTTTCACTGAGATGTGCCTACTTCACACGTCGCACTTTATAATTTATATAAGCACCATACAATAGGGTGTGGATAAAATCGATATTTTAACACAATGAGCAAGTATGGACCTATATTTCGCAGAATAATAGACTTCAAGAAGGCCATTGCTTCGAAAATCGACGGTAACTTATTATTTCTTTCGTACAGTATATTGCATAGAATTTTCTGATTTTTGCCGACAAAAGGAGTTCTTTTACAATCGTACAACATTTCTTTAATATTATACTGATAATCATATACTACTACGTGTTAGTCGAAAAGATATCACGGTGATCACGGCTGCCTAAGTGCCTATCCTCAAATTTCAGGTGTTTCAAAATTCGAAGTGAAACGTGAATTTACACATAATCACGATTGTAGTGAATGAAACTGGAAAAAGTGAAAAAATAGTTCAGCTGGGACTTGAACTCAGGACCCTGCTGCATGTTAATCAGACGTGATAAACCGCTACACTCCGGAACTTATCGCTTAAACTTGTGGAGGGGTCGATATTCATGAAATTAAAGCACTATTTTCAAATTCATATTGTGACCTTCGCGAGACTTGAACCCATGTAGTTTCAGTTTGAAAGTAAGCTGCATATAGCCCTATTTCAATTTCGCATCGATCAACGCCCTATACCACGCTTTGCGTGTTTTATAAACTTGAAAAAACAAACTTTTAAAATCATCTAACTTCGGATTCCGTCCAAGCTGACCCTCAACGTGGAGTCCGAGAGTCGAATACGATGCTCCAGCGCGCAGTTGCCGTTGCCAGGTTTCGAACAAACCGTCAACCATATTCGTAGCACATACGGTTCGCAAAATATCGAATATGACAAATTGTGAGACTCATTTCCGTAGGGGCGTGGTCAGGATGTGGTAATTAGGTCAATATACATTTGAGCCCCTACTCCCACTTCTAAAGCTTGAAGCAAAGTAGTATGCTTTCTCTTGTCATGTATTCAGCCACTCGCAAACTTACTAAACCACTTTTTAAGTGATTTTCCGTCGTTTCAAACGCTGTCTAATTAGGCCATAATTTTGTAAATACTTTCCAAAAACATGTACTATGAGCCTACTGACGATTTGCACCCAATACAGTCGACGTATACGATGTGGGATTACTGGAACCCTCGAAATCGTCATCGGTTCAACAGTTATAGCAAGTAGAAATCGATCATTGGTACGGAATGGCTGTTCTGATGATGATGACAGCCGACCGTAAAAACGCTGCATAGCGATGTAGTCCTGTAGATATTTTTGATCTGTGTATGACAGTGGTCGGAAGCTGTTTTCGTCCAAGGAGCCATATTTTTAGTTATCAATGCTTATCCACTGTGACGTCATAATTAAAGAGTTGGGACGTCATAGCTAAATATATATATATAAACATGTTTTAAGCAAGGGCCATGTTTTAAACATGTTTGTTTTAAATTGATTTTTGTTTTAAATGCTACCCTACATTCAATACAAGCTCAACCACATTCATCCATAAAAATTCGACTACATGTGAGAAATTTCACTGCGTACATGCTTATTGCAACAAAGCTATCAATGAAATAGCTGTTAAATGCGTTAACAATCTTCGCATTAATCCCTAGTATAGCTTTCATCATGATAAAATGTGTCGCGCGCAAATGCATAAACGCGTTTAAAATTCGATTTCTCTTCCAATGCACGTCGATTTGTGTAAAAATCGTTTTTAGTTCAAAAACCATGCTGCATATGTTACGTGTCAGATTTCACATAGGCTACATCAGCTATAAAAAAATAAAAACAAGTCGTCGTCGTTTGCTAAATATGTTATCGAAAACAGATGATGTATTCTAATTGCAATACGCATGTTCACAAAGGAATCATACGTGATACAATTTCGTTATAGTTAAGATAGTAGGTCATTTATCGATGTTTCTAGTTACTATCCCAGTTGATGCTATGACGTCTTTGCTTAGAGTTACTTGATTACCTGTTATAGTCACACTAACAATGTGACCCTACTTAGCTAAGATACTGCTTCAAATCTCATATTTGCTACTAATATTTAAATTTTTAGATTGACCTGTTTGATCCGGTTGTGGTAAAACTAATTGACGACTAAAGCCGTACCGATCATTCCTTTCGGATTCTGCCGCATTGTGCATGACTATTCTTCTGTATCAGCATTGGTACTGTCTGTTCTGTGTTTCGGTCGGATAAAAAATAGTCTCTTGCCCTCTCTCAACACCTTGCACCTGGCAATTGCGAAATAAAATGGATAGATCTGCAGGAAAGCTGATGCGGACTGGTGGTTGAGAACCGCTGCTGTTACCGGCAAAAACGCAGAGTGCATGCGCCGCATGTGTGAAGTCACGCGGTCAACCCTCGACTCAGTTGGTTGGAGCGTCTGGCTAATAACGCGAATTTCGTGGGGTTGAGTATAGATAACTAACCTACGAATAGATGCGCAAGACGTGATTAACGATTAACGGTTGCTTTCTCAGATGCCGCCAGGGATATCTAGAAGGACATCCTCGAATTGAATCGTGGTCTGGAAACCTGCGTCGGGCGGTGAGGCTTGTCCAATACATATTACCGAAGACAAACACGCGATCTAGGAATCAATGTCTGTGTGATGTGGCGTCACCATGCTTTTAAGCTCACACATTGTTCAGCAAGTCTCGCTGGATTGGGGCATCTTGAAGAACGTGGACGATGATGTCATCAAGATTGATGACGGGGAGGGTCGCTTCAACATCGAGGTTTGTTTTGCCTCAAAATGACTTTGGATCGATTGTGACGAAACTGGCATTTTATCTTTGCAGGACTCCAGCCTATCATTCGAGGGATCTCCTTCCGACGGAAAAGTGGAATTTTTCGAGGAGCTTTTTGGCGCAAAGTTGAACAAGATTTCTGCGCCTTCATGATTTTAAAATGCCCAAAATCCTAACCCGAATAAAGTAGGCTTCTCTTTCTTAGTGAGCATTTTTATTATTGATATGGGAATAACTTATTCTCAATGTCATTAATATACTCAAGTTAACAACGTAATATCAATTATGTGGGATTCTCGATGTTTCGTCATCATTTTATGCTAAATGCTGTCTGGTTCTTTTTCTCTTGCGCTACTCTCTCGTTTCGCCAGACAGCATTGTTGCGTCCTGAGCTACTCTCTCGTTTCGCTAGACAGCATTGTTGCGTCCAAATGCCAATCTCCATAACAATGAAAAATTCGAGGCTGATTGCGGGAGTTCCAGGGCCACGAGCGGAATAAAATTTATATTTTCGTAATCAGTGCAGAGTCAGCTTTCGATTGATACCCGTTTTACCAAATTTAATGCTCGGCAAGCCGGTCAAAAATGACCGTCAAATTGCCTGTAGCCAAATGGAAATTGTGACTTGAATCAATTTCACTGAGGCGTGAGATTTGTCTGTGTCGACACCATATAGGACACTATGGTGTTACCACTCGGCCATAGGGTTTGGCATATGTACCTTGTACGGACAGCATGCCTGTTAGATATATTGTGCCTGTATTGGCACCCCGGACATCATGTCTAGTTATGTTCGGACTGTGTTGGCACCGTGACATCATGTCTGGGGTATGCTCGCACTTCACTTCGGACATCATGCCAGTGGCATGTTCGCTCAGTGCTCCGCTACGCGGACACCATGTCTGGTGTACGTTTACTGTTTAGAGTGTTAGACACTCACAACTCACACAGACGTGAAGTACGTGGCTAAATATACACAAAGATGTAAATAACAACAGCAGCAATAGAAAGCAGGTAGGCGCGAGCGCTTTCTCTGGACCCTGTTGGCTGTTGCATTTCTACAATACTCAATACACAACTCAATTTTTCCTACGGTGAAATATTCAGTTACTTATTACAGATTGCTCAACGATGGTTGAAAGGAAAAACAAAAAATTTATTTTATTTATGGTACTAATTTCCGTTTTATATATTCTGTATTGTCCCTTGCTCGTCCAATGTATTCTTTTACAAGATTGAAATGGACACTCTATCAGCAAAACTAAATATATGTCACTCACCAATATCAAACTTAGATGGTAATAAAAGACATCAGTCAGACTGTGAAATATCAGGGCGAGATTCATAATTGGGGATGCAGATTTCATTAGAATAAGATTTTCAAATAAATAAAACCTAAAAGGTTAGCTGATCGAGTTGGCGACCTGTGTCTTATCACCTGAGTAATCCTCACACGCAGGGTATCTAAGGGACGGTGTGAACCTGTAAAACAGTGGTTCTCAACCGGAGGGGAATTCCCTGGTGAGGAATTCAATGGTTTCTGGTGGGGAATAGACACATTTGTTAAACATTATATACATGATGGTCTACATCAGGGGTCGCCAACTCAAAACGGGTTGCGGGCCACTTTTCAAATTTCGTAGCGGCCACGGGCCGCATTAATTCAATATTGCTATAAAGTGGGCAACCACGCTTTAAAACTCTACGTCAGTACAACGCTGTGCTGTACATAGACGATGGGTATAGTGACCACAAAAAAGTAATATTTTATTACAGGAATAAAAATAGAACAAAGGATCACTGTCATCAATTTGATTTTATTTTGAACTCCGAGCTGTGCACGGTACCTGGAAACGCTTTTTGGGGCTAGCGGTGTACCTAACTAGTTGAAAGACCATCCCCACTTAATGCTTAATATTGTGGGAATAAGCCCTAAGCCAGTTGTTCTCAATCCTTTTTCGACATGCCCCCCTTTTATGATACTGAAAAATTTCGCGCCCCCTTATCGTCCTATCACAAAATGCATCCACAATGCTAGCTATTTGAACGGGTAGTTTGATGGCATGGAAGGTTATGAATGTTGATGAGAGAATTCTATGATATGAATTCCGGATTATACACAGAGTAATAACTATAACTATGAAATCGAAGCCAATCGCGCCGAGCGCGAAAAAAATTTCAATTGAACGCAGCTCCGCTCCCCTTCAGCTGCTACCACGTCCCCATAGGCGGACGCACCCTCAGTTTTACAGCCACTGCCCTAAGCCGTTTTCTAAGCGTATCGGTATTGGCAGTGTTTGGGCCATTGCACGCCAATTTCAGCATTTCAAAATGTTTTTTTAGCTTTCTTCCGAAATCTCAAATCATGTCGCGGGCCGCAAAATATGACCTGACGGGCCGCATGCGGCCCGCGGGCCGCGTGTTGGTGACCCCTGGTCTACATATTTACGGAGACACATGCGCGATTACCGTTACCAGTTAACTGCCCTGAAATGTACGAATCGAATATTATATTGCGTGTAGGGTTGGATTATCCGGATAACGGTTAACCGGTTAACCGGTTCAGGTTTTTTTTATTATCGCGACGCAATCTCCCGCTGAGAAGATCGCCAAATTAGGTCATTGATTGCTGCGCACTCGGCTATCGTTGCTGGCCTGATTTTTCGAGTCTTTAACAAGCCTAGAGTTCCGCTGGCAGAATCACATCTGCAATAGGCTCTGTGGACTTTATACCATCACTGGTCCACATAATCGCATTGGCTTGGTGCTCACGATATTATCGCTGGCTTGCACAATCGCATCTGCAATAGGCATGGTACGAACGATATCATCGCTGGCGTAACCATCGAGTCTCGGGCCTGGCATGCGTTGGCTCCCATCTCTTGGTGGCTTGGAGACAATATGCCGCTAAGATTATTATGATCCGCGATTGTGATTAATGAGTGACATCGCGAAACTGAATGGCATCGAATATTCGCAAACATGTTCGTGCGTGCAAGCGTAATTGATTTCCCCTGATACTAAATTCGAAAAAAAAATCGAACCCCCCTCGTTTTATTTCAAGCAACCACCCCCTTATTTTTCGGCTGGCTACGGGCCTGATCATGTGAATTTCCCATGGAGGAATTAGAGCGAGCTATCATGTCTGCCTCAATTCCAGTATCAGCTACGCGGCCTTGCAGTACTGGACACCTAAACAGAAGAATGGGCAAAAAGGAAGCGCTGCTTACTATATTCTGCCCATTTTGTGGAAGCAGAAAGGGCATTTAATACGTGTGGACTCTTTGTTGCAAATCTCCGGTCCCGGCTACAGGATACCGCTATTGATGTAGTGTACTTTATAAGGAGGGATTAGCAGAAGCAGTGAACATGAATTTTGCGTGATTTTTCTCGTATTCGCTCGTACTGTGCGTGTGCGTATAAATCTACCATAACACTGTGTAATGATTTTGCGATCCATTTTTCATGCAGACCTCGTGAAATCGATTATCTCACTTAGCATTCATTATCCGGTTAACCGGTTAGCTAAATTTCAAATATCCGGATATATCCGTTATCCGGATAGTGAAAATTATTGATATCCGAACTAACCCTAATTGCGTGTTGTTCACAAAAACTCATTTTTAACTATGGATAACCAATCATGGCGATCAGTACGATCAGTATGATGTCAAATAACGCTTTCGCTAAATTTCAAGGGTTACCGGTATCGGTTCACAATACGTTTTACGTTGCAGTTATAGGCTATTGTCTTGCGTACTGGTGTGGCTGTGTGTCTTGCGTACTCAAACAAGCAAACAGCTGATCCGTAATGACAGAAGTTAAAATGAAATACGGCGATAGTTCTGGGTTGTGGGGAATGAATACTCGGATAAATCTGAAGTGGGGAATGAAGACAAAAAGGTTGGGAACCACTGCTCTAAAAGGTTCAGGTTCGTGTGAACGCGAACCTTTTTAAAAGGTTCTGTATGAACGCGAACGTGAACCTCATGATGTCACGTGACGTCATTTTGCAAATTCCAACCTTATATGCCAGTGAAGTGATAGCCTATATCAGTGCATTTCAACCTGTGTGACGGTTCGCACTGGTGCGAATGAAAAAAAATTGCAGTGCGAATGACGAAGGTTGTGCGAATGGGGCGAATGAAAATCCAGATCAAGTGCGAATGAAAATGGTAATTAATTGTAATTTTTTTGACATGGAATAATTCAAATAAACCTAATAGGAAATTTAGGGTCACTGTAACTTTTGTAGTTGCGACGCAATTGTAAAAAGTTAATACGACGCACCACTAATCGTAGCTCTCACAAGCCGTAGTGAATTAATATTCTCTCACTATAAATATTACGTAACCAAAAGCCTGGTTTGGAAGCTGGTGTAGTGGCAGACATACATTATATCAGCCCGTCTGAGCCTGCGACAGGCTGGAAAAATGACGTCAGATTGACGTTCTACTTTCTTTCGCTAAACAACCATCATATTTTCGTAATAACTGTTCGATTAGAGCGAGGCACGAGGATAGTAGTACCATCATTACAGACTCACATTTGCAAGTTACTGTAACGCAAATTTCGACCCCTTCAAGGTTTATTAAAGTATGGACCGCAAAGGGTATAATTTTGGGTCGACACGGTGCAAGAGCTATCTGTTAATATGTATGTAATATTTGTTGAATGTAGGCCTACTACGAAAAATCCTGCGATCGTTTTCACATATCCAAGGTCGCTGTGTTGGGTACTATAGCCAATAAGCGAGACACGCAGAAAATATGGCTATATCATGCGAATTAATGATAAGATTTTTGTGCGACTGGTTTTTCTGGAAAACATGGTCGAAGACCGTTGAGATGAACTAGTGCAGTGGTGAGCAATGAGCGAGTTCAGACCTAGATAGACTCTTTCATTTCGGGGCCAACCACTTCTGCGTCGGGTCATATGAAGACGTAAAGTTTTGGCCAACCGCTGATGTAATGCGGTCCCAAAAATATAAACGGCAACAAAACCTTGGCCAAAAAATGACCGATGCTGGGTGGCCAAACCTTTCGATATGGATATGGTCCGTTGTGGGCACGGAATAGTCCCGTTCTTGCAATCTGAGTAGACAGTAGTTACAGTAGTAGACCTACAACTGCGAAACGCAGAGGAATTTAATTCACCATAATTTGAGGTCGCGTGCGTCAGACATGTTTTGTAGGGCTGTTGGGTATAGAATTGTGGTGTGCGCGTTCTGTATGTCACACATGTCCGTACAATCGTAGCATACTACTGTAATATTAGAAACGTATTAGGTTACTTTTCATGGGTTAGGCTCGGGTCGCGAGATGCCACAAAAACTCGGATTTTAGTGGTAGTCTAAAAAGCTGCTTATTCATCGTTGTTAAACTGTTATGAATTCTCAAATTAGATTGAGCTTAAGAGCAGAACACACGGTATCGTGAGATTATTTGCTCTTCTCATTTACTCGCGAGACAGAAAATGGGAAATCGAAAAAAAATAACAGAACACAAGTTGGAGTAACGTATCATAAGAGCGATCTCTAATGTGCCTACTCTCCTTGATTGTTTTGGACCTTATTTTCCAAGACATAAGGCAAAAGAATCAACACGAACATGTGAGTTTTTCACCCTTTCGGCAAACTGAAGCCTCCGGGACATTTGTGTCAGCTCTCAAAAACGATTTCTGCCAGCAAGCATTATTCACTTGCGAAAAACACGCTGAATTTTGGATAGGAGTGTAGAACAGATTTGATGACCTGGCCATCCAAGCACTAGTAGACGTTCTTGTACAAAACCCAACCAGTTGTTTTGCCGAGAAGGGTTTTAGTGAAATAGTTGAAATCAAAACGAGCTAAAAAAGTTGCCTTTTTAATGAGACACTTGATAGCTTAAGTTACATAGTAGCCAATTTGTTGCACATCTGAACAAAATATTGTTGAGTATCTTCATCTCCTTTTTGCATAACAATTTTCGGTTAGTTTGTGCGAATGAAATTTATTTTACAAAAAATGTGCGAATGGAGCTCAAAAAGGTTGAAAAGCACTGGCCTATATCAATGTACACGATACCTAGCGACGACTCGGCCACATAATGCCACAATGCTGAAGTGTACAGTACATATTGACGATTTTTTTAGTCGCCTAATGTACCAACTGATATCAAATGATATAATAGTAATGTATCAACTGGGGCAATCAAATGATATAATAATAATGTATCAACTGCATACATTATTATATACAATAAGTACATAATATCAATATCTTCCGTCGCTTTGCCAACAATTCCGATGAGCATTTGCAAGGGACTATAAGCTTACGCTTACGTTGGGTCTGGACCAGACCGGGCAATGTATTCGGCGTCTGAGTATTGCTACGTTGATATTGAGCAGAGTGTAAAACGGGATTCTATACTGGCTATCAATATTACCCTACCCCATTAGCAAGTTATACAGCAGTAATAAAGACCCCAATCGCACGGATTGGGTTTTATGATACAATAAACATATGAAGTCAAGATTGACTCCGTTGGTTGAATAAGCATCATTCGCTGACTACATTAACTTATTTTGCTCTTGGTGTTGGGTGATTGGGGGTCAAGCTCGCAGCACAGAGTAACTAAATATTCACAAACGAAGAGCTGGATATTGCGAGCAAATTTTTGTAACAAAGCAAGTAAAATTTATGAGATTGTCAAGGTGCATGCTCGTTTAGTGTTGATTTTTTATGCTGCCAGCGCCATGCATAGAGTGGCCCACAGTTGAAATGCAATAAATTTCAACCAAAGATGTTATAGCGGGGGACATAGCGTAGTGGTGACGATAGGCGCCCACTAATCTGGCGGACCCGGTTAGATTCCTGTCGGTGAGCTCCTCTTCGACGCCGTTGCCGTTCTTACGGCGACAAAAAAGACCCGACAAAAGAAAGCACTGGCAAGCAATGGAAAGAACTGGTAGAAAATGCCGCGGCTTCAAAAAGATCAACATCGAAAAGAACTGTGACATCGGGCACTCTAGGATGAGGTGGATGTTACATTAAAAGGATCGCAACTGCGTGTCGTTCGACATCCTCCTATCTGTTCATGACATCGCATTGTGTCTTGTCGCATTGTACATGGTGAGTGACTTGTTCAGATGAAAAATATAACTTAACTATTATTATTATTATTATCATAATGAAGTGAAAATTGTAATATATGAAAAAGGTTCCCAGTGCAGAGCCTACCAAGGTTCATTTGTGAACGTGAACCTCTAAATTTATGAGGTTCACACTCAGAACGCGAACGTGAACCTCACGGTCACACCATCCCTAATATCTAGGCTACTCCTTACCATCTGTTCCATGTAAGCGGTGTCTTACAAAAGCCTAGGTGTGGGCCGTGCTACCAGTCGTCAAATATTTAATCAGAACATACAATATCAACCTATAGTGTAAATGACTATTGCAGTCGAAAACACCATAAATGCCACAAACAACGACAACATAGGCTATGTAAGTAGCTATCACATGCCGCAATTGAAGGTAGCTGTACGGATGGAAAATACATAACAGCTACATGAGTAAGGGAATGTATTTGTTCCGCACGCCGTCGCTACTATACAATTCACACAACACTGTCGGTTTCCGAAATGGATAGCGTGTTTCACTGCGCTGCGAGTGTTCGATTGTTTGCTAATAGTGAGTGAGGCAGAGTCGATAGTGCCTCACCTGGCCATTGTTTCTCTATGCACTGCCATTGTACGTAATAAGGCAAAATTTCATATTCCTTGGCGATTTTGCGGGTGTTCCAGTGCTCTGAGGTTGGTAATATTCGGATTTCCAGAATCGGTGCTAAAATAGCATTTGATTGACACCAGTTATTACGAATTCTGAGCTGTTCATGATGAATTGCATTGTTGCATTCCAGGTGAGGCACGACCCACCCGTGCCTCATCTGTGCCTCACCTCTCCTTTCGCGGTGCATTCTTGAACAATAAATATGAAAATTGGTGATGTTAGATGAAAAAATATTCAGAATTAGTGTTCATGAACATTGAACATCGACAGTAAATATCAATAACCATTGAATGTTTCACAATTTTCCTTTACTCATCCTGGCGACAGGTGAGGCACTGCCTCACTTGCCTCCCCTGACCGCACGCTACTGGTCTCTATTATTTCATAAATTGCTTCCGTCTCTAGAATTTATTGTAATTTGTTAGTATTTTCAGTGAATTCATTTTGATCCTGTATAGAACATCTACATTTGTACATGTATATCACAGAAGTCAAATTTTGCCGACGGTTCGGTTGAAAAACGTGATAGATAGGCCAGTAATGCCAACCGCTTCGCTGATCTCACAAGACTGCTCTAGAATCGGTGAGAACCGGCAGAATAAGCCCAGTGGATGAGCCCCACATCTATATGAATCCAACCACTGGTCGCCGCGTCAAACGGTTTGAGAAGCTCCGGTTTATCAAATATGCTGCAATCTGAAAAAAATACTTCTGAAGAATTCATGGCGCCCGAAGGCTGCAATAATTTCAGAAGTCGTCCGCACGAACCCATCTGACATCCAAAAAGTCCGACCTGAATTTCCATCTCAGTAATAGACACGAAATACCGAATACTCGAGTAAACTCTTGTGCCTTGGGTTCTTGATCTCGGGCATGAAAATCCGATTAGAACGGATCACAATGAAGCCCGAACGATACGGCGATCAAGTGCTTATTAACGTACGTTAGCCCGGAAAAGGACTACTCATGATGCATTCATGTGACTCACATGGGCTGATCACAGGCATCACTCATGAGTCACATTATTCATTCAAATAATTATACATCATGCTGTTAGCGTTTAGAAAGTGTTCATTGACTTGTCAAAGAGGTAGCCTAGGCCTACGAATGATGCAATCTACTACACATACGCGGATCACAGATATATAGATTTTCATGTTATAATCGCATACTGCCCGGTCGCAGACATGCCAGCGACAGAAGATCGAAATTGCACTGTGCTCGTTATGTGATGACAATACAACCCAGCTATGCAATAAGCCGCATGAATAATGCAGATACAAGCGGAAGCCAACGCTAGTATCGCGTTGATATTGTGCATAACCTGTAAACTCATAATCCTGTTCTTCGAATGGATGCTCAGCGAGCAATGAACTGAAATTATGATTAGCACTACCATCATAATAGTTCCAAGAATACTAAATATGACATTTGCGTAGTAGATGCGTTCTGATCCGTTATTTTTCGTTTTCACTCCCAACACGCCACTGATGAGTACGAAGACACCGCACCAAAGTCCGGGAGATTCGTAACTGCAACCAGCACCACTGATTTCCGCTCTGACAAAAAGCGTCGCGGCACATATAGACGACATTATAACGCTGACTATAATTTCAGAGATTCCGATGTAATGCAACTGATTCTGAAATCTCTCTCTTGGATGTCTGCTGTGCGTATTATCTGCAAGCACTACCGATGATGCTCGCGTTGCTTCTTCTCCTTCCTCGTGCATGTTCTCATATTCCAGTTCGCCCATTTTCCCGTCGTCCATGAAAAGAAGTCGCTTTACGCCAGAAATTACGCAAGCGCGCTGTTTCATTAACAGTACTGTTGCGATCTCTCACAGAATGTATACTCGACAATTTTCTTGACTGCCCACGATGAAACGTTGGTATCATCACAGGTAACCTGTCATGGTGAATCACTATTAATCATTTCCTCATTTCTAAGTTTACTATTAGACGCCGATCTGTTCGCGCATTGCAGTCTATTCCACATAGTCTTGTCATTTTTGAGCTACGGAATTAAATTATAAAATTTCTCGTTTTGCATCTTGCATTTATCATGACAAACCGGTCATTAAACCACACACACACACACACACACACACACACACACACACACACATTTGCAAATATAGACATAATCCTATTCTTCACAGTAATGTGATGTAGTTGCGGCGAACTTTCACAAATGCTTTCACATATATGCCCGCAGCATTATGTAACTTGCAAGTGATGACTTCAGGACCCAAGTAGGCCTACGGTCATATTCTTTGGTGCTCATTTATGATTTATGCCAACGTTAGCTCAGTTGCATTGTGAGCTCATTCATGTTTCTTTTTATCAATTCAATAGAATGAGGCATTACAGTGCGGCATATTTCAACATTTTTCGAATTTTGCACAACCTTGGTGAACATCGCCATAAATCGGCAGATCAGGAATCGTAAAAAGAATATTTCCGGCTAGTGTAAATGGCCTCTGATGTCGGAATATGCACCACGTACACAAACGAATAACAACAACAACCACTATCAAACATCACTTGCCCTGATATGCGACAGTAAATGATTAGGGATGGTGTGAACCTCTAAAAGTTTCAGGTTCGTGAGAACGCGAACCTTTTTGAAAGGTTCTGTGTGAACGCTAACGTGAACCTCATGGCGTCACGTGACGTCATATTGCTAATTCCAACCACACATTTCAGTGAAGTGATAGACTATATTAATGTACATAGTGTTCACGTTCACGATACCTATAGCGACGACTCGGGCCATATAATTCCTGTATTCTGAAGTACATATCGACGTTTTAAATGTCGCCGAATGGGGCAATCAAATGAAATGTTAATCCCATAAAATCCAAATCTTCCGTGGCTTTGCCAACAATTTCGACGAAGGCTTGCAAGGGAATATAAGCTTATGCCTTATCAGTCCAGGCCACCACCGGAAAATGTATTCGGTGTCTGAGTATTGCTACGTTGATATTGAGCAGAGTGTAAAACGGGTTTCTGTACTTGCTACCGATTTTACCCCTTTAACAAGTTATACAGCAGTAGCCAACACCCAACAATCGCACGGATTTGGTTTTTATGATACAATAAACATATAAAATCAAGATTGACCTCGTACGCATGCTAGATTTTTTACATTAGACTACGATATCAATTTCATTGATTGGTTGAATAAGCTTCATTCGCTGACTACCTACATGTAGTGTATTTTGCTCTTGATCTTGTGTGATTGCAGGTCAAGCTCACAGCAGAGAGTCACTGAATATTCACAAACGGATTACAGAATATTGGATATTTCTAGCAAGCTTATGTAACGAAGCAAGTAAAATTTTCGAGATTGTCAAGGTGTATGCTCGATTAGTGTTGATTTTTTATGCCACCAGTGCCATGCATAGAGTGGCTCGCAGTTGAAATGCAATAAATTTCAACCAAAGATGTTATAATGAAACGAAAATTGTAATATATGAAAACGGTTCACAGTGGAGAACCTACCAAGGTTCGTACGCGACACTGCATTTCCCCAACTATACTGCATCATATATACACAGTGTATTACACAAGCTCCGAATTACGAGTATACTGAACGGCCGCAAGGTCTTTTGCCAAGTGATTTTAGAGGCCTACAAATCTGTGGTCTCGTCGAAATTACAAGACCACAGTGGCGATTTGTAGAGCTTGTTGGTTGTTGATATTATTTCATAATTTTAGCAATTTGGATAAAACAATTAAATAAATATGATAGTCTGTCTGTCACACCATAATGTCCTAAATGGTGTGGATACAGCGAGATCCAACGGCTCACTGCGTTTGGGTCACGTAGTATATTTCATTTGGTCAAAGAAAATTATACGGCAATTTTCTACCAGCCTGCATGTCGAGCGCTAAATATCATAACAGGGTATCAATCAAAAGCTGTCGCTGTACTGATTACGAATTCAAAAATTTGTTCTTCTCATGGCCTTGGAACCCCCCTCAAAATCAGCCTCGACTTTTGCATTGTGATCTAACAGTGCCATCTGAAATTATTACGACGCAGCTCAGCAGCAAGGGAGCAGCGACACGGCAAGAGTGAGAGTGCTCAATCGGTGACACGGCAATGAGCTATGCGAATATCCGTCAAAATATTCTAGTGTAGGGCTTTTATACCTGTGGCATGGTGCGCACTTGTGTGGCTGAAACATGGTGCGAACGTGGTACGGATGCGTGCGGATGGAAATCCGGATGAGTGCGGATGAAAATCGTAAATAATCGTTACTTTTTCTGGCGAGGAATATAATTCAGAGAAACTTAATAGGAAATTCAAGTGCAATGGCTCCCTGACTTTTGTCTTTGCGATGCAACTGTAAGAACTCGTTTGGCTTACGACGCACCACTAATCGTAGCGTTAACAATAACTTTGTCTTGCACCAGTCGTAGTGAATTATTACTCGCGCACTATCATTATTACGTAATCAAGAGTCCGGTTGGAAAGCGGGTGTAGTGGCAGGCATACAGTGGATCAGCACGTTCGACACGCGGGAAAATGACGTCTACTTTACTTTCAGATTTCTTTCCGTGAAAAATCATCATATTTTTTAATAACGGTTCGATTAGCACGACGCACAAAGATAGTAGTAAATACCATCATTAAAGACTCACGTTGGCAATTTACTGTAACGCAAATTTTTCCCGATTAAAGATTCTTAAAGTATGGGTCGCAAATGGTATAATTTTGGGCTGCCACAGCAGAGTGATCTGCTAATATGTATGTGATATTTGTTGAATTTGTTGCATTCGTGATGGTGGCATTTTACACATCCAAAGTCACTGTGTTAGGCACTATAGCCAATAACCGAGACATACAGAAAATATGGCTTGATCATGAAAATGTGTCGACCTGTGTATTACACAAATAGGTTTGAATTCATGATAAGTTTTGTCTTATCGGTTTCCTTGGAAAACACCGTCGAAGATCGTTGTGAAGCTTTAGGGCTGAGGTGCACTGCTGGGAGTGCTGGCGGGTGCGAGCCTATGAGACGCATTCAATTCGGGGCCAACTCTACTTGCGTTGGGACACATGAAGACGTGAAGCTTTGACCAACATACCGCTGGGAATGTGCGGTGCCAGAAAGTTGGCGGTGCCAAAAAGATAGCGGCGACAAAACCTTACCAAAAATGACCGTCTCTAGTCGGCCACAAAACTATCGATAGGAATATGTTCTCGTCGAAATGGTCGGCAGTCGGAACCGAATAGCCCGGTCCTTGCAATCTGAGTAGATTCTTGGCTTTTCTCATTTAATTGCGAGACAGAAAATGGGAAATTAAAAAAACAGAATACAAATTGGAGCAGCGTATAATAAGATAGCCAGCTATAATGTGCCTATACCCTCCTTGATAGTTTTGGAGCTTATCTTCAGAGCCATCAGGCAGAAGGATTAAAACAGTCTTGCAGGTGTTGAACTCCTTCGACGAACTGGAGCCTCGGGGACATTTGCGTCATACTCTTATTAAAAACGATTTCTGCCAGAAAGCATTTGTCACTCGCGGAAAATACGCTGTATTTCGAATAGGAGTGCTGGTTGGTTCTGATAAAGACCTGAACATCCAAGCACTAGAAGTTCTTGCACTAAACCCAAATTATTCGGCTGAAACGGATTTTAGTGCACTATAGTTGAAATCAAAATAGGAAAAATAATCGTATTTTTAATGATACACTTGATGGCCTCGGTAGCCTACTTGTTGAACATCTGAACAGAATATTGATAAGTATCTTTATCTTCTCTTTGTATTTTCGGTAGGTTTGTGCGGATGATTTTTTTGCCAAATAATGGCGAATGGTGCTTAAAAAGGCTATAAAGCATTGTTTCAGTGCATCGCACTTATATGCTGATATTTCGCAACATTTCCATTTCTTCGACGTGTCTTTCTTTTTCTTAGCCTACATGATTTGTGTTTGTATTTTAGCTATAAATGTGAAGCCCCATCAGCTCTTCCCGACTTGCGAGATAAAATTCAGCCGCATGTAAACAGTGCTGGCCGTGTTGTAAGGATAGACTATCTTTACACGGTGTATTTTTTGAAATCCAGCATGTAATAATCAACGGTTAGGTGCCTATATTGGGTGACAGTGATGTCGTTTATTGCAATAGCAGCTCGCAAGTTAGCCACATATGCGTCGGATACCGCTGCTCCTACACAGTTCACACCATTTAGGACACTATGGTCACACAGTACAGTATAATCACTTACGCACAAATGATGTCGAATAATAATAATGACAGCCTTAAGAGACAATAATGCCGGTAGTTTTAGAAATGTAGCATAAGTAAAGATTGAATGTTACAGCTACCTTTAATTACGGTCATATAGTATCCGATGATTGTTATAACGAATCGTGAGTCACAGTCACAAGTCGCCGCAAAAATATTTCCTGCGTATACTAAACATATGCGATAGAGTGACAATAATTTCCTACTGACTTGATCGACTGAATCTCAATAAATCAACAGTCACTGTGGACTGTGAACGCATATGCGTCATTATCAATTAGGCCTACATAGGCTACATACGAACTTTAGCATAGATAGATACACTATCCTTTCTGTTCAAGCCGTCACCGGAAATGTTCGACCTCACGTCGCTTATACATATTGTGAAATTCGGTTCTTATTTTAATAACCTAACTCTGTAGGCTAATATTCATTGCAATCTCATAAAAGAGATTTTAAAAATCTGAAACGTGACAGAAGTTTATTTAAGCAAACCGAATTATTTTTCTTGTGGCATTATTTACGAAGTTTACAGCTGTGCGAAAAAGACGTCTTGAACTAGTATTTTGCTACAATAAGATAATCGCCTTGGTATTTACAACAGATTGTTCCGGCAAGAGCTAATAGTCAAATCGAAATGATGTATTTCAATTAGGAATGTCTGATTGTAGTGCGAAATGACCCGGCAGAGAGGTAAAATCCTGTCAAATATTAGGTACTAGGCAGGTATGATTGTAACTACGAAGGCCTCATGCGTCATTAATGACGTTAACGCAGTTTATGTAGTTCAATTGTCCAATGCAATATTGTTCAACGACATCCGATAAAAAGCGATTATCAGTTGAGGCCGAAACGTTGATGACAGGACTCCATATTAGAGGCTGGTATGTCAGCGACAATGCTCAGTTATTCCGTAAGGCTGGAAGGATCCTGAGATTGCAATGTTTGCACTAGGAGCGACCATGCTATTGCTGGTCGCAAGCGAAATCGTCGCAACACGCCCTCAGGCAGATAAAATATTGTCCTTACCTGGAATCTCGACGATGCCTGCATTCGAAATGTATTCTGGATATCTTGAAGTAGCCGCTCAAAAGGCATTGCATTATTGGTGAGTAACTGAGTCAGGAAAGACCTAACTAACTTTCGTTCCGCGGAATCATCACTCAACCTGCGTATACGTATTGGTCACTAACATTGCATATGGGTGAGATGCGCAATGATCGTAAATCAGCGAGGAAAATCATATTCCATTGCCAGCATGTGGTACGTGCGTGTTTGTTATCACATTTACAGGACAAAGTTCCACGTGTCTAATCTGTGCTGTTCACAGAGCGCTGTCGGAGGTATAGAATATTCAATGATTTGAGAAGGTGACTATAGGCGTTAGGTGCCATTAGATAAATCTTTGACGTCAAATCCGAGTTATCCCAACACTGGTACCAAACAATCAGAACCACAGATCCTCCACTTTATAACGTTGTCAACTGAAAAATATGGAAAGAGCCATTGTGACGAATGATTGGCCAAATTAAAACTGTATATTATTCATGCGGGAGCCTGTGCTGTACTGCTGACCTGAGGTGGTCAAAGTAGTCAAGAAAGCTACTCAAGTAGAAGTAAAAATATACTCAAGTACGAGTAGAAGTACTTCTTGCATAGCCAACCTAAAATTACTTGAATTAGAAGTAGAATTGACTGACTTTAAATGTACTCAAGTAAGTAGTTTTGAAAACAGTTTCAATTCGTTCGCATGGATTGTCAAAAGCTGCAAATTGAGCTATGCGGGAAGGTGCAGAGAGCTTGATTCGTATTTATGCATCCCAGGAGGTATCAATTTTCGACAGAATAAGCATTCTTTCGCATCATGAGATGCTAATTATAGTACTAGAAGATCCCGTTTTAGAGAATATCATAGCATGGCGCCCTACCCCATAGTAGGCTATATTATAAGGCCCCCATTTTAGGCGAAGAGCAATACGGAGAAGTTGTATCGGATACGGTTGCGCGATTTTCTATACGTTATTAATAACAAATAATGTGGATCGTAAAAGTTATATTTAATGTAGCTTTATTTTCGGGGAATAGAGACATGTTCTGCAGACGAAAGAACTGAAGGTAATTAGAACTCAAAGTATTATACTCGGAATTGAAAGTTAAATACAAAAAGAAATAGAACTTCCAAACAGCGGAAATATATCTTTTTTTTGTCCATAAAGCTTCGAAGGGGATCTGCTAAAACAGGTGTAACGATAAAAAAGCCGGATTTTCCAGATTAGCAGGATACGTCATGGGCTGCTAGATTACGAAATAATAGGTGATTGCTCGATTGCGAAACGGTAGTTTCAAACGTTATGGTGGGCCATATATACTGTGATGAAATATTTGATATGTGCGACAATGCGGTGTGAGCGGAACCAAGCAATCCGGTACCTAAATTATATTCACTGATACTTTCGTGAAAACATATTTGTCACTCGATAACTAGTTGCGAGATAGCGCAGCGGTATAATCCACGGCTGCAACACCCATGGGTTGCGGGTTCGAGTTCGACCGAGGCCGACTTCAGAATTCCTATACCTAAGTGTTGGAGATTTATCTAGGCTCTTCCTCTCCACCTCACCCGCGTAAGCGGTGTCTTACAAAAAGCCTAGAAGTGGGCCATGCTATAACTCGGCAGTTACGGAATAAAAATGAAGAATATCTGCATGGTGTAAATGACCATAGTAGTCGACCATCAATACCACCACCATGAATACCGCAAAAACAAGCAAACTCTACAACTACTGCGCGCGAAGCGCAACAAAATTTCTGGGTTTTACTTGACTTTTATGAATATGAAATGTTGGTACTCCGTGAAAATAAGCCCGAAATTCCTCACGCTATCTTCCGTATTGGGTGTTAAACTATTTCTACTTGACAAACTTAAAATAGCAAAAAGTAAATAAGTAGATCACATGGAGTAGAAGTAGAAATAGAGAAAATCAGATCTACTTGAGTAAGTACCAGAAGTAGGGGAAGACTACTTGAGTATTTCTAAAAAGTAGAAGTACTTCGTTACGGACCACCTCTGCTGCTGACAGTGCTGTTGACTTACACGATCCGTATACACGTTTCATGATGTTAATCGTTTAGGTAGAGTGACTCAGGTGAAGGAAGGGGGAGGGGAATAATCCTATAGTGGCGTTATTCTTCTTGACTAAAGTTCAAGATGATGATATTAATATTGATTGAAAATATGATTAGTTAGGTTCAGTGTGACTCATACTTTGCTTAGATATCTGTGGATGAATTTAATTTTTCCAGAGCTGTATTTTATGATATGATTTATGTATTCCAGGCGGAGATTTTTCGTTTCATGTTCATAAATCCATGAAATAACATTTTTCTCCCCCTTTCTGGGAACGTTATCGCTTATTGAATAATGTTCGAAGGTGGAAAAACCAGTATTATAGTTATTGATGCGATTGCGAAACGTGTTTACGACATTCATTTTCAAATTGATTGTGACGTGAGGTGTTCAAAGATCAATATGTTCTGGGAAGTGCCGCGTGCCAGTAACTAACGGTCAAATGCAGTGTTTACAAATCCCTAGTTCCCAACACAAACAGTTCGCGATGCCTGCGAAGAGGGCAGCGACATATATGTATGTAAAATTGCTTGTCCAGATCATAGGTGCATCTGAAAATAGCACGAGCTTTATTCCACGTAAACTCGTGTTGCGCATAGGTCTGTAGGCCGAAGGCTTCATTGGTGGACGCTGCACATTTTACAATGTCCAGGCTGCATAACTTTGGTAGCAACGAGATAAGGTAATGACAATACAGGGAAGGCTAGCCAGTATGGATTAATGGCAACTGCTCTAATTTCGTTTCGAATCGGAAAATCGAGCGTTCGCCTCTCCGATAGTAGGCTACGTAGTGTTTCGACTGCTTAAGTGCTATGGTATCCTAGTACAGTGGCTCTTGACCAGGTGACTCCTGAGCCAGTCTAAGTGGCTTACTCAAGGTCGCACACTCAACCCAACTCATTTGTTTGTGATGACACGCCCATCTTGACCATCATTGGTTGGAGGGAATTAGGGTCGATCAATAGTCGAATTGTGACTGTTGTGGCGTTATGTCAAGGACTTTGGGATTCGAAATCGAAACACTGTCCTTCTTAAATGCCAATTATATCTCCAATATTTATAAGATCACTTGTAATTAAGCAGAGGTGGTCAGTAACGAAGTACTTCTAGTTTTTGGAAGTACTCAAGTAGTTTTTCTCTACTTCTGGCACTTACTCAAGTAGATATGATTTTCTCTACTTCTACTTCGTATTATTTTGTGATCTACTTACTTAATTTTCGCTATTTTCAGTTTGTCAAGTAGAAGTAGTGTAATCATCCAATACGAAAGATTGCCTGAGGAATTTCGGGGCTGTTTTCACGGAGTACTAATATTTAATATTCATAACGTTTGAAACTACCGTTTCGCAATCTAGCAATTACCTATCATCTATCAGCCCATGACGTGTCCTGCTAATCTGAGAAATCCGGCTTTTTTCAACGTTACACTTGTTTTAGCAGATCACTTTTGAATCTTTATGGACAAAAGTCATTAACTATATTTTCCGCTTTTTAGAAGTGGTATTTGTATTTCACTTTCAATTCCGAGTATCATACTTTGAGTTCTAATTACTTTCAGTTCTTTTGTCTGCAGAACATACATGTTGAAGCATAAAAGCAAGTGTAGTAATGCCTCTATTTTCCGAAAATAAACCTACACTAAATATAAATTTTACGATCCACAATATTTGTTATTAATGTATACTAATCGCGCAAAGTGTTGAAACCGTATCCGATACAGCTTATCCGTATTGCTCTTCGCCTAAACTTGGGGCCTTATAATATGGGGTATGGCGCCATTTCATGATGTTCTCTAAAACGGGGTATTCTAGTAAACAAAAGGTTAGTATCGCATTTTCATATCAATACTATCATTTGCATCCCATGATGCGAAAGAATGCTTATTCTGTCAATAATTGATACCTCTTGGGATGCATCAATACGAATCAAGCTCTCTGCATCTTCCGCATAGCTAAATTTGCAGCATTTCACAGTCCATGCGAACGAATTAAGACTGTTTTCAAAACTACTTACTTACTTGAGTAGATTTAAAGTCGATCAATTTTACTTCTACTTCAAGTAGATTTAAATAGATTATGGAAAAAGTACTTCTACTCGTACTTGAGTAGATGTTTTCGTCGCTAATTCTACTTCTACTTGAGTAGCTTTCTTGACTGCTTTGACCACCTCTGTAATTAAGCAATAGGTATCACGATGTAGCATTTCCACTGAACAAAACGACGACTCTTTCCTAGGTGAAGACTCGCCTTTCTGAATTCATATCTGAAGGGGAACAGCAGAAATCACACAGATTTGCAATAATTATTATTCATCATAACATTTTAGTCAAAATCACACTGTAATGGTTTAGTTCTTTCAAAACTCGGTTGATGCACGGTTCATTTTGTGCACTAAATGTTCCGTCGGGTAGTAGGCTATAGGTTGAAAACCGCTGTCCTAGTCTTTGTGATGTTTTTGTTCTTTTCGAATGGCGAATAACATACATGAGTTGAGACCAAAATATGTTGGAAGGAGAAAAATATTGCAAGGTATTATTCATCATCGAACCTATCTCCTCTCGTGGAGTTTGTCCTAGTTACCAAAGCTATAAGTTAACGTATAAACCAGTGAATCTCAACGTGTTCGATCTCGCGACACCCTCTCAAAGGGAAAAATATTTCGCGCCACCCTATGGCACTTCGAGTAGCCTACCTTGAGTGGCGAGTAGCGTGGTGAAACGTTATACCGCTGCAACATGGAATCCCTTCCTATTTGTTAGGGACATAGGCTATTTAGGCTCCTCCTCGCCATCCGATCTGCAAAAGCGGTCGGCGGCTTTCAAAAACTCAGATGTGAAAGTGGGCCGTGCTACAAGTTAGCATCATCCGTCTGGTGTAAAATGACCGTAGATGTCGAAGATTTGCCAAGATTATGACCAGAATAATAAACTGACCAAAGGTCATCAATCTGCGTCATGTCACTGTATGCGGAAACACGTTCGTCCAAATCTCCACATCACGTTCTAATTAACCAAATGATGACCTTTTGTTTATTTATAACCGTCCCAACTGCTACTATATGTGGGCGAGTTCGCGATTTCGCGCAGGTCGACCACCACCATTGGCGGCAAAGGCGGCGGATTGATGCTTGACAGTAGCAAGTTCCGCAGCGTCAGCGTATCTAATATTTTACTTCCCCATGTCACTGTGCCCACAGCGTCTTTACAATAAAAAGTTCCGGGAAAGACTCGATCAATGACCAATAGAAGGAAGATAATATAATGAGCGACGAATCCTAAAATGAAAGCTGAAGATCGAACACTGACATTAGGTTAAGGGGGATGCCAGTTAGATTGAGATAGCGTACTTGGTCGTTTCGACCAGGGCTTTGGAGCAGCCCTGAATTTGCATTGCTCCGGCTCCGGGGCTTTCTTCGATCATACAGTAGCTCCGGCTCCAGCTCCGGAGCCGCATTATTACCACTGCTCCGGCTCCAGCTCCGGCTCCGGCTTCGAAAACTATCACTATTTGATCAGGGGTGGGCATTGTGAGTAGCCCGCGAGCTAATTTCCCATTATGTTAACGAAATCCTGTTATATTATGGAAATTGAATTGCTCAGATTGTGAACTGAAGGCCAACCAAAAATATGATTAGTCTGGCCACAACACTTGGGATGTTGTCGATGATGACTGGAATATCATTCCGACGCATTGGCAGATCCAGGGCCCAGTTACATTTTTAGTAAATCGTCGTACACGACCATAAATTAAAAGAGCAGTAAAATTTCTCTTCACGCTTAGCGTTTTTAATTGTCACACGATTTCTTGCTTTATATCCTACCCCCTACTGAACATGAAAAAACGCCTGATTTAGCCGATTGAGTCTAACTATATTTGCAATTACGAGAGAAAGTCTTTTCGCGTTTGCGCTAGCAGAAATATCGTCGACGATGAAATGTAGGCACAAAATGACTGTCGTATATTAGCGGAAATCTTCGATATCGATATGTCCAGATGCCGAATAGTCCTTTCCTTTGAAACTGAGCCCAGCGGGCGATATACAGTCGACCCGCAATATTCTCAAGTAATAATAATATTAACCTTGAAAATTTTACGCGCCTGGCGCGGCTAGTGGGCAGCGCACTCGCGCGATAATCCGGGAATACTAAACTATCAAGCAGACATCAAGAACGAATTTACGAAACAGATGATTACAAATTGGAAATCGTGTATCAAATCAGTAATTTGTCTCCAACATAAAATGCCATGGGTCCTGACATCGCATTGAGTAGCTCGCAACGCGACAATTGTTCGCTGACTGTAACGGCGTTTGGGCTACTCTTTTGCCATCCCCTATTCACGCTCGACAATCCTTATTGGAGTGAATGACGATCATGCGCAGTAATGAATTCCTATTCGCATGCATAATTGCATGCTCAATAACACTGTCCAATTTCGCGGCCCGATTAAAGAAATATCACGAAAGAACGAGTATTTGCTCATCCGATTCATAGCAACGATGAGATTGAATTTATCGGCTCGTGATCGTTATATCGACATGTGCAACGAAATCACGTTTTTATCCTCTCTCCCATTTCGTGTAATACATAGTGATCATTATTTTCGAACCTTACAATTGGCCAACAAGGTTGTGCTGATGATGAAATTGCGGATATGCCGAATACCCACAATATTCACTGGCATATCTGGCATACCGAGGCTCGGCACTCATGTATGAAAATTTAACATATGACTGCTCTGCTGTTAAATCCCCAGAAACATAGTTAGGCGGAAAAGGTAGCGCCAATGAGGAAAAGATTCTTAATTTCGTGAAGGCCTGCTGTTGAATTATGTGAAGTCAGCAGATATGGTTGTTGCATATATAATAGCTTCTTATGAAATACGTCGGAGCCGGAGCTACTCCTCGAATAACTAGCTCCAGCTCCGGCTCCAGCTCCGGTAAAAATGCACGGCTCCTGGGCTCCCGGCTCCGGCTCCAAAGCCCTGGTTTCGACATCCCCTACGAATACATTGCATCGTATCGCATTGTATATTGTGAGTCTGAACAGAACCACCGATTACTTCACACTCTGCATTTGGATTACAAAATTTTGCTTATATATACGTCGGCCTTGCTGATCACATTTTCTCGCGGCACGCCTGAGCAGTTCAATTGGCACTGCTGTATTAACCGCTGTATTAAGCCATAGATAGATAGTCAATTGACTTGTGATACTAAATGTTGGCGGTGGCACACCAGATCGATTTGGGCTTAAGCACCACATCGTTTAATTTTCAAAAATTATTGATAACTATATTTCATAATAATCGAAGCAAAACATTGTTTTATCATCTTTCAACAGTACCTCCGCCTACAAATCCCCGCTATATACCAATTTGCCCTAATTATAGGGGGATTGTAACGAGCCAAAACTCATTCCCCAGATTTCATAAATTATGTTGACATACTTGCAGTACAAAGATAATTTTCGGGACAGGTTCATCAAAGTTAATCATTTCCCATACAGCTGCGCGTGAGAATTCTTGGTATTACTATAAAATAAAGCGCATTAGGACTCTTTCACAACCGCAAAAAATATGTGATATGTGTGAAAGAGAAGCACAAGGGTATGGGATAAACTCATGTTGAGAGTTGCATATGTTGTATTTTTTATTAACCCATTGGGATACACGATGTTAACGTCGATAATATCAGCCATCACTGTACCCTCAAGCTTGAAGGCTTCGACGTCGTGTTGTAACTTTCCATCGCTTCCACATCACATGAATTGTCGGCTCGGATCATATATAGGCCTATATGATAGTTTAGCATGAGTGAAATAAAACTGTATTTAAGTGGCGCAATCTTCATTTTAGGAATGCACCAGAATGTTGAGAATTCAGCTGGTTTGTGTCACGGGAAATGGGTTCAAAAGGCTCTTTGTATTCCGGAGGCCGGAATACAATATATTTGTCTGCTAATGGCGTCATGCAGCCTAAATTCGCCGTATGAACCTCAATAAACTGCAAATTAATGCGTGTAGTAGGCTAATTGTAATCAGATATCCACTGAAGTGCCTTTAATGGGACCCATAACTGTTTCTGACGTCGTTGTAAACACGCTCACGCGACCCTAGGGTATAGGGTTACCATATTTTGGAAATCTCAAAATTTTCAGACTGACAATACCGGAGGGAAATCTTGAGAAAATGGTAAATCTTTCCTACTTCGTGGTCGGTTAGCTACTGGCACGCGGTACTTCCCAAAACTTATTGATCTTTGAACTCATCACGTCACAATCAATTTGAACATGAATGTCGTAAACACGTTTCGCAATCGCATATAGAACTGGTTTCTCTACCTTCGAACATTATTCTATAAGCGATAACGTTCCCAGTGAAATTCAAAGGAGAGAAAT
The DNA here is from genome assembly GCF_051294905.1 of Botryllus schlosseri. Taxonomy (NCBI): domain Eukaryota; kingdom Metazoa; phylum Chordata; class Ascidiacea; order Stolidobranchia; family Styelidae; genus Botryllus; species Botryllus schlosseri. Next base: position 11,458,987 of record NC_137246.1, read on the forward strand.
ATTATTTCATGAAATTTATGAACATGAAATGAAGAATCTCAGCAGAGACATGCGACCGGCGCATGCGGACCACGCCGCGGGTTGCCTGTATACGCCTCGTCAACTTTCCGGCTCAGCTTCCGAAATAGCCGCCGGAGCGTTACTTGAGTGCTGATTTACTGTATCTCACACGAATTTTAAAACAAAATTCTCTAAAAATAGGACAAAACCTCAAAAAAGAGGACATTTGGGCCGAAAAAGTCAAAAAAGAGGACAAATCCTCGTAAAAGAGGACGTATGGTAACCCTACTCTAGGGTTTGAACTTCATGTAATCTCAAGAATTCCTTCGTAACCTGTAAAGTGTAAATAATAGTTGTTCACGTATCTGTTTTGTATCGATCTATTCATTTGTAATTCAACCGGTTGCTGGGAAAATTTTACTATTGCTATTTATCAAGGAATTCTTTCTGACGAGAGTCGCGGAGTATACCTTTACAGACAGGGATATAACGTGCTTACGCAGACATAGACTAGTTATGCATCCCAAATACTTTCTTCCGCAACGACCTTCAATATACCACTCATCCTAACCTGTCAATTTATTCTATTTTCAAAGGTTTGTCGAGTGCGAAGATCCAGCTTCCCAGAACTTGATAATTTGGTTTAATGGCGGACCAGGATGCAGTTCTATGGAAGGTTTGTTTACTGAAAACGGACCGTATCGCGTGAGTTACGATTTTATTTCCTGTAGAGGCTTGCATATTGCATATGCGATGTGAAGTGTTGTTTAGTTGGTATCAAAGAGAGTTCGTGACAGATATCAGATATATAACGTTGGTCAGGAATGGTAGCGATCACATGTTCTTAAACAATGCCCATATACAGTGGCTCCCAACCTTTTTCGACTCATCGCCCTCTTATCCATCTCGACACAAATTTTCGCCCCCGATATTTACGGATCAGAAAAAAGGACATATAGAATCAGGAAATTTATTCACTTAACTCTGATCGCTGATCAATTTACTATAAATGATATGGCCGTTATTCCGAGGCGGTAGGTGCTCGGAAAACCAGTCTACTTGTCTACTTTCCGTTGAGTTGACCTGTTTTAGCGTCATATGCAGAATAAGCCGTCTGTACGTGCATTTTTACCGTCTTAATTAAATATATCTCACTGGACGTTGCAACATTTTCGCCTGCTATAGCCCCTCAGTCGCCGCCTTTGGTATTTTCGTCCCCTTATTTCTCAAAATCCTGCATCGCTCTCACGTTGGAAACCATTGTGCCAGACGTCCGCGATTCGGTGATTGGTGACCTTGCTCAAGTGGTTCCTGCAACCAGATTGACGGAATGCATGATGTTTTTTCGGTGTTACATATCGGCGAATGCTGGTTTAATTGTGCTTAAATCTCAAAGGAATTGAAAAGCTAAATATTAAAGTGCTTTGAGTGGAAGTATTTTATATTTACGCAATTCGTTTCACATTTTCAGTTTGGTGAACATCGGGAACTGTACCCCAATCCGTCTTCGTGGAATACGCTTGGCCATATTCTTTACCTCGAGTCGCCGGTTGGAGTGGGGTTTTCCTACGGACCAGAACACGACGAAATCAACGACGATACAGTTGGTGTCATTATTAGAAACACTCCTACCTCCTCACAATGGCATGGCCACAATATCACTGGCCGGTGTTCATTTTCAAAGCCTAACGCATTCTAAAAGCGCCACTTAAGCGGAGCAGATGGCGAGGATGAGCATTGATAAACCAAGTGTGGGAGATTCAGCAAGGCTCCTCCCCGCCATGTCATCCGCGAAAGATGTATCTTAAAAGGCCTAGAAGTGGGCCGTGCTACAAGTCGGCAGATACGGAATCATAATAAAGAATATTGGCCTGGTGTAAATGACCTTTGTCGTCGAAAAATACCAAGAACACCACACGTAACAGAAACAGAGGCGTGGATAGGAAGGGAAAAGCCCTTTTCAATATCACAGCCCCCGCAGATGAGCATTGTCCCCTAATATATCAGCAATTAGAACTATCAATCCGCACTCATGATGATTTCGATAAGCGGGTTCAAACATGTAGGTAGGCTTACGCTAATATCTATCAGTCTTAAATATACACATATAGTTATGTATCGTTGATCCCTACATTTGAATGTCGAGAGGGGGAGTTAAGCTCAAGGATTACTATCCCGATTTTATATTTTCGAACGGCACAATGACAATAGGATGTTTTAGATTTAAAAAAAGCGATAATTTGTGTCTCAAGCATTGTACCTCTACACCAGGGGTCGCCAACTCAAAATGGGTCGCGGGCCACTTTTCAAAATTTTTAGAGGCCGCGGGCCGCATGACTTCAATATCGTGATTAACATAACCAACACAGCTTAACAACTACGTATGATAACTGTAAGTACAATGCTGTGCTCTCTTACATGGGCGACGGGCATAGTCACCACAAAATGAATAATATTTTATTGAACAAACACAAATACAACAAAAATTATCATGCTCATCAATGTCATTATGTTTTGAACTATGAGCTGCGCACGATACCTGACAACACTCTGTAGCAACTAAAACAGGGGTGGGGATCCGTTTTGTTATTCACGGTCGCATTTCGATTACTCATGCATGTAGCCCGCGGCCGCATTATGGTGCATAGTGGTAATAAACAAACTGGGGCCAAATATCCACGTCAAACTCACCACGTCCATTGCTGGTATACACTCCAGACCTGGTATACACTCCAGACCAATCTATTTACGCATATCGGCTTAGTATGGGCACCGAGATCGTGAATATAGTCATGTTGTGAAGAGCGACGGGGATTCGCACTGTAGTCGTGCGAAGTGCGAAAAATTTTCCATCTTCATGAGTGAATTTCATCATTTAATATTAGTATAGTTTCACATATTACTATCACATATTCATCCTTTCTCGGCCCATGTGATCAGATTCACCAGTAGAGTTTATGCAGGGGGTGTCTTCAAATACATAAAAGAAGTTATTAATGCTGTGGTGCATCTTTGGGTAGGCCAATTCTCATTAGTCCCCTATGTTGCATGCAGTTATTTCGTGACCTCCGATTAGAATTGTCGTTATAGTGGAAATATATTGGATTCGCCCAAATGCAGGCCTACCAGAGAAAAATAATTCGAGATGAGTAGAACACGATTAAAAATGGGTATTTCTTTATGGGGTGCTTCATTTTTCTCTACTGTTCGCATCTGTACTGTGGGACTCAGATTACAAAGGACGCTGCTGTATTAAAATTCAAAATCAACTCGCATTGAAGGGCGCGTAGCGCGAAGAAAATTTCAAGAATAATTCAAACCTCACATTAATTAGGGAGTCAATTCGTAAATTCAATTTGCATAATATTGAAAGCCGCCAACACATCCTAATTGAATTGAGTATCGACGACCGCATAATTTTTCTTCTACTGCCGTAGATTGTTCGCCCCAGGATTGGAGAATCGATATTCGGGTTAGTTATAGACACGGTACGACGATAGCCTATTTGCTGGAAAACTATATCCTCGTAAAGCGTGTTCGTGACCCCTGCTCTACACAATAATATCTTCACGGACATGAAGTGTTTGAAATAAGCATTGTGACGCCATGTGACGTCAGATGTTTGTGTTCACGGTCATGTTCAAATTAACCTGGAGAACTTTCTAAACCTCAAGTTCTGTACCTTGTGGAACTTCAACGTTCACTACAGGATCAACAATATCTCGACTTTTCTTAATCGCTGGTTCTGTATAGCACATAATGTAGAGTATAAAGTATTGTGTAAGAATCTTGATTTGGCCATATGGCTTCGGACTCAAATTCTCAGAGGTCCGTATGACATACCACGGGACTCGGTTTTAGAACAACCGATTCCAGAGGATTTTTGCCGCTCCATCGCAATTGCGTGATTGATCGATAGATCTGATCTTTCTCATCAGACGGCGCAAGACGCGATGAAGGCAATCAAGGTTTTCTTCCACAAATTTAGCGAACTGGGACAAGCCGATATTTTCGTTACCGGGGAGAGTTACGCGGGATTTTACGTTCCGATTTTGGTCAGCCTCATCTTCAAAGAGCCCGAAGTTAGCCATATCTCCAGCAGAATCAAAGTGGGCAAAGTGACAACATAGTGTTTTCGTAGTTTTGGTAACAAGCGAACATTCTGTTTAGGGTGTCATGATTGGAAATCCTCTTCTGAATCAGAACAAGAATGTCGAAAGTCTTGTTTACTATTCGTATTACCATGGACTGTTTGGGAAGGAGAAATGGCTAGAGCTTATCAGCCAATGCTGCAAGTGCGAGGAAGAAGCACTAGCCGGTGATTGCAAATTTAGAGATACGAAGAGCGAAGGCTGTCTCATTACGGTAAGAAATTTTTACTCTTCCTATTGATATAATCATGGATGTCCGAACTTGGCCTTTTGACATCATAATATACGTCGATTCCTAATCGGAGACATTCGTTCACTTGGGGCACACAAAGAAAGTCTTTAATGAAATTACTTTCTCTGTAGTTAATTGGTGATATGATTGTTGTCGCAGATGTTTCTAGTGATTGCTGTGAAGATATATGGTAATTGACCGGTGAAAGTGGGCTTTCTATAAACAGAAAAAGTCGCCGGTTTTCTCCCAGGACGCCAAGGAATGCCCCGCACTTACTTATTTATTGCACTGTCATAATATAATCATAATATATCACGAATATTGCGTAGACTCAGCGATGGTACAACGGGGGCTAACTGGAAGGAGAGACGAGCTTACCTTCAAGAAAAGTCACAAACCTCATTACTACGCCACTGGTCTGTCCATAAAATGTGCAATGTGCATAGTATTGTTGAAGCTATTTCGAGAGCGAAGCAAACTTCGGTTCTCATCAATGAAAATAGCTCCTAAAAGTATAGGTGGCATATTAGCGTATCATTGTTAACTGAATCAGCGCTAATATCCGCGGTTCTTTTTTATTGGCACATTTGTCCCTTTTCTTCTAATGTCAAATGAGCCAAGATAATTATTATCGGATGTGGACAGATGTGAGCGTCGCACCTAATCGGTAAAAGTGAGTGTGTTAAGCAATCGGACCCCTACAGCTAGCGAACTGGCTCAAGTAATCATTCTTGTTGTACCATGTGTTGTGCTGATCTAATACTTAGTATCGGGCAAAATGATATATCGTCTTTGGGTATCTTTGGTAATACGTACACGCAAGTACATGCAAGTACATTCACAACAAGATTGGCCGTACGCAATTACGCATGCATGCTCCTTGAGAGCTAACAGCTGCACGCCTGCCGCCGATGTAATATCTTTCCCTGCTTCAAGACGTGATGCAGCCATGCCTTAAACTCCGCGCTGCTAAAATGTTCGAAGACTTGACCAAGCTCAATAAATTTCGATTGACATCCAATAATTAATAGGATTTGTAATAACAGGAAATGTAATAATCATCTTGCTGAGAATCACTAAATCATGCAGTATCCTTGTCGGGTTACGTGGTATGAATGTTGGTGTTACTGCGCAGAGATTTGATGAGCACGGAAGCGTGCCTGTGTCATGCGGAATGCGGCTACGTCAACTGGACTTGCACAATACGAGGTCGGGCCTGTCATCAACATCCACCTCAGGATACATAAATGAAGATATAAATATCTCAAATTCGACAAACATACCCTATTATCTCATTGCAACAATTGGTCGCATGCAAAAGTTCAATCCAAACTGCTGAGTGACCAAACTCTCGGATGTTGATGATCGACGGCTCAGAGAACAGTTTGCATTTTCCAGTACATTGATACCGCGTCTCCACTTTAACTGGATTTGAGATATAAGCATACAGCATAACCACTGGTTGATGATACCCTGAATCACCCTGCTGGGAGAGTGAATTGAAAAGGGCTTATACTTATACTTATCCGCGGCTATCCCGCTAGTGGGCTTGCATTTGAAACAAACGTTTCCTATTTTTATTTTAGCCATGACTTCACGAATATTCAAGTATGACGTCATGGCGGGTTGTCATTGACAATTGAAAATAGAGGGTAAATATAGGCCCTTTGAGGAAATATATGTATCGCTGTTGAACTGATTATTATGAGGATTCCAACCATCCCATATCGATATACGTCGGCTTTATCGGCTGGTTATTGTCCGAAGGCTCATACAGCATGTTTTTGGAAAGTATTTAAACAATTACGGCATAATTTTACAACTTAAAAAAGCACAATTTCTTTGAAGGCCTCTGTTTAAAACGCCGGTTGTTTTAAATGCAATGCCCTACGCTACCCTACGCTAGGCGCTTAGCATCTACGGTAGTGCGGAGAGGATTGACAAAATTCTTTGGTTCGACCCCGATCCTGTTTTTCAATTATCTGATCCGACTCCTGTGCCATAATCTTGAAATGACAGTGATCCGATCATAAAAACTCCGATAATAATCATCTACGAGTAGGCTATATATTTCTAGTGAACTACAAAAACAGTAGATCACACAGCACGGGATGTAGGATACATTGCAACTGTAACAGTGTTGTTGTAAGTTCTGACAATAAAAAGTCACAGGTTTGTATTGAACATTAAAACTAACACAGTGCATTAGGGTGGTTGGTAGTTTAGTTACAGCAATCATGCCTATCAATAACAATTCTTACCGCATTATAAAAAGTACTGATCCGACTTTGATCCGGCTTCGGTCGCATTAGAAAAATGCTGATCCGGTCGGAACCGATCCCATCCGACTACGATCCATGCCCCGCTCTTGTACTTACTTTTAACGTCATACCTTTCCATTCAGTTCATTCATATAGTTCACTCGATCTACACCAGCGGGTTGAACTTGTACAATATGTATCAAGACTGCACTCCACCAAACTCCATCATGTCAATGCAATTTCATCGAGAGTCAACGGAGACTGCATTGCTGCGGATGATTTGGGTGAGATACAGGCTACAGTCGCAATTACCGCTATTTTTGGGAATGCTGATAATAATTCGTTATAGAAATGTTGATGACGTCAAAAATTCCTGATTATTAAACGTAACCATGCAGTATCGAGTTTCTGATTATCGCTAACCGCCATCAACAAATACTGATTCTTTTCGCAGAAAAAATATTTCCGAGAGGACAAGTTTGATCTCGCGAAATTGTTCACGACGAATAACAATCTGGGACTATCTCCCCCATGCTCAAACACATCAACTATACATTGGTATTTGAATCGACAGGACGTGCAGGACGCTATACACGTCCGATCGAAAGAGTGGGAGATTTGTAGGTAATAGTCCTGGTACCACCATGCGTGTATTTTGTCATTACAGTATTACTAAACACGATGAAATACATGCAGAGTTGTGAACACTTAACCCACAAGGCCGTGTAATTTCGCTTAAGTCAAAGGATCAGGCTGTTAAATAAAGCCGCTTAGAAAATACTTTTTCAACAACTACCGAATATCTTGCGTGACGGAAAATAGATTTTTGAGCGTGTATGAGAATGTCACCAAATTTCGTCGAAAATGCGAACCGAATATAGTTATGCTTGTTTTCAATGATGTTATAATGCCAATGAAAGCTGTCTGTTTTGGCGGCAACTACCAAATGGGATTTTGACACGGCCGTATTTGTGATCTCACTGCAAATCTTATCAAAAACGAAAACAGATAAATAAAGATAAAAACAAAGAAGATAAAAAATAAAAATAAAGAAACAGTATCCATGAGTTGACTTTACGAAGTATAATATTGTAGGAGCTGGAAACGAGACTCGCAAATTTCTCTCCGAGGCAATTCGAGTCCGAGTCACGTCAAGTCATCTTTGGGCAGTAACTCGAGTTTGACTACAGTCATACCAACATTGCCGCCTAGTCCAAACCAGTGACCGACATGAAAAAAAGTGTTGCTGTTGTTGTTGTTTTAGCAGAGTAAGCCTTTAGGTTTATGACATAACCCAGGGGTCGCCAACTCAAAAGGGCTCGTGGGCCACCTTTCAAATTTCGTACAGTCCGCAGGCCGCAAGACTGCAATATGAAGACAAAATAGGCCATACAATTCAGGAGCGTTGTTCTTAAAGCTTACGTGAGTACACCGCTGTGCTCTCTAATCTTGGCGAAGGGCATAATTACCACATAAAAAGTTATGTTTTAGTAAATAAATACAAATGGTTTTCAACGCTTTTCAGCGACTAAGGAATCGATATTGCGGGTAGCGAGACAGGGTACTACAGCTGAAGACCCAGCCCCTCGTAAAATTTGATATTGTGAGGAAGGCCTAAGCCTTTTTCCAAGCTTCTCGGTCTTGGGAGTGTGTTAGCCATTGCACGTCAAGGCAATGTGCCCATTCATATCATCTGATTCTCCCTGGGAAGCGAGTGGCGCAGTTGGTTAAACACGACATCGATGGTTGATGGTTCGAGTCTCGGCTCTGCCATGTTTCTATGTGTCGGAGGTTTATCTGGGCTCCTCATCGCTGATCCCGCTGTAATAGAGCGTTGAAAAGCTCAGACGAAGAGAGAGCCGAACTCTTGAAAGATGGCAGCTAAAGATCGCGTTCAAGGAGCAAAAAAGCACAAAGACAATTCATGAAATTCATGTACTGGACGCAAATGACTATAATAGCGATAAGCGCCAATGATGTAATAAAACAAACAAACAATCTGAATCTCCCTCGATGGGGATGGTGTTGCCATCGCCTAAGCATACGAAAGGGCTGGTTATGAGCAGTTTACAGAATACAGATACATATATATGATATTACTTTACTCCTATTTCACGACAATGTAATTTTGAAAAAAATGTTATTTAATTTTTATATAATAAATACAAATATTTCTTGAACATCCATATTGCATAAGATAGGGCTGGTTTGAAAAGCTTTGTGAAGCCCTCACACACTGGGATATTATTGAGAAATAAATTTGTAGTAGCCTAGCGAGTAGTGAATGACCCTTCATTATTTCTTCTTCAGTCAGCCTATCAACGACAACTTTGTAAAGGAATACGAAGATGTCAAAGATTTCATGCTGGATATCTTGCAGAAAAGAGTAAGACGAATTCTGTTAAACGTAGGCTATTTGTGACTTCAATCCTTATTAGACGTTCGATATATCAATAACAAATGTGACCGATGTGTAATATTGAAGCGACGAAATCTAGAAAAAAATCAGAAGTGCCATTTTTAAAGTATCACTGCGCTCCGAACATGATGTGATATCGAATTAAAAATATTACTGGAAAATATGTTTTGGCGGCGGCCTTTTTTTCAGAAAGTCACCATAATCGGACTTCAGCTAAAAGATTACACGAAATGTACCATTGTACTCTAGCTACAGTTATAGGCCTATATTTATGTGGATCTGGGTCCCTCGTCATCACGCGTCATATTTCTTCACTGTTGCACTTGGTTGATGCGACCTCTGTCTTATTAGTTACATTTATTCAGTAATCACGTGGAAAATATGTGATCCGACACGCACTTTGCTTCCGCTTGATGCAACAGCGGAGACTCTCATTGCAACTCACAGATTGCAACATAATGTATAAAGTATAAATATATAGCCTATATGTATTGCTAACACTCGCTTAATGACCTTATACTATGTTGCATGTTGTATGTTGTATGCTATCGTGCTGTACAAATGCGTTCTGATCCGATGGAAATGAATGTAGAGTAGATCACGAATGTTCATTGTTCAACAACCCACAACAGTGTTCCCTAACTTGAGACCAGTCTCAGGCGTTCCGATGAGGTCAAGACAGACGCACAACTCTTACATATGTCTCGCGATAACACGCCGGTTCAGTATACCGGACTACCGGTACAGTATCGGCATAGTACCGGTACAGGGTACAGTATAGTGCACATTGTACAACATAACCAGTATGTTGATTATACTGCCGTCCCGTCCTTCGTTATTATTGTCATATCACATTGCCACATTTAATGCCAATTCAGTCACTTGCACGAATCTTTTTTGCCATCAGCTGATGCACAATAAAAGGTATAAAAATGTGCCACTGTAAACCTTGATGTTGGTATAGTTACACATTATACATATATATACATTGATACTTTATCAGTATTTCATAAATCAAAAGTATTTATTTCAGGACGTGCCAGTTCTACTTTATTTCGGTGATATGGACTTGGCTTGCAATCATCTCGGCGGAGAATGGTGGATGGACGATCTCGGGATTCCCGTAAGTCACAACCCTCTCATGAATGATTACTGCGGGTTCACTCATTGTTAGAAGACACTAGGCCTGCGGCTCAAGGGCCGGGGAGAAGGCTTAGGCCCGAGGTAGCGGTATGGTGGACGCCAGCGTTCGCGCCTTCCTTGTGATTATCTAAGCCACCCTAGGTTGACAAACACAGTCCGGCAGGAGTGTCAAACTCCACTTATCACGGGCCGAAATTAAACCTTTAGATCGCTCGCGGACTCACCAGTCAAATGATTCCAAAATATTACCTCAGAATCCATGCCCTTGTTTTTCATTTGCATATCTCATTATCAAGCCTACATACACAATAGTACACTGCATTTTATTACAGATAATAACCGTTAGGTAGGCCTACATCGTAATTCACAAACAATGGAATAGGCCAGGGGCCGGCAATCTTTCGTATGCAGGGGCCAAAATATTAAAAAAATGTAAATTATCACAAATCATCAATTATGTAATATTTAGCGTTTCAAGCAAGGAATCACACCAACCACCTATCTGTACCCGGCAACTGCATCGGTTACGTTAGTGATTCTTACAGTATTGGTGACGAAGGGTATGAACTTTGGTCGCAACCGCACTATAGACCTACCACCTAATGTGCGTAATATGTGCACCATTTAAATTTAGTCGCGTAATGATCGATCTTATGTGGTTGCCTTGATCGTTTCCAAGTCTACTGTGTTCGGTGCCATAACCAATATGTGACAGGCCCATCAAAGATGTTAAGATGAGATGGCTTGATGATAAAAAATGTCCCCACCCCTGTATCATGCAAGTCGGTTCAATGATTACCAGGGAACCCGGACCTTGGAGAACCCGGTCTTACAAACTCGGCCCTCGGAGAACCCGGCCCTCGGAAAACCCGGCCTTCGACGAACTCGGCCCTCGGGAAATTTTGTATATCAAGCACGCGTGGTCTACTTGTTGTGGTATTCATGGTGTTTTTCGACTACTCTGGACCTCGGTGAATGCGGCCCTCGTACAATTTTGAATTAAAAATGCATTAAATGTGAACCCGGCCCTCGGGAAATTTTGTATTCACCGGCAACCCTAATATCCCACCTCCGGCAACCCTAATATCCCACCTCCCCCAACCCTAATATCCTCCCTCCCCCAACCCTAATATCCCACCTCCGGCAACCCTAATATCCTAACCCTAACCCTAATATCCCACCTGCCCCAACCCTAATATCCCCCCTCCCCCAGCCCTAATATCCCACCTCCGGCAACCCTAATATCCTAACCCTAACCCTATTATCCCACCTCCACCAACCCTAATATCCCACCTCCCCCAACCCTAGTATCCTACCCGACCCCAATGTCCCACTCCCCGAACCCTAATGTCTCCCTTCCCCCCTACCCTACCCCACCTCAACCTACAGTTGCAATAACGAACAGACCACGCGTGGTTGATATGTGAGCAACAATCGTTGGGATATATTTTTCATCTGAACAAGTCACACACAATCTACAATGCGATAAGACCCAATGCTATGTCATGAACAGATACGAGGATGTCGAACGTCGCACGTCCGCCCCTCGCCAAGTCAATTCAACAATGAGTAGGGCTGGGCAAAATCGAGTACCTGAGTGATTCGATTCTGAATCACCAAATATGCTCCGAGTCGAGTCGAGTAATCGAGTATCACTCATTATGACGCCATAACAGAATGTAGTACGTCAAAGATCAAATATGCACCGTTTATATGCCACCACAAAGAATAGAATGCCTGTTAACCATCTCTTAAAAGATTCTTGGGTATTTTTTTTCGACCATACCGATTTCATTCCACTTGGTGATAATGTTGTGGGATAATCATGATTTCGGAAATGTGTTACGTCCAGTAACCTGCGTATATAGCTTTGTGCCATATCTTTCGTATGCTACGATACCGCCAATCGAGGTTTCGAGGCTGAACAGTGAAAATTAGTATCGGAACTATAACTCTCGTTGATAAATTAACTTTGAGTGGTGAGAAACCTATAATTTCAGTACTCGAAAAAAATCGTATTTTACTACTCGACTCGAATCATTGTAATTAATACTCGATTCAGATTCGAGTACTCGAATCATTGTGCCCAGCCCTAACAATGAGCCGACCACGCAATCGTGATCACGTGATCTGATCACGCCGTGACTGCGTGACCTACGCATGCCCTGACCTCCTTACAAGATCGACAAATCAGTTGTTGATAATAACATTATTAGTTTATTAATTCATATTAATACTTGTTAATACACTTAATTTCAAAATTTCCCGAGAGCGGAATTCACCGAGGGCCGAGTTCATCGAGGGCCGGGTTCTCCGGGGGCCGAGTTTGTAAGGCCGGGTTCTCCGGCAACCGGTTCAATATCACAATTAAGTTGATCTGCTACTAGATTTGTCTGCAAAGCTCCAAAGATCGCGGTATAGCGGTAAAGGTTGCCATTGCTCCAGATGTATTGAAATCGCTTTCACGTAACAGACGAAACTAAAACAATATATCTTTTCGCGAGACGAACACAATTCCAATATCAAGAAATTATGGGGCATGGTCAATCGCGCGGGGCGCGGAAAAATGTTCAAGATAACAAAATCTGCCCTAATAGACTCTGTCCCATGTTGATTTATCAAATAATTTGGATAAATTCTCTTTCAATTTTGAAAACTTAGGTGACATGTTTTGCAACAAATATGGTTATAATAGGTGCTGTTCGTCAAATCATTTGGTGTGCCATGAAAAATCATCTCGCGTGCCGGCGGTTGCCGACCCCTGAAATAGGCAATAATAAGATGATTGGCAAGTTGAATAGAGTTATAAACCGCTACAACAGTGACTCCAATGATGATATAAGTTTGCATATTTCCATGATTCCTTTGTTTTAGTCGTATACTGGCGTCAACCCTGCCTATGCGTTTGAGGAATACATCAGATTTAACTGTAAACGCGGACGTTGGAATTTACTACATTATGATTAAATCGCGATTCGGGTTTCTCTCGAGGCCAGGGATCTTTTGAGTTTTAAGTCGGCAGCGATGTAGCAGTGCGACTACAGATATTTGAATTATATGTATGTGTAACTATTATATTCTCAATGTAAACTGCATATAACAGTTTCGCATCGGCCTTTTCACTTCTGTGAATGACTACAGTTTTTGATCAGTTTTTCCATAAAACACTGAAATCTGTATGCAGCTTTTGCCTTCTCGGAATTGGATGTCAATGGCAGCAACTTGTTCCTAATGGTGACTAGAGTGAAATCACAGCACCGCTGTTGGTGGTTATAATGCAGACCTTAGCTGGGCAAAGTGCGGCCCGTGGGCCAAATGCGCCCCACGGAGTTATTCGGAGCGGCTCGCCACAAGTTGCTTGAAATTGAAGACATATAACCTACTTTTGATTATTGTTGTGTGAAAAAAACATTGTCTGTATATACTGAACCGGAAGGGAAATTGGTTTGCTTTGAAGTCTTTCTTTAATATGCCGCAATTTCGCAGCCTTGCGTTCCTCACATGCGTAATCCAAATTCAAAATAAAGTCAATGTAAGTAGTGTAGCTGGTATCGTTATACGCAGACCGATCCCAGAAGGCCACGTCGCCTTAATTGCCACGCCTACATTGCCACATCATCCGCCCATTGCCGCACCTATAGGACGCCCCTTGCCACATCACCCACCCATTGCCGCACCTATAGCACACCCATTGCCACATCATCTGCGCCACATCATCAAGTGCCACACCTATAGTACCACATCATCCATTGCCACATCATCACCGCATTGATTGCCGCATCTATACGCTACACAGCATCAACCAGCGCGATGTCGATTGCTGCACCTATGACGCGCATTGCCACGTCAAAACTTACCTTAGCTAGAATCGAACCTGGTTTGGTTGGGTATAATTTCACATCGCTCACCACCAGGCTATTGAGCAAACTAGCCGCATTGAGCTGTTTTGAGAATATAACCGTCGATTCTCTCTTAAATTCCGAGACAACACCTTTTCGAGTTATTACACATAAATGTAAGACTATAACACCTGTGTCATCATTAATTAGTCAATGATTTTGAGGAATTCTGCGAATGCAACTTGATAATGCAGATATCACCACCATAAATGTCTACAATGACGCGAAAGCTCACGCGCATATTGCCGAATACTATTCCAAGAAATTGACGCGTGTAAATGTGCCACGAATACAGTTGCTTACGATTCCAAAAAGTTGCGCCACATCGATAAAGTGAATTAGAACATTATAAATAAAGTTGCGTTTCCAAGAAAATGTCGCGTTGGCGATCCGAATTAGAATGTTTAGTTCCGACGTAAAGCAATTCGCATTCTGAAAACTTCGCATTTCTGTATTGTCATGTGCGCAGCGAGGCAGCTATCGCAGACAAGGTAAGATCAATGTATTTTCGTGTCAATTTAAACTAAATGTAGCTATAATTTCTCGATGCAGCATTAGCTTACGTGGATTGTGCACCCAGATTGAATTACGTTGAGATTTCTCCAATAGCTAATAACGTAATAATGAGTTCTGTACGCGGCTATATGCGTGTCGAGTCCGCCCCTGAGGCTATTTACGTTCATCGTGAAATTTCGCCACGTCGCCTTAATTGCCACGCCTACATTACCACATAATCCGAAGATATTCTAATGTTTTGTGAATTTCAATACCGATTTTCCATGCGTATTTAGCAATATGTATTGTATGACTTGCTTCCGAGAAATATACCGATTTTCCATGTATATTTAGCAATATGTATTGAATAACTTGAAATGTATCATCACTAATTAATTAATATAAAATGCGATTTTGAGCGCTGCGACTTGAAAATATTAATCCCTACGCTTCTGATGAATGATTTTATGTAATAAGGAGCTTGGTAACATTCAGATTCTGCAACGGTTGTTTGGATATACATTTTAGCAATACCCCGCTAAACTATAGGCGGTTATATTACTCTATTGGTCGGAGATAACTCATCCGTCCATATTTTTAAACTTGATTTATGTGTACAATTTACGGTTTCTGCGGTCTCCACATTTACGACTTATTTTGATTAGACGCAGGTAAGCGATTCTCAAGTTCGGAGCTATGGAAACAAATCAGTCGCTTGTGCTCGTTCGTGTATTTAGGACTATGTATTTAAATTCCTATTCCGATTATACATAAATGCGAAAACTATGATGTCTATGCAAGGCTGTATTCTCCGGATAATATTATTAATATCAAAATTCTACACATCATCACTAATTACTTAATATAAAATGCGATTTTGAAACCTTGTTGCTAGATAATACCGCTTTCGGCTACAAAAAAGTTGCCCTGCAAGAAAAAATAGAAGCCCTATGAAAAAGTCGATATTGCTTTGTGATGATTTTGATGTTGTTCCATACCGATTGGGAAGATAGCACACCTAATTTCGTAACTAACTACAAAATCTCTAGTAACGTAGTAAGACGCATAATGGAATTTACGCAAAATCGGTATTGCTATGCGATAATTTTGATCACTATGTTTTGATAATGACTTGCTTCCGAGAAATAAATAACATTCATTATACGTTAGATGATACTTTTCCTTGATATTCTATCATGTGTATTTAGGACTAATGCGACATCACTATGTTTACGACAGGTCTGATTTGAACACACACTAATTTTGCGCATCACACCACAAACTGCGCAAGCCTTCAAAGTTGATAAGTAAACAAGTATTTGCACTCCATCAGAATACTAAAGTAGCTTTTCGCGTATATGTACCTAATACTAATGTGTTTATGATTTCAGATTGCTTCAACTTCATGAATTTTCAGTATTAAACAGAAATATAGACCTAGATTACTAACTTTTATTCGTAAATAGCTACTTCTACCTTAATTTAATGGATTTATCTGAGATCATTGCTTTACTTAATCTCTCCAAGATGTGCATTATACATGTACGTCACCATCGAGACCCTCTGGCTATAACTATCTGGCAGTATAATTGCAGCAAATACTCGGGCACTAATTTTAAAGTAGCGTAGGTATCTAAATGAGCTCTGAGTCGCTGTTATTTTGAATCTGACCATGGAGTCAACACCACTATTACCTTCGCTCACTGATGAAAAAGATGAAAGTTATTAAAGAAAGCAGATTTGTATGAAAACTCGTTAAATAGAAGTAAAAGTAGCCTAGAAACATAACAACTTACTGAAAAATCGTTACGTAGAAGTGGGGTTAGTCTACGAACATTACCACTTACTCACTTTGAAATCTCAACTTGTACTTGTATTCGTACTTTACCTTTACACGTCGTCTTTGTATAATAAATACTAATTATATTAAAAATAAATAAAAAGCGCGAAAAATTACATTTTATCCCGGAACGTAGCAAAAAAAATCGTATAAACTTTGTAAAGTAGATAGAAAACTACACCATTCCGATTCAGTGAAGACTCTTACACTCAGGATTTTGTGCAGTACATACTAATTTTACATTGCGGAGTATTCCATAAACGTTAATCCAGTGATCCTCCTTCTATTTTCAATCACGATCCGTTTATTATTCCAGGCTTCGAACCCCGTACCCAGTACGTTTTATGGGGATTAATATTTTTAGATTAAATATAGCGTATCGAGACTTCGTGAAACTTACTTGGAAATAGTTATTCCTACCCTAATTTAATAGATTTCTCAGACATCGTAGCAACGGAACTGGGTTGAGCGAGCGGGTAAGGCGTTGGACTTAAGTTTCAATGAACAAGTGTTCTAAGGGACTCATGTTTTAAGATATCCTAAACGCAAAGTGCACGAATTTCCATATTGATCAAATACCACAAACTTTGCTTGCTTTCAGAGTTAGTAACCAAGCGCGTAACAGAATTTACCTAAAAAAGTCAGTACTCCGAAAATTTTGTAAAGTCTAGCTTTTTGGCGTTGGACTTAAGTTCCAATGAACAAGTGTTCACGTAGGTTCGAATCCCACACCCACTACGTGCTACGAGAATTAATAGTTTTAGATTCAAATTTAGCGTATAGAGTACTTTTTCTGCCGTTTCAGCGCATTAGAGACGTTTACACTATGGATTTCGCGAGCTTTACTTTAGTTTTATAAATTAACGTAAAAGTAGTCATTTCCGAGTAAGTAAAGCGTTCGTATTGTAGGCTCAATTCTGCTTAATAATATAATTATCATGGAGTTGAAGCAGTCCAATATCAAAAACACTCGAAAGTATTTGTTGCATATAGCTAAAAACCTAATTGAGTACTCTGAAGAAGTACAAGTAGCACAGTTTGTGGTATTCGTATGACATCGAAATTTAGCTAACCAGAACGTATACTTGAATACTCCGAAATGTACAAGTACTTTACCTTTACACGACGTTTCTGTAAAATGAATACTAATTTTATTAAAAAATAAAAAAGCACGGAAAATTACATTTTATCCCAAACCACCAGAATACTAAAGTAGCTTATCGCGTTTATGTACCTAATACTAAAGTGTTTATGATTTCAGTTCGCTTCAACTTCATGACATTTACAGTATTAAACAGAAGTATAGACTTAGAATGCTAACTTTCTTCGTTAATAGCTACTTCTAGCTTAATTTAAGGGATTTATCTTAGATCATTGCTTTACTCAATCTCTCCAAAATGTGCATTATACACGTACGTCACCATCGAATCCCTCTGGCTATAACTATATGGCAGTATAATTGCGGCAAATACTCGAGAACTAATTTTAAACTAGCTTTGGTATCTAAATGAGCTCTAGGACATTGTGAATATGCAGCATACAAAATTTAATCACACATTTCATGATGGAACAACTTTAAAACTAACGCAGTCGAATACCGACTTTTACGCATATCTGTTCGCCTGAAAATAGCATATACTTATGCATAGTCAATTTTAATAGCAGAATTACCATGCTAAACATTGAATTCCCACCTTGAAAGTTGGTAGGCGGTTACAGGACATTATACCAATGCACCATACCAAATTCCGTCACACATTTCATGATGGAACAACTTTAAAACTAACGCGGCTCTACATCGACTTTTTGCGTACATCTGTTTTGCGGGAGCGTATAGCACGTACCCATACATAGTCAACTTTACTAGCGAAATTACCATGCTTAACATTGAATCCTAACTCGAAACTTGATACGTAGTTGTAGGACATTATGGCAATGCACCAGGCTAAATTTCATCACACATCTAATCATGGAACACCTTTAAAATTAACGCGATGGAATACCGACTTTTACGCATATCTGTTTTGCGTGAACATAGCATAGACCTATACATAGTCAATTTTAATAACAGAATTAGCATGCTAAACATTAAATTCTCACCTTGAACGTTGGTACACAGTTGTAGGATATTATAACAATGCGCCATACCGAATTCCATCACACATTTCAGGATGTAACACCTTCAAAACGAACACAGTTCTTTGTAGACTTTTGCGTAAATTTGTTGTTCGGTAGCGTAGCACGTACCTATACATATTAGGCTTTAATAACGGAAGTACCATGCTAATAATCAAATCCCCGCCCTGAAACTTATCACGCAGTTGTATGACATTGTGAAAATACACCATACCAAATTTCGTCAGACATTTCATGATGTAACACCTTTAAAACCAACGCAGTTCTATACCGACTTTTGGCCAAATCTGTTTTTCCGTAGCGTAGCACGTACCTATACATAGTCAACTTTAATAACGGGATTACCATGTTAATAATCGACTCCCCAACTTGAAACTCGGTACGCAGTTGTAAGACATTATGAAAAGGCACCTTGTCAAATTTTGTTACGCATTTCATGATTGAACAACATCAAAACTAACGCAGTTCTATACCGACTTTTGCGGGAGCGTAGCACGTACCTATGCATAGTCAATTTTAATAACGGAATTACCATGCTAAACATTGAATGCGCAACTTGAAAATAGGTTCACGGGTGTAGTACATTATGACAATGGAACATATCAAATTTCTTCACACATTTCATGATGGAACACCTTTAAAACTAACGCAGTTCTATACCAACTTCCACGTGAATCTGGTTGAGGGAGCGTAGCACGTACGTGTGCGTAGTCAACTTCAATGACGGAATTACAGATGTAATTAGGTTTCAACACTTTTACAATGATTCGTCTTGCTTCCTATAACGTCCCACTCGAAGCCCTCGTTATTAGGCTGTGATCTCAGCCTGAGCTATGTCTAGAAGCCTACGGGTTTATGCAAATTGTTTCGATTTATTCTGGCCGTTTCAATTTGAGATAAGGAAACCCATTTCACTTAATGTATCGATGCCTACGGTAGGCTACTCTACAAAATTTTCTGATTAATTCTCCCTATGTTAATTTATCATCAGAAATATGATTTGACTCCTAAAGTACGAAATATTTGTTCGCTTGAGCTAAGCTGCAGCGCTTGGAGTGGAATTTTACGAGGTATGCGGACTCATTTCGAGGGGCTCTATGCCATAGGAGCATACTTCACGCTCCAATTCGATTCCCACACATTACATGTAATTACTAACAGAACCATTGAGTACCAGCCTTGACATTTTACGTAGTACTAGATGGCATGTATACAATTTCATGACATCCGACAGTACGACGGAGACTATCAAAATATCAAAAGAAGCCCTCTATTCTTTTCTGAAATAATCAAGGTTTTATCAGGACTTCCCTTCATATAAACTCCAGCAGAATCACTACTAACCTCTCAAGTTTACTCAATTTACTGTAATTTGATACTCAAGTACTAAATCCCTATTTTCCGCAAGTATGATAGAGGCTGTCGCTCGATACTCAACGCTTCGTAATTTTGCTGGAATACAAGTACAATTAGGGATTAAAAAGTAATATAGGTGGTTATGTTTGTAGATTTACACTTCTACTTACCGGTTTTTCAGGAGAAACTACCTACTTTTAGGACTTTATATTTTAAAGTAGTTTGAAGTTACGTTTGTATCACCTTGGCAAGTGCTATCATCAAAAACTGCTTTTGCTAAACTCTTACACTTTCACTAAACTTCTAGACTGAATCTTGTAAAGTAGATAGAAAAGGAAAACTATTAACATAAGGTAAGTGAGAAGCACGCAAATTTCGATTGCATACAAATGCCACAAACTGCGCTAACTTCCAGAGTTGTTAAGTATAGAATTACTCGTACTTCTTGAGAATACCCAAGTAGGTTTTTTGCCTACATGTATCAAATACTCTCAAGTCCTTATGATATTGGAGTACATCAACTTCATGATAGCTACAGTATTAAACAGAAATAGACCTAGAGTACTAACGTTTTTGCGCAGTGAGAGTTTGCAAATTCTCGAAGTATTTTTGTTATTTTATTGCGATAAGTCATTCTGCAGCGCAAAAAATGCGTCTTAGGATATAGATGAAACCAACACCACTCATCAAGACCACCGAAAACAGTACATTTCAACATTTAGTAGCATTAAATTTCTAGTGAAGTACAAGAAGTGATGATTTCCGTGTGAGTTAAAAAGTAAGTATTAAAGCTATAGTTTACCTAAAAACCGAAAACTCTGAAATAGAAGCAGATGCAGTGTAAATAGCTAATCACTTGATTAAGTCTAGTGCAAGCAGATAAAACCTATATTTGAGTACTACAAAATGCACGAATACTTCGCTATCGACTCCATCCACGTAAAAAGTGGCTACGGTTTAAAACTACTTTTACCGATACTCGACGGTTCAGTTTTAGATAAAATTCGGAAACCAAGTAATTTCATAAACACAAGCTAATTAAATGAATTTACTCGAATGTACTATGCCGCGTTGATAAGATTAATTATAATATACTTATCATGTTACAGTGATTTTTCTAGCGTAGAAAATCTTTAAAATGTAGTAAGCAGGCCAATATGAAGATATTCGCTGAGCTGAATAAACATTAAAAATACTCTAGACTACTTTATCGGTACTTGACAGTTTCAGTTTTAGATAAAAATTTTCCCTTTCACCTATAATTACAACTCTTCGCTATCTAAACATGTTCAGAATATATTATTTGAGATGATATCAACCCGCAAAGTACTCAAGTAGCTTTTCGTAGGATATAGATGAAACTGACACCACTCAACAAGACCACTTACCCACTGAAAAAAAGTACATTTCAACATTTTAGTAGCAGTAAATTCCTACTAAAGTACAAGAAGTGATGATTTCCGAGTGAGTTAAAAAGTAAGTATTGAAGCTATAGTTTGCTCGAAAACCGAAAAACTCTGAAATAGAAGTAGATGCAGTGTAAATAGTTAATCGTTTCATTTAGTATAGCGCAAGCAGGCCTAACCTATACTTGAGTACCCCAAAATGTACTAGTACATCGCTATGTAGTCCCTCCACGTAAAAAGTGACTAGGGTTTAGACTACTTTTTCCATACTTGACAGTTTCAGGTTTAGATAAAATTTGGTGAGACTTTAAATTTTAAAGTAGTTTGAGCTTACGTTTATATCACCTTGACAAGTAACATTATCAGACACGAAAATGATATTATAACCTAATGCAGAAGTTAACACACGTCAGTGTGCTTAGGAAGTCACGAAAAATTGCTTACTAAGAGAAGTATATTCTTGTATACACAACAGTGGAGAGAATCTTTAAAATGTAGTAGGCAGGCCGATGGGTATTCGTTGCAATGTATAAGCATAAAAAACATTCCCGCGCGCTCCTAAACCTAACACTTCCTACCCTACCACCTACTACTAAGACGCGCGGGAATGTTTTTTATGCTTATACATTGCAACGAATACCCATCGGCCTGCCTACTACATTTTAAAGATTCTCTCCACTGTTGTGTATACAAGAATATACTTCTCTTAGTAAGCAATTTTTCGTGACTTCCTAAGCACACTGACGTGTGTTAACTTCTGCATTAGGTTATAATATCATTTTCGTGTCTGATAATGTTACTTGTCAAGGTGATATAAACGTAAGCTCAAACTACTTTAAAATTTAAAGTCTCACCAAATTTTATCTAAACCTGAAACTGTCAAGTATGGAAAAAGTAGTCTAAACCCTAGTCACTTTTTACGTGGAGGGACTACATAGCGATGTACTAGTACATTTTGGGGTACTCAAGTATAGGTTAGGCCTGCTTGCGCTATACTAAATGAAACGATTAACTATTTACACTGCATCTACTTCTATTTCAGAGTTTTTCGGTTTTCGAGCAAACTATAGCTTCAATACTTACTTTTTAACTCACTCGGAAATCATCACTTCTTGTACTTTAGTAGGAATTTACTGCTACTAAAATGTTGAAATGTACTTTTTTTCAGTGGGTAAGTGGTCTTGTTGAGTGGTGTCAGTTTCATCTATATCCTACGAAAAGCTACTTGAGTACTTTGCGGGTTGATATCATCTCAAATAATATATTCTGAACATGTTTAGATAGCGAAGAGTTGTAATTATAGGTGAAAGGGAAAATTTTTATCTAAAACTGAAACTGTCAAGTACCGATAAAGTAGTCTAGAGTATTTTTAATGTTTATTCAGCTCAGCGAATATCTTCATATTGGCCTGCTTACTACATTTTAAAGATTTTCTACGCTAGAAAAATCACTGTAACATGATAAGTATATTATAATTAATCTTATCAACGCGGCATAGTACATTCGAGTAAATTCATTTAATTAGCTTGTGTTTATGAAATTACTTGGTTTCCGAATTTTATCTAAAACTGAACCGTCGAGTATCGGTAAAAGTAGTTTTAAACCGTAGCCACTTTTTACGTGGATGGAGTCGATAGCGAAGTATTCGTGCATTTTGTAGTACTCAAATATAGGTTTTATCTGCTTGCACTAGACTTAATCAAGTGATTAGCTATTTACACTGCATCTGCTTCTATTTCAGAGTTTTCGGTTTTTAGGTAAACTATAGCTTTAATACTTACTTTTTAACTCACACGGAAATCATCACTTCTTGTACTTCACTAGAAATTTAATGCTACTAAATGTTGAAATGTACTGTTTTCGGTGGTCTTGATGAGTGGTGTTGGTTTCATCTATATCCTAAGACGCATTTTTTGCGCTGCAGAATGACTTATCGCAATAAAATAACAAAAATACTTCGAGAATTTGCAAACTCTCACTGCGCAAAAACGTTAGTACTCTAGGTCTATTTCTGTTTAATACTGTAGCTATCATGAAGTTGATGTACTCCAATATCATAAGGACTTGAGAGTATTTGATACATGTAGGCAAAAAACCTACTTGGGTATTCTCAAGAAGTACGAGTAATTCTATACTTAACAACTCTGGAAGTTAGCGCAGTTTGTGGCATTTGTATGCAATCGAAATTTGCGTGCTTCTCACTTACCTTATGTTAATAGTTTTCCTTTTCTATCTACTTTACAAGATTCAGTCTAGAAGTTTAGTGAAAGTGTAAGAGTTTAGCAAAAGCAGTTTTTGATGATAGCACTTGCCAAGGTGATACAAACGTAACTTCAAACTACTTTAAAATATAAAGTCCTAAAAGTAGGTAGTTTCTCCTGAAAAACCGGTAAGTAGAAGTGTAAATCTACAAACATAACCACCTATATTACTTTTTAATCCCTAATTGTACTTGTATTCCAGCAAAATTACGAAGCGTTGAGTATCGAGCGACAGCCTCTATCATACTTGCGGAAAATAGGGATTTAGTACTTGAGTATCAAATTACAGTAAATTGAGTAAACTTGAGAGGTTAGTAGTGATTCTGCTGGAGTTTATATGAAGGGAAGTCCTGATAAAACCTTGATTATTTCAGAAAAGAATAGAGGGCTTCTTTTGATATTTTGATAGTCTCCGTCGTACTGTCGGATGTCATGAAATTGTATACATGCCATCTAGTACTACGTAAAATGTCAAGGCTGGTACTCAATGGTTCTGTTAGTAATTACATGTAATGTGTGGGAATCGAATTGGAGCGTGAAGTATGCTCCTATGGCATAGAGCCCCTCGAAATGAGTCCGCATACCTCGTAAAATTCCACTCCAAGCGCTGCAGCTTAGCTCAAGCGAACAAATATTTCGTACTTTAGGAGTCAAATCATATTTCTGATGATAAATTAACATAGGGAGAATTAATCAGAAAATTTTGTAGAGTAGCCTACCGTAGGCATCGATACATTAAGTGAAATGGGTTTCCTTATCTCAAATTGAAACGGCCAGAATAAATCGAAACAATTTGCATAAACCCGTAGGCTTCTAGACATAGCTCAGGCTGAGATCACAGCCTAATAACGAGGGCTTCGAGTGGGACGTTATAGGAAGCAAGACGAATCATTGTAAAAGTGTTGAAACCTAATTACATCTGTAATTCCGTCATTGAAGTTGACTACGCACACGTACGTGCTACGCTCCCTCAACCAGATTCACGTGGAAGTTGGTATAGAACTGCGTTAGTTTTAAAGGTGTTCCATCATGAAATGTGTGAAGAAATTTGATATGTTCCATTGTCATAATGTACTACACCCGTGAACCTATTTTCAAGTTGCGCATTCAATGTTTAGCATGGTAATTCCGTTATTAAAATTGACTATGCATAGGTACGTGCTACGCTCCCGCAAAAGTCGGTATAGAACTGCGTTAGTTTTGATGTTGTTCAATCATGAAATGCGTAACAAAATTTGACAAGGTGCCTTTTCATAATGTCTTACAACTGCGTACCGAGTTTCAAGTTGGGGAGTCGATTATTAACATGGTAATCCCGTTATTAAAGTTGATTATGTATAGGTACGTGCTACGCTACGGAAAAACAGATTTGGCCAAAAGTCGGTATAGAACTGCGTTGGTTTTAAAGGTGTTACATCATGAAATGTCTGACGAAATTTGGTATGGTGTATTTTCACAATGTCATACAACTGCGTGATAAGTTTCAGGGCGGGGATTTGATTATTAGCATGGTACTTCCGTTATTAAAGCCTAATATGTATAGGTACGTGCTACGCTACCGAACAACAAATTTACGCAAAAGTCTACAAAGAACTGTGTTCGTTTTGAAGGTGTTACATCCTGAAATGTGTGATGGAATTCGGTATGGCGCATTGTTATAATATCCTACAACTGTGTACCAACGTTCAAGGTGAGAATTTAATGTTTAGCATGCTAATTCTGTTATTAAAATTGACTATGTATAGGTCTATGCTATGTTCACGCAAAACAGATATGCGTAAAAGTCGGTATTCCACCGCGTTAATTTTAAAGGTGTTCCATGATTAGATGTGTGATGAAATTTAGCCTGGTGCATTGCCATAATGTCCTACAACTACGTATCAAGTTTCGAGTTAGGATTCAATGTTAAGCATGGTAATTTCGCTAGTAAAGTTGACTATGTATGGGTACGTGCTATACGCTCCCGCAAAACAGATGTACGCAAAAAGTCGATGTAGAGCCGCGTTAGTTTTAAAGTTGTTCCATCATGAAATGTGTGACGGAATTTGGTATGGTGCATTGGTATAATGTCCTGTAACCGCCTACCAACTTTCAAGGTGGGAATTCAATGTTTAGCATGCTAATTCTGTTATTAAAATTGACTATGTATAGGTCTATGCTATGTTCACGCAAAACAGATATGCGTAAAAGTCGGTATTCCACCGCGTTAATTTTAAAGGTGTTCCATGATTAGATGTGTGATGAAATTTAGCCTGGAGCATTGCCATAATGTCCTACAACTACGCATCAAGTTTCGAGTTGGGATTCAATGTTAAGCATGGTAATTTCGTTAGTAAAGTTGACTATGTATGGGTACGT
The DNA here is from genome assembly GCF_051294905.1 of Botryllus schlosseri. Taxonomy (NCBI): domain Eukaryota; kingdom Metazoa; phylum Chordata; class Ascidiacea; order Stolidobranchia; family Styelidae; genus Botryllus; species Botryllus schlosseri. The sequence continues at coordinate 11,484,944 of NC_137246.1, forward strand.
GCTATACGCTCCCGCAAAACAGATGTACGCAAAAAGTCGATGTAGAGCCGCGTTAGTTTTAAAGTTGTTCCATCATGAAATGTGTGACGGAATTTGGTATGGTGCATTGGTATAATGTCCTGTAACCGCCTACCAACTTTCAAGGTGGGAATTCAATGTTTAGCATGGTAATTCTGCTATTAAAATTGACTATGCATAAGTATATGCTATTTTCAGGCGAACAGATATGCGTAAAAGTCGGTATTCGACTGCGTTAGTTTTAAAGTTGTTCCATCATGAAATGTGTGATTAAATTTTGTATGCTGCATATTCACAATGTCCTAGAGCTCATTTAGATACCAAAGCTAGTTTAAAATTAGTTCTCGAGTATTTGCCGCAATTATACTGCCATATAGTTATAGCCAGAGGGATTCGATGGTGACGTACGTGTATAATGCACATTTTGGAGAGATTGAGTAAAGCAATGATCTAAGATAAATCCCTTAAATTAAGCTAGAAGTAGCTATTAACGAAGAAATTTAGCATTCTAAGTCTATACTTCTGTTTAATACTGTAAATGTCATGAAGTTGAAGCGAACTGAAATCATAAACACTTTAGTATTAGGTACATAAACGCGATAAGCTACTTTAGTATTCTGGTGGTTTGGGATAAAATGTAATTTTCCGTGCTTTTTTATTTTTTAATAAAATTAGTATTCATTTTACAGAAACGTCGTGTAAAGGTAAAGTACTTGTACATTTCGGAGTATTCAAGTATACGTTCTGGTTAGCTAAATTTCGATGTCATACGAATACCACAAACTGTGCTACTTGTACTTCTTCAGAGTACTCAATTAGGTTTTTAGCTATATGCAACAAATACTTTCGAGTGTTTTTGATATTGGACTGCTTCAACTCCATGATAATTATATTATTAAGCAGAATTGAGCCTACAATACGAACGCTTTACTTACTCGGAAATGACTACTTTTACGTTAATTTATAAAACTAAAGTAAAGCTCGCGAAATCCATAGTGTAAACGTCTCTAATGCGCTGAAACGGCAGAAAAAGTACTCTATACGCTAAATTTGAATCTAAAACTATTAATTCTCGTAGCACGTAGTGGGTGTGGGATTCGAACCTACGTGAACACTTGTTCATTGGAACTTAAGTCCAACGCCAAAAAGCTAGACTTTACAAAATTTTCGGAGTACTGACTTTTTTAGGTAAATTCTGTTACGCGCTTGGTTACTAACTCTGAAAGCAAGCAAAGTTTGTGGTATTTGATCAATATGGAAATTCGTGCACTTTGCGTTTAGGATATCTTAAAACATGAGTCCCTTAGAACACTTGTTCATTGAAACTTAAGTCCAACGCCTTACCCGCTCGCTCAACCCAGTTCCGTTGCTACGATGTCTGAGAAATCTATTAAATTAGGGTAGGAATAACTATTTCCAAGTAAGTTTCACGAAGTCTCGATACGCTATATTTAATCTAAAAATATTAATCCCCATAAAACGTACTGGGTACGGGGTTCGAAGCCTGGAATAATAAACGGATCGTGATTGAAAATAGAAGGAGGATCACTGGATTAACGTTTATGGAATACTCCGCAATGTAAAATTAGTATGTACTGCACAAAATCCTGAGTGTAAGAGTCTTCACTGCATCGGAATGGTGTAGTTTTCTATCTACTTTACAAAGTTTATACGATTTTTTTTGCTACGTTCCGGGATAAAATGTAATTTTTCGCGCTTTTTATTTATTTTTAATATAATTAGTATTTATTATACAAAGACGACGTGTAAAGGTAAAGTACGAATACAAGTACAAGTTGAGATTTCAAAGTGAGTAAGTGGTAATGTTCGTAGACTAACCCCACTTCTACGTAACGATTTTTCAGTAAGTTGTTATGTTTCTAGGCTACTTTTACTTCTATTTAACGAGTTTTCATACAAATCTGCTTTCTTTAATAACTTTCATCTTTTTCATCAGTGAGCGAAGGTAATAGTGGTGTTGACTCCATGGTCAGATTCAAAATAACAGCGACTCAGAGCTCATTTAGATACCTACGCTACTTTAAAATTAGTGCCCGAGTATTTGCTGCAATTATACTGCCAGATAGTTATAGCCAGAGGGTCTCGATGGTGACGTACATGTATAATGCACATCTTGGAGAGATTAAGTAAAGCAATGATCTCAGATAAATCCATTAAATTAAGGTAGAAGTAGCTATTTACGAATAAAAGTTAGTAATCTAGGTCTATATTTCTGTTTAATACTGAAAATTCATGAAGTTGAAGCAATCTGAAATCATAAACACATTAGTATTAGGTACATATACGCGAAAAGCTACTTTAGTATTCTGATGGAGTGCAAATACTTGTTTACTTATCAACTTTGAAGGCTTGCGCAGTTTGTGGTGTGATGCGCAAAATTAGTGTGTGTTCAAATCAGACCTGTCGTAAACATAGTGATGTCGCATTAGTCCTAAATACACATGATAGAATATCAAGGAAAAGTATCATCTAACGTATAATGAATGTTATTTATTTCTCGGAAGCAAGTCATTATCAAAACATAGTGATCAAAATTATCGCATAGCAATACCGATTTTGCGTAAATTCCATTATGCGTCTTACTACGTTACTAGAGATTTTGTAGTTAGTTACGAAATTAGGTGTGCTATCTTCCCAATCGGTATGGAACAACATCAAAATCATCACAAAGCAATATCGACTTTTTCATAGGGCTTCTATTTTTTCTTGCAGGGCAACTTTTTTGTAGCCGAAAGCGGTATTATCTAGCAACAAGGTTTCAAAATCGCATTTTATATTAAGTAATTAGTGATGATGTGTAGAATTTTGATATTAATAATATTATCCGGAGAATACAGCCTTGCATAGACATCATAGTTTTCGCATTTATGTATAATCGGAATAGGAATTTAAATACATAGTCCTAAATACACGAACGAGCACAAGCGACTGATTTGTTTCCATAGCTCCGAACTTGAGAATCGCTTACCTGCGTCTAATCAAAATAAGTCGTAAATGTGGAGACCGCAGAAACCGTAAATTGTACACATAAATCAAGTTTAAAAATATGGACGGATGAGTTATCTCCGACCAATAGAGTAATATAACCGCCTATAGTTTAGCGGGGTATTGCTAAAATGTATATCCAAACAACCGTTGCAGAATCTGAATGTTACCAAGCTCCTTATTACATAAAATCATTCATCAGAAGCGTAGGGATTAATATTTTCAAGTCGCAGCGCTCAAAATCGCATTTTATATTAATTAATTAGTGATGATACATTTCAAGTTATTCAATACATATTGCTAAATATACATGGAAAATCGGTATATTTCTCGGAAGCAAGTCATACAATACATATTGCTAAATACGCATGGAAAATCGGTATTGAAATTCACAAAACATTAGAATATCTTCGGATTATGTGGTAATGTAGGCGTGGCAATTAAGGCGACGTGGCGAAATTTCACGATGAACGTAAATAGCCTCAGGGGCGGACTCGACACGCATATAGCCGCGTACAGAACTCATTATTACGTTATTAGCTATTGGAGAAATCTCAACGTAATTCAATCTGGGTGCACAATCCACGTAAGCTAATGCTGCATCGAGAAATTATAGCTACATTTAGTTTAAATTGACACGAAAATACATTGATCTTACCTTGTCTGCGATAGCTGCCTCGCTGCGCACATGACAATACAGAAATGCGAAGTTTTCAGAATGCGAATTGCTTTACGTCGGAACTAAACATTCTAATTCGGATCGCCAACGCGACATTTTCTTGGAAACGCAACTTTATTTATAATGTTCTAATTCACTTTATCGATGTGGCGCAACTTTTTGGAATCGTAAGCAACTGTATTCGTGGCACATTTACACGCGTCAATTTCTTGGAATAGTATTCGGCAATATGCGCGTGAGCTTTCGCGTCATTGTAGACATTTATGGTGGTGATATCTGCATTATCAAGTTGCATTCGCAGAATTCCTCAAAATCATTGACTAATTAATGATGACACAGGTGTTATAGTCTTACATTTATGTGTAATAACTCGAAAAGGTGTTGTCTCGGAATTTAAGAGAGAATCGACGGTTATATTCTCAAAACAGCTCAATGCGGCTAGTTTGCTCAATAGCCTGGTGGTGAGCGATGTGAAATTATACCCAACCAAACCAGGTTCGATTCTAGCTAAGGTAAGTTTTGACGTGGCAATGCGCGTCATAGGTGCAGCAATCGACATCGCGCTGGTTGATGCTGTGTAGCGTATAGATGCGGCAATCAATGCGGTGATGATGTGGCAATGGATGATGTGGTACTATAGGTGTGGCACTTGATGATGTGGCGCAGATGATGTGGCAATGGGTGTGCTATAGGTGCGGCAATGGGTGGGTGATGTGGCAAGGGGCGTCCTATAGGTGCGGCAATGGGCGGATGATGTGGCAATGTAGGCGTGGCAATTAAGGCGACGTGGCCTTCTGGGATTGGTCTGCGTATAACGATACCAGCTACACTACTAATGTAGCAAAGTATGCCGTAATAATTAAAGTCACAAGAAGTCACTCTTTCTATATAGATGGGATCGGGAACCTTTTTTGTCCGAAAAGTCATATTGGCCCTATATTTTCCATTTTAACCCCCAAAGAGCCATACATGTCAATGCACTGTTACGTCATAATTGAAATTTTGTGACGTCATCACAGCACTAATACGAACTTATTTTTCCCTGTAAAAAGTTTTACTGCTCATGCTAGTTGCGTTATTTAAGCAGGCGAATCTTGAATAAGTTGAGTTACATAGATCTTTTGCAAGTTACCTATTTTTAGTTTGTTACAGTGAGAAGAGCCGTATGATGTTTTTCGATACTTAGATAATTAGAATTTACAACAGATGTAGACAACAGTAAAAGTATGAATCTACTTTATTCGGTTGTGCGAGATAGTAAGCTCGTCTTGATGCTTCTTTGTAATATGATGACCCATGATCACATGTGTGGGTGGAGCCAAACATGGTCACTACAGCAGTACATACCCAATGTAAAGTGTGATACGTCAGTGACGTGTGCTCAGAGAACGCAAGTGAGGAAGTGCATCACCTGCCGTGGGAATGATAGAACGAAAATTGTGAAAAAAATATCGACATTTTCATCGTTTTTTTATGAATGACTAGATTTTGATCATTTCTACTTCCCAAATCACGCAGTTTGCATATTAATTGTGCGATAATAAACTACGAAAGGAGAGGTAACGCACATGTGAGGCTCAAACGGGCGACATAGCTGAGGCCGCATATCAAGCCTTACCTATGATGGCGCGATTCACTCTAAATTGCCTAAAATTTAAAATAATTTATAATAATCGAATGCAATTGTCGCACTGATTCCGAAAATCTAAATATTGATCCACTTCTCAATTTTCAAACTATCGGCGGTAACATCTGCGTTGCGCAACACGCCTATAACGCCGGTACTAGAAAGTAATACTTACTAATCAAGTATATGAACACCGACAGCTATGGCGTTGTTTGTAATTTGAATTTGTAATTGTGAATGTCACTTCCACGGCAGTTCATTTCTCGCCGTAAACCAGGAAGACAATGTGAGTTTGAAAATTGCATTGTCGTACAGGCGTCGCGATGTCTTGATATTTTCTTTGATCAATTGATCAATCAAAGTTTCGTGCAATCCGAGATTTCGAGGCGCGCGATGTCGGGTGCATTGAACTCGCGAATGATATTGGTAGTCAGCGCTAAAGCAACTTGAATTTGAGGATTTTAAAAAGGGAACCAGATCCCCTAACCCTGAATATGCCGCTGTCGTGACCTCATAAGGTCATGTTTATACACAATCATGATGATATTTATTATGGTCCTGATGTAAATGTACTAACAAGTAGCTGCAATATTGATAAATGAAATGCAAAAATAAATATTTGGCAAATAGCCATATATTTTACCCCAAAGAGCCATATATGGCTTTCAAGCCATATAGGCTCCCGACCACTGCCACATAGTTTAGTTCAAACATTCTTTGTTGCCATTGTCTCATTACGCAATACACGGTCTGTGCTTCAAATTGTCACATGATACGTTTCCAAATCCCTAATTCGTAAAACAAGTCCATCTGTACTCATTTTTACTACAAGAAATCATCATCCAAAAATGATGAACGGGCATATCAAGCTGAAATTCAAAGAAGGTACGGTGCACTAATAAAACTACAAGCTTCGTTCAATAATACAATGCGATTTCACCAAGCCGCAAACTGTTCGGAAGGCAGCGACCAATAAAATAAGCTTTGTAGTAACCCAAGCAGCCTAAATTTTAATGCATTACTATAAAAGCGTGGATTGAAAGACAGTTAAAAATGTATCAAATTGAACCGGAAGTAAATATTATTTTTTGTTACTTAACCGTCATTTTATCCATATCTAATATCAACTCACCCACAGCAGGATTTATTAACAATGTAATTTACTGCTTTCAATTTAGAAATTAATACGCTTGTGAATATATCAAAAATTTATCCTCGGCAGGCCAACGTATTTTCCGTTTCTCATCTGGCCCGAGTAGGATAATAATTGCCCACCCTTGATGTAGACTATGAATCATGATAATACTATACAACTGATCTCTTGAGGGATTATTTGATGGAAGTAGTTCTTACTAACAATCTTCTGCCGGATACGGCCCGCGGGCCATATGTTTGACACCCCTGCTGTACACTGTACAATTTAACTACGTTTTGCGACTTTGCTGTTGCATGTGGTGTTGGATCGATAAATTACAGCTGCCGCCAAAAAATTTTTCCGAAGGCCCATTCTCCATAGCATACGGGATGAATCTGTATCTTTGCATCTTCGCATTTTCAAATTCTCTTTCAGATCACGTTTTCAAGACGACGCTGGTATCTACCGAAGCCTGACGGCCCTTCTCAAATTGGAGGTGCTGTTAAGGTCTACAACCGACTAACCTTTGCATTGGTGAAGGTTAGCTCTAAAATTACTTCGCAAAATCAGATCAATCAGCATGTTCAATCCCAACAGGGCGCTGGACATATGGTTCCGACGGATCAACCGGAAGCCGCGTTGTATATCCTCAAAAGGTTTTTGAGCGACGAGCCTTTATAGTGCCTCGAGAATCCGGACAAATTGTGGTGACTTCTACAATGTGCTGGCGAGATGAATGTAACAATCGAGACATAAATCCCGCGGCATGGGATTCCATGAATTCACAAGATTGCCCATGCCCTATATTGAAATAAAAATTATATTTCATTTGTACAAGTTATATAACATCAATCAGACATGGGGTGATTACTTTATGAATGTAATCGATTGCGATTACGATTACTTCGGAATCACGCGATTACGATTACGATTACAGCAAAATCATGAAGTAGTCGATTACGATTACGATTACATTGGAAAAGTAATCACGATTACTCACGATTATATTTGTTTTGCTTCTTAGGGCTGTAATCCTAAATGATATAATGGAAGACAATACAAGGATTGCGATGAAAAGGCTTAATGCAGTGGTTCCCAACCTTTTTGTCTTCATTACCCACTTCAGATTTATTGCGAGCATTCATTCCCCACCAGGACCCAAACAGCAGATTTTTTAGCCCCGCTAAAAACAATGGCCCTTGGCCCCCAGCCCCTCTGAGCCTGTATGTTTTTCCCTGCAACTTATCGACGACATTTGGTCTACTGCTAACTGCATCGTTTCAATTGGACTAAACGCGCGAAGCGCGAAGATTTTATTTATTTCGTATTTTAATCGGTCAATATGATCGGGAATCGCATATATTTTACTATCAATTTTTTTTATCCCTTCTCTGCTCACGTAATCAGATTTACCGGTAGAGCTGAGTGAGGTATGTTGGAAAAGGTAGGATCCCTAAATAAGAATGTAACATCTTCGGGCGGACCCGTTTAGCCAATGAAACATATATGTAGGCCTATATTGTATATATATCGACGTCCATGGTCAACACAAGGGCATTCCTTCTCCGTCAAGGTCTTCTCACTGCTGATCGTTCTGGCACACTTGTCGGAGCTACATGGCCTATAACTTCATATGCCTTGGTGCGTCGTGGCGCAGTAATGGCCGGCGCCAAAATCTCTATTTCTATAAATTCTACGTATTTTCGTGGAGGAACGTTACTTAATAATCAGATATTCGGCAATAATAAATCGCGCAAATAGCGCAAATTTCTTTTTGAAAAAGTGGCATAAATTTTAAAAAAATGCTTCAATTTATGTTAATTCACGAAATAATTTTGGGTCCCTTTGAGCTCGCCCCCTTCCCAATTGGGGGGGGGGTTGGGGTGCGGCAGTTACGGTCCTGTTCCCCATTACCCAGCACTTTTGTCATCACAGAGCAGCCATTAGCTTGTATGACTACACAAGACACACAACCACACCAGTACGCAAGACAATCGCCTATAACTGCAACATAAAACGAATTGTGAACCGATACCAATAATGGTCAAAATTTCGCGAAAGCGTTATTTCATGTCAAACTAGTCGTGCTGGATGCGTTTGTTATGCCATGATTGGCCATCCAGAAATAAAAATTGGGTTTTGTGAACAACACGCAACATAACTTTCGATACATACATTCCAGAGCAGTTAACTCGTATCGGTAATTGCGCATGTGTTTCCGTGAATATGTAATAGACTGTCCTATATATATATAATTCTTAACAAATGCGTCTATTCCCCACCAGAAACCATTGAATTCCCCACTAGTGGGGAATTCCCCACCGTTTGGGAATCACTGGCTTAATGAGATATCAACTCTCTTCATACATCATGCACCATTTGTTTATTACGTCATATTATACCAATTGCCCAACTTTGTAGTGGATGATTTATCGCATCCAACAATTTGCATTGTTGCCAGGTCTTTACCTGCCGCACCCCAAGTTCCTTAATAGGGCGGGGAGCGTGCTCGAAGGGTACTCAAAAGTATTTTCGAGAGTTTAATTAATTCTTGAAATTGTTCTTCGCGCTTTGCGATTCAAATGTCTCTAGTACAGGGGTCACCAACGCGGACCAAATGAATTGCCCGCGGTCGCTGTAGCAGTGGCGGTTTTTGGGTTGGGCGAGGTGGGCAGTCGCCCGCCCCCCCCCCCCCGGTCGAAGGGCCCCCCTATTTGGATTATGCGCTTTTTTCAAGGATAATAACGAATAAACTTGGAAATCCGTGTAAAGCAAGAAAAGGATTCCGTACAGATGTGTCAATCATCATCAAATCTCTGCATTTGTTAGAAAATTTCCATTTCCCGATAATCATCACGTCTCTGCATGTGGTAGAATTACTTAGTTTTGATGTAGTATATCATTGCACACATGAAAAAATAGACATTGCCGAATCCAACACCTGGCCAAACCTTGCCGTGGTGAAAGATAGAAAGTTGCGAAAGGGGGCGAAGCCCCCCAGAAGTTACGGATAGATACTTATGCGTGGCCCCTCGGTAAGTCTCGCCCGCCCGCCCCCCTTGTTCGTAGAGCCACCTCTGCGCTGTAGCAAATATCAAAATGAGAGATTTGAAAGTTGAATTTGGTTTCATATGAGCAACAGTTGAACATGGGTCGGTCGACCCCAAGGAACATACAAACGCAGTCGCTCGGGGCATTGCTTGTCTTCGCCCACGCGGTGGCTCAGCGGGAATATATAGTTAATATTCCCGAGTCTCGACGAGGAGATTGGCGCTTAGGCGCGCACTGCAGCAACGCAACTGAGCCCAGAGGAGCTGGAGCTGGTGTGAGTCCCGGCGAGTGAGCGTTTTTTGTTCTTTGTAAGGGGCGGAAACCCGGCCCAGTGCTATGATTGTCGTACTCTAAGTGAAGAAATCCAACTGAACACGGATAAACGGCAGGAGTAAGTGGTAACCCGTCGGTCGTCGCAATAATCAGTACACACTACACAAGAAGTAGCTTCTTGTTTCAAAACGGTTGGTGACCCCTGCTCCAGTAGATAGCTGGGTTTGAAATGCATACATCTTCCCCTCAAGAAAAAACATTCATAGGCTATTTTATGGGAACAGGCATTTCGGGGCCGGTCATTACCGCGCCACGATCGCACAACACACCAAAAGACATATGCAGTTTCGGCCAACACTCAACTCCCTGGGATGAGATACCAAAAAAACTTAGGGTATTTGTCCATTGTCAATAGCCGCGCTCGGTGGGCGTGACTAATAACTCCTGTCCTTCCAATCTGGGCCCACAATGCAAATGTCACCCGGCGCATCCACAAAGGAATAAAGCCATGACAATTTTTGTGTGCGTCTCACAAAAGATATTCTTTTACTCTGCTACGTTTGGGCGAGTAAAATATCTATTGATTATACAACAGACTGGAGGTCGCGAATTAACAACATACAATAAAGTAATTATAACAACATGCCAGATGCTGTGATTATGAATTACGTGCCCCAGCTCTGTAGATAAATCCGACTCTCGGGGCTGAGAGAGGTTATAAATGAATAGTAATATAACGCAATTACCAATATTATTGACGAAATTCAATTTTCAAAATTGACCAACGGTTGTACAGGGGGACGAATTGCTGTTTTGGTTCAATTGCTGATTCTAGCTACAACCCACGCTTACATGTCAGGCTATATAAGCGGATGGTTATGGCGGCAGGTCCAAATGCTAAGTAACGAACTGTGAAATAACGATTGACGCCCGTTTCAAGTAGTTATATGAGAATAAGATATAGTGAACATAAAAATTCTGCCTTCAACTTAATACATATACTGCGAGCTGCTGTTACGAGAAACGGCTAATCACGGCTCGGTTATGATAAATATCAGCAGCTGTTTATTTGTAATGCTTCGTTGTGGAAACTGCAATGTTTTATTCGACGAGTACAAAATTCCGAATCTTCGTCAGGTGCACGTGCGACGTACGTAGGCCTCCTGCTCGCCAAGCAGCAACGGTAAACTGCGTTTAACCAAGCAAAACCAAACATCAATACATAAGTTACTATTTGAAACTATATAGGCAGAGTGGTGATCAATATCCTGCTGCGAGGTAGGGGCTTCTGTAGTGTATTGATAACCTGATATACACCACGGGAGGTGTTCTTACAATCACACTGCAAAGTTTACTATGTGTGGATACTTCTTACGCAATGATGAGCGGAGCTCATACTTATGACGTAATAATAAGTCAGTGGCGTTTGAAAACAGATGTTTGTACTATCGCTAACGTGGTATATTATCTCATTCTTGTTCACGAATATTCAGTTTATGTCATAGTCCTTGCACAAACAAAAAGTAATCGTTCTTTCATAAAAAAATCGATTAGATATGGGAAGTAGTCGATTACGATTACTTCGGATTTTTTTCGAATGTAATCGATTGCGATTACGATTACTTCAAAATGCTGTAATCGTCGTAATCGATTACGATTACTAATCGCAATTACCCCATGTCTGACATCAATATCTTGTAAATGACAGCATAATCCATGTGTTTACATTGTATACAGCAACACCGGTTCCATTCTAGATAACATGTTACCATCCTGCAATGATGAGATGGAATTTAGCATAGATTTGACAATCCTGAGAGAAAACTGCTGGTTTTTTATTGTTGGATTAGGGCTTCGTAATGCTCACGGAATTTCGTGCGGCATTGGGATTAATTTGAATCACTACCGAATGTGGACTTACATTGGATCACGATAAAACATTGGTTTTGGTTCTATAACTCCAAAACTAATCTTTCATCTTGGAATTGCACAGAGAGGGGTATATGGAACCACCGAAAGGTTACTAGCTGAGGCCACATACACTCTTAGCGAAAAGAGTGTGTATTCACACCACACAAAAAGGGTCGAGAAAAGTGGTACAGGAAGACAGAACCTAACTCAAAATTATATCGCGGTCATAAATCCTACGTGCATACCTTCCTATCCCTCCGTCCTATATACGTAGGCTTACCATATTTTGGAAATCAAAAAAGAGGACACTTTTTAAGAAATTTGCAACTTGCAGATCAGGAGTGAAATTCTCAAAAATCGGTTAATTTTTCCCACTTTGTGATCGGTTGACTGAAAAAAAAAAAAAAAAAAAAAAAAAGGTCATCTCTTCCGCTCAGAACTCAAAATACCGTTTTTCTCCCCACATTGCCAGGTGGATGACTAAAAAAAAAAAAAGGTCATCTTTCCCGCTCAGATCTCAAAATAACGTTTTTTACTCCACATCGCCAGATGGATGACTAAAAAAAAAAAAAAAAAAAAAAAAGGTCATCTTTTCGCTTAGAGCTAAAATCACCGTTTTTCACCCGTCGGAGCTTCACGTCTGTGCTAATATGTGGCATATCACTCGCAATTTGCTCTAAATCTGACAAAATCTCAAAAAGAGGACAAAAGGGCGTCCTCCGAGGACACTTTCAAAAAAGTCAAAAAAGAGGACAAATCCTGTTAAAAGAGGACGTATGGTAAGCCTACATATACGTTCATGTATAATTTGGATTAAAATGTTGTACTCATTTATACCGCGGCACAAGTCTGAGGTAAGTTCTGGTTTCGTTTGCTACGGGTGTGCATTCACACCCTTATCTGGGGTGTCAATACACACCCCTTTCAATGGGAGAGTAGTTAAGGAGGAGATAATCTGTACCGCCTATCCATTGGTGAAAAATATATGCATTCATCAGATTTCTATCACCGGTGTATATAAGGTAAACGGCACTTTCAGGTATAAAATTGTACTTTCACACCCATTCTAGCGGGCGAAAATGAGTTAAAAGCTCCGAAACTTGTGGAGATACCCAAGGTTGCCATACTGTCCTTATTTCTATGATTTGTGCTTATTTTGAAACGCCAGGTCTTAGAAAACTCCTACAAAACTGTCCTTATTTTGAAGAAATGTCCTTGTTTTCGACTTGCATCCTTATTTTGTCGTATTTTCAACAACTACAGAACTACGATAGTTTTATTCTGGTATATCTGTATTGCATAATATTATAAAATTATGATTTCACGTCGAGATTTTAGGACATCAGAAATGAAAAGAACCCCCGGCGTGTACACAGCACATGATTTGACTTCCAAGGGGTGATATCATAGTGTCCTAAACGGTTTGGACACAGCGAGATTGAACGGCTCACTACATTTGGGTTACACCTTCCATGATATACTTTTCATTTGGCCAAAGGCAATTTTACGGCCGTTTCTGACCGGCTTGCTGAGCGATAACTTTATTAAAATGGGTAATAATGGAAAGCTGCTGCTGTACTGATTACGAATCATCAATTTTACTTTGTGCATGGCCCTGGAACCTCCCGAATTCATCCTCGAATTTTCGATTGCGACAAAACAATTTAATTCTCGCAAAACGAGAGTGCAGCTCAAGAAAAAGAGCCAGACAGCATGGTTACGACACAAAGTCAAACTTTATACTTATGCAAAATTGGAGGCAGTACAGCTTTCCATAGATAACTACTTCATTATATTTAGCGCTCGGCAAGCCTGTCAAAAATGGCCGTAAAATTGAAATGATAGTCATATCCCAGCTACAAGTATAGGTAAACCTAAACCTCAGCTGTCGTGAGATTCATAAAGCACTTTCTAATACCAAGTAGTTGCTGGAGCAGATTGTTTCTGGCAAAAAGTATACCAATCAAAGTTACAATATGGCATCATCTGTTGGGGGGAGGCTGCCAGTGTTAACGCACTGAAGCGACTGCAAAAAACCACAACTTCAGGTTATCCGTATCATATAGCCAGGGCCTCAAAGGGACCGGGATGCGTGTCCAACAAATCACTGCTCAAAAGATTCGGTGTTCTAAACATAAAAGATATGCGAAAACCAGAAATAGCCAAGTTTATGTATCAGTGCCACTGCCCCGAAAACTTCAATAACTTCTTTACCTCGGTATCAAAGATGCATAAGTACGACACACATATGGTAGACATAAAAGAACATCGCTCTATCAAATACGCCGGACCTAATTTGTGTACAGTATCTCGCCGGCTATCCGACAGTAATCGAGCATGTCCTGTCCACATTCAAGTAGAAATACAAACTATTTATACTGATTAAATCCGAGTCAGCCCTCTAGTTTACCGGACCACGACCTGACATATCGATGTCGCCATCCGACACATGCCCCCTTTTTGTCTCCTGTCCTTTTATATTATCATCTTTTACTTTTCGTTCAGTGTGCATGCTTCCTTTTTACATCGCCTAGGTCAGGCGAGTGTCTGATTTCGAAGACTACTCCAAGTCGTTTCGACACCTTCCTATCTTTCATTGTATCACAGTCTTGTGGTGTATTAAAATGATGAAAATTTTTGCAGTAAAATGAATTGAATTGGATGTGGTATGCCACAGTTCGTATAAATACAAACAAAGTATGTACAAAAACGCTTTTTAATGCTAATTTAATTTTTCGACTGTCCTTATTTTATGTTCATGTCGATGGCAACCCTGGATATACCCCAGGGGTGCACTGGGTGCTGTTTGCCTATAGCGCCTATTTGGATATCTTGGGGAGCTACAAATGTAGCAAATGCCGGATGTAACGTGTGTTCTTAGTATTGTGCTCTGAGTATGTCATTGAAGAAGGAGGGAAGAATTTACGTAAAAAACTAACATATTGGCTCTATATTTCCTATTGTAATTCCGAAGAGCCATACAACGAAGACTTGGACAACTAGAAGATTTTCAGCTTGTCCAAATTAGATTACTGGTATTTCGCTCCAATTTAGTGAAATTAGACTACTAGAATTATCTAGTTTTCCAACGATGTCGATTAACCGTTACCTCACAATTGCTGATTCGTTACGAGATGGTGACACGAATCGACAGCCAGATCCTATCGTCAAAAGAGCTAGGCTATACATGACTCGCAGGTTATATATTCCCGACCCCAGATCTATGAGCCCACTAATTTCGCGAGTAAGAGGAATAAGGAAACTAAATCTTTGTATATTTTCCATCGTAATCCTCTCTCCACGTCTGATGTAGGGGCGTTCTCCGGTCTGGGGATTTTGTGTTCGTTCTAGTTGTTTCTTTCTCAACTTATAACGGGTTTTGTGTTATGTTGTTTTTTGATTACTGAACTATTGTGATTTTATTTTATTTTAGGCATTCGCTGAGCCCGATGATAACCTGTATTGAAGATCTTTCAAGTCCTGTGGTAACTCGTTTTGGTGTGTTAGTCGTTTCCTTATTGAGTTGAAAGTTTTGTTGTATATTTCTTTTATCATAAATTCCTCGTTTCTCATTGATGTTTTCGTGGTCTAATTTTATTCTGTGCTGTATCCCTGTATCATGTTTTGTTTGT
Source organism: Botryllus schlosseri (assembly GCF_051294905.1). Classification (NCBI taxonomy): domain Eukaryota; kingdom Metazoa; phylum Chordata; class Ascidiacea; order Stolidobranchia; family Styelidae; genus Botryllus; species Botryllus schlosseri. The sequence goes on from NC_137246.1 coordinate 11,500,276, forward strand.
ATACGGCGAGTATTATTTTGAGTCTTTTAACTCTCTCCTACATCGAAAAAAAGGCCATAAGTCTGTTTCGGAAATTGTGAATTCGGATACCGGAAACAAACTTTCAGACCCGGCGGCCATCGCGAATCACTTCAATGAATATTTTTGTAACGTAGGCCCAAATATTGCTTCTTCTATTACAAAACCTGTGTCGGCCAGGTCAGAGGTGAGATCGATATCCCAGTCAATTGTGCTTGAACCTACGACCAAATACGAAGTAGAAGTAGCCATCCACAAACTGAAATCGCACAAGGCCGACGGCTATGACCAAATCCCATCATGGTTTTTAGAAATGATAAGCCTTCATATCGGTCAATATATGGCCCATTTTTTCAACTTCATGATAGAAAATGGAGTCTACCCAAGCTATTTAAAAAAAGCCAGAGTAGTCCCTGTACACAAAGCTGAGGATAGAACTAATGTCACCAACTACCGTCCGATACCCGTTCTCCCAGGCATCGGGGTTGTATTCGAAAAGTTGCTCCTCTCCCGCCTGTCCTCATTCCTCGCCAAAATGTCTGTCATTTCCCCTCAACAATTTGGCTTCCGAAACAAACACCAAACCGCACATGCCCTTCTAACAGTGGCCGAACAGTATTATGATATCTCAGAGAAGCGAAATGTGGGATGCAGCATTTTTCTCGATCTAAAAAAAGCGTTTGACTGCGTAGATCATAAAATTCTCATCTCGAAATTGGCGCGTTACGGACTTCGGGGCCCACAACTTGAGCTCATGAAAAGTTGCCTCACTGGACGCCAACAAATGGTTGCGATCTCAGACACCTTGTCCTCTCCTCACCTGGTGACCTGTGGTGTGCCCCAAGGCTCAGTACTTGGACCGGTCCTTTTCACCTTATATGTCAACGACATTTTTGAAACCTCCTCATTGAACACCACACTGTTCGCTAATGATACTCACCTCCTCTCTTCCGCATCTTCGACGGCAGAGCTGGATGCCCTGACTGGTCACCAAATGCCCAAAGTCCATGAGTGGACGGCCCAGAACAACCTTTGCATAAACGCCTCGTAATCGCAATTGCTGACAGTAAATTCAAAAAATAACCTAACCGTTAATATCGCTGGTCAGCCCGTTTCCAACACAGATAATGCCAAATATCTCGGGGTTTTACTGGACTCGAACATGTCCTGGAACAGTCATATTCAGTCCCTAGAAACTAAATTATCACCGAAGTGCGGCCTGTTCTACAGCCTTAGGCGCTTCATGCCAGCATGGGTTCTTCTGATACTCTTTAAATCCTTAATCTAATCGAAGTTACACTATGGCATCCTCTGTTGGGGGGGCTGCCAGTAAAACTGCACTCAAGCCACTGCAAAAACTACAACATAAAGTACTCCGAATCATAGCTAGGACCCCAAAGGGGCCTGGCTGCCCATCCAACAAGTCGCTGCTGAAGAGATTCGGCGTCCTAAACATAGAAGATATGCGGAAACTAGAAATCGCCAAGTTTATGTATCAGTTCCACTGCGGTCGTTGCCCCGAATATTTCAATGACTTCTTTACTTCGGAATCAAAAGCGCACAAGTACAACACACGCGCGTCCACGTCGTCCAAATATCATATGATCGACTGAAAAGATCATCGCTCTATCAAATATGCCGGACCTGATGTGTGGAACAGTATCCCGCCGGCCATCCGACAGTCGACGAGCATGTCCACATTCAAGTCGAAATACAAGCAACTACTACTAAATAAATACAGTCCATCCTCAAGATTACCGGACCACGACTGACCTATCGATCTCGCTTCCCATGACATGCCGCCCTATTTCTTGTCGCTTTCTTTTTCTATACTATCTTCTTTACTTTCATTCAGTGTGCATGCCTCCTGTTTACATCACCTAGGCCAAGGTGGGTGTCAGATTCCATAGACTACTCCTTGTCGCTTCGACATCTTCCTGTCTCTTCATTGTATCGCATTTTTTGTGGTGTATTGAACTGATAAAATTGCTAATAAACCAATGATGATGATAGTTTCCATCACCTTTACAACATTCTCCATTGTGAAGATTGTATGTTTTTGATTTTTCTTGGTCGTGAGGCGCTCGAGTCTTTCTAAAATCTTTTTTTGCTGTTGGACAACCAAAGACGATGTGTTTTGATGTTTCTGTGTTGTTTCCACATTGTCTGCAGTTTGTTAACGCTTTTTGTCCTGGCTTCATGTCGAGTAGACCCTTTTCTTTTCTTTTCGCCCCAAAGAGATAGCCCTCGTTTGCTATTCTATAGCTCGCTATTTTCTCTTTGTTTGTGATTGTCCCGTTTACGCAGATGTTATCACGGAGTATGTTCACTGTTCAGCCAGTTCGCTTCGGCTTTTGGCTTTTTGTATGTTTCCTCGTACTATTTCTTTATATCTTAAATAGCTGGTTCGTGGTACAAAACTTGAATATAGCTTTCAATACAATATCCATTGTAAAATAATATTTATTGAGCTCGAAGACTTTTCGGGTGCCTCTTTTCAAGAGTTAACGGCACACTAAAGGGATTTAAACAGATTTAAAAGCAAAACCAAAAAGGCAAAGTATGACGCAACAATCAAAATCACAGACCATGAAATTCGCATTGTACCAATGGCAACAATAACAAACTATGAAGTATACGGACATACGGTACTATAGTAGCAGCGCAATTCATAAATAAACAGTTACACGCACGAGACAACACGCACTAATGAGAAATTTGTAGATTATAGAGGAAATCTTTTTGTCTACATAAAATAGGTTTGTTCAACTGAATAATAGTAAACTCCAGCACTTTTAGATGAAACAAAGACCTACCACGCGCAATGACAGGGAGCATATTGTCATCAATCATCATAGTGCTGTGCACAGGCGAGGTTTTCACTCAAATGCTGACCAATTGTGGCAATTGACGAAGCATATGCCTGGTAATCGTCATAGCAGTTTGTTTTGGCAGCCAATTTGCACTGACGTGCAAGCTCCGTGCGATCATTTGTGCATGTTTTTGACCGAATCAATTTTGGGATATGCTGCTTAATACGCTCAAACAATCTTTGAGATGTACGTCCTACATACCTATCACAGTGGCACTTGTATTGGTAAACAACATTACTTGCATTAAAGGCAGGAAGTACATCTATTCGAGAGTTGGGCAACAAGGGTTTCGTTGTGTACACCACATGCGTTCAAAATCACAACTCCAGAGCCTTTGTCCGGTTTTGTGATGACAATTTTTTCATTTGAACTTAAGGATTTGATGGTTTTAAGACAATCCTTGTCCAATGTATTTCTTAGCTCATTTGGTGTGAAAAGTCTTTTTACCAACGTACCACTGTCGGAAACTTTCGAAATCTGCGCAGACGCGCTTTATGATGGCACGCTTGAACCTCCGAAATTACCACGTGATATATTTCTTGAATTGTCGCAAACTGCTACTAGTTGCGTTGAATTCAGCTTCAATGTCACGATGTACCGCCAAACTAATGGTATTGCAATGGGTTCTCCGTTGGGACCTAGTTTGGCCGATATATTCGTGGGATACCACGAAAATACATTGTTTGAAAACGCCGCAAAACATCTCCTCTATTTTAGATATGTCGATGACACCTTTGTTGCCTTCAAAAATGAGCGAGAGTGTAATGAACTGTCTCCATCTAGCTCTACAATTTACAATGGAAAAGGAAACTGATGCTACCCTTCCCTTTTTAGACGTCTTAGTAGAGAGATCAGGACAAACCTTTTTAATATCGGTGCACAGAAAACCTACCTTCAATGGCCATTATATCCGTTGGATTCATTTTGCCCGAAGCGGCGTAAATTAAACCTCATTTCATGTCTCGGGCCCTGCGCATCTGTTCACCGGAAAAACTGTCACGCGAATTGGATGATATCCACTTGATTCTGTCCAAAAATGGCTATCCAGACCACATATTAAAATGCTCCATCTCTAGGGTTTTGAAAAAATCGGACATAGCTCCCAAATACGGACCAGAAAAATGCCCGGCATTTTTACACCTACCTTGGCTAGGTAACGTGCCCAACCGTTTTGAAAAACTCGTTAAATCGGCTGTTCACCATTGTTATTACAGCGTAAACACGCATGTGGTGTACACAACGAAACCCTTGTTGCCCAACTCTCGAAAGATGTACTTCCTGCCTTTAATGCAAGTAATGTTATTTACCAATACAAGTGCCACTGTGATAGTAGTTATGTAGGACGTACATCTCAAAGATTGTTTGAGCGTATTAAGCAGCATATCCCAAAATTGATTCGGTCAAAAACATGCGCAAATGATCGCACGGAGCTTGCACGTCAGTGCAAATTGGCTGCCAAAACAGACTGCTATGACGATTACCAAGCATATGCTTCGTCAATTGCCACAATTGGTCAGCATGTGAGTGAAAACCTCGCCTGTGCACAGCACTATGATGACAATATGTTCGCTGTCATTGCGCGTGGTAGGTCTTTGTTTCATCTAAAAGTGCTGGAGTCTACTATTATTCAGTTGAACAAACCTATTTTATGTAAACAAAAAGATTTCCTCTATAACCTACAAATTTCTCATTAGTGCGTGTTGTCTCGTGCGTGTAACTGTTTATTTATGAATTGCGCTGCTACCATAGTACAGTGTGTTGCCAACCCCGGACGCACAAAAATCGCTAAAACTGATGTAAAAAATCGCTAGATGTCGCTAAATCTTGAAACAAACTCGCTAAAAAAAGTCGCTAAATCCGCATTAATTCCTGAAGATGTTAAATTGAACCAGTAAAATCCATACATTCTTGTCAGCTCTATTTTAATCGTTTATGTCACATTACACTTATCATACTTCTAGTTCGTAATACTCAAGAGTCATGTCAGCCATCTCAAAACAGGACAAAATGTGCGGTGCATTTCAACAAACTAGATCGCTCCCCGCAATGATCGCCCTGCATGACCAGGTTTGCAGTCTTGATTACTAACTATATATGCGCGACACAAACTGCCGCTGAAAGGGAAGTTGATGTCAAAATCATCCTAGATATACAAGTGCTTTGCTCGATGCGTCTGTGAATTCGTGATGAAATATACAGGTGATTGCGGAAAGCCTCTTGCCGTCCCTAACTCGGTGGGAATACTTGAACGCGACACGACTTGCACCGGATGTGCCAACAACTATAAGTAGTGACGACGTCCATTCTAGAAAATAACGGAGGGCTGAACCGCTGAGTAGCCTACATACCACTACCTATTGCGGCTGGCCATCCAATTATATATTTCTATTTCCCTATATCCATCCATCTGATAAATGGTATATGTCAATTATTATGTATGACATTTGTCCGAGTATAAGTAGGATGTTCAATCTCAATGAAACTTGTTGCGAATACAGTTATTATCAATGATATTTAAATCACTTTTTAGGAGGGGTGGCTATTTAAATCTTGTTCGAATGCTGTTACATCTTGTGTGGTGTCAAATGTCCGTGGCGTATACGTTTATTTTTTCTAGTTTTCTTTCGCGAATCCAATATCAAACTCGTTATTCGACCTTCGAGTAATGTGGGGAAGGACGATTTGAACCGTGTTCTCCCATTGGATCTCGATAGAATTGGATACGAATAGTGCTGGTATGGTACTACTACCATTGTTACGTCTTGTTTTGGTGAAAAAAGTCCGATGTAATACAGTTTTCTTAGTCCAGCTGAGTCCAGCTGAATCCAGCTACCCCTATAGAAAATTGCGATTTCAGTTTTGGCGGGTGGACCCTATATTCGTCAGTCGTGGTCGTAAAGAATTCATATATCGGACCTTGTATAGCACATTGCATTGGGCGAGCATATGATTATCATGACTCGTATCATGTTGGGAGTCAATTGTTCGGGATCTTGCGAGTTTGACGAACAAAATATATTGTAGATTTTTACGGCGGGAAAAGTTATAACTAACTTCGCTTCCATGGCCATTGTTCAGTGTTCATTGACCAGAAAAGTCAGTACGGTATACACGCTCCTATTCATGCGCGCTGCCTGACTGCTGATCGGTGATCTGATACGTGCTGATGCAGTGGCGCGCATAAGATATGGCGAACGTGTTTGATGTTTGCTGCTCAAAACTGATTATTATCAGATATTTTCGATAAAAAAAATCGCTAGAAAATCGCTAAATATTTTCAAAAGTCGCTAGATCGATATTTTTTGTCGCTAAACCGATCGGAAAATCGCTAGATCTAGCGACAAAATCGCTAAATTGGCAACACTGCCGCATGTCCGTATACTTCATAGTTTGTTATTGTTGCCATTGGTACAATGCGAATTTCATGGTCTGTGATTTTGATTGTTGCGTCATACTTTGCCTTTTTGGTTTTGCTTTTAAATCTGTTTTAATCCCTTTAGTGTGCCGTTAACTATTGAAAAGAGGCACTCGAAAAGTCTCCGAGTTCAATAAATATTATTTTACAATGGATATTGCATTGGATTCTTTATATCTAGATATATTTGCTTCTATGTGCTTTCTGCCCACTGTTCTTTCGTCCACTCAAGTTTTTGTCGATGTTTATTAGTATTTTTCATTCTATGGTGAGTGTCATTCTGTGTGGCATGCTATTGGTGAACAGAGCTTGGTTCCATCTTTTAATTGTTGGCCCCAATTTGTATAGGTCGTGGTGTTGCCATGGCTCCACAGGCTCTTCCAGCATTGTGAGTATTTTTATCTTTTCAATTTTGCTTGCTCTGATTTTGCGTTCTATGTGGGGTACGTACATGCCCCTAGTTTTCCTGCTTTGTATGAGTTTTGGTCTTGCCATGATTTCAATTTTATCTGGATGACAGAGGAAGTTAAAAAAGAGTCTGGTAAGCGTTCTTATAGTCTCTCTCGTTGGCATGAGGGTTCTCGCTTGGTAGATTATTTTGGGGGATATGATCGTGTTTGTGATGAGTTGTTTCCCGTACCACGTGAGATATCGTTTGGAGTGTTGGAACAGTTTCTTTATGATAGACTGTTTATGGAGATCTTGTTGAAGGAGTTGCTGTATATCCTGCTTATTAGTTTTATCGTGTTTGGTCCGAAATTAGTTTTCTCCGACCATTATGTCAAAGAGGTAGTTGTGGTTGTGGGATAATAGGTCAAATACCTTTCTTTGGTCAAAATTGGCAATGACAATGGTTGTTCCTCCGTCTTCTGCTAGTTCTTTGGCTGCCACGACATTCCGTAGAACGTCTGTGATTTGTCGGCCTGGGACAGAGCAATTTTGTGTATGTCCCACAACGTTTCTCCACTTTCGTTGGTTACTCTGTTTAGAGCAGTGGTTCCCAACCTTTTTTTACCCACGTACCATTTCGAGGTTTTATGCAGTGCTCGCGTACTACCTACATAAGTTACGCGCGCCGAATGCGTTTAAAAAACGTTTCCGTCATTTATGACGTCATAATCACGTATTTTACCTATGCGAGGCGTAATAGCAAATGCTATTAACCTAGGCATCATCAGCCAGGGTTGATGGAGATGCATGGAATTGTTTTTTTCACCACCAGTCACAAGAAGAAAACATAATGAAATAATAGCAAACAGCAAACGTCAATTTATTTAATGAGATGGCTGCATTTGTTTATTTTCCACTAGCTCGGTGGTTCTAAAACTTTTTTAGACACGCCCCTTTTTATGATAGGGAAAAATCTCGCGCCCCCTTATCGTCATAACACAAAATGCAACCAGAATGCTAGCAATCCCAGCGAATAATTTGATGACATGGAAGGTTATGACAGTTAATAGGAGAATTCTCGAAATATTCAATTAAGACTACACACAAAAGAAAAGCAATGAAATGGAGATAAATCGCGCCTGAAATTTTTGATCACTTGGCGACCCCCGTTCAGATGCTTTCATGCCGCCCAAGGAGCGGGGGTGCGCCCCCCAGTTTGAGAACCACTGCACTAGCTGGTCAATGCGTGGCATATGTTTTCTCACAGCGCATCGAAGGTCATGTATGGGCGCAACAAGTCAGTTTCGTTTCTTCGACTTGATAGTCATAAGAAATGAAAATCCTTGTTCGCACTCCCACTTAGAAGGGAAAATTAGAAGCTGGGGAATAGCGTGAGAAGCTAGAGTCGACTGCGAGGAGGCCATGCTAAGCCTGAAGTTTATTGGTGAACAATCTTCGTGTTCAACCCCAACTGAACTAATAAGTTCCTTCGGTCGAAAAAAAAAACAGAATCTACTCGCATACCACTAGTGGTACGCGTGCCACAGGTTGGGAACCACTGGTTTAGAGTTTTGTGGTTTTTGTTGGTTTTCAACTCGGTTTCAAAAGTTGCGTCTTTTGGTGTTGCATGGTATTCATCCTGAGGGCGTTTTAGTATGGTCGGCAATTGTTAAGGTAAAGCCTCATACATAATTTGAGACTTTTTTCGTGAGTTATACAAGATCGCTAGTTCGTCTTGATACTATTCTTGAATGCGTCAGCGCAATTCATCGTAAATATCATAGAATGTATAATACCTGATATTATTCGAATGTAAATGTCGCACTGATTCCGATTCGGCTTCTCAATTCTCGAAGTATTTGGCGGTAACATTTGCGCAACACGCCTACATTTTAACAGCGACTATACAGAGCTACGTTATCAATCAAGAACACGGATAGCTATGGCGTTGATTGTAATTTGAATTTGCAATTGTGAATGTCACTTCCACGGCAGTTTATTTCTCGCCGGAGTTCAGAAAGGCAATGTATATTTGAAAACTTCATTGTGATACAGGCACTGCCCTGTCTCATAGTCTCTTTGATCAATGAATGCATCGTGCAATTCAAGATTTCGTACCGGGTAGCCTATTAAAATATATCACTATATTAACCTCTCAAGGACATTTTTATACTGCAACAAGAATAATTATACTGCTCGTGCTGGAGATTTAATAAGAAGTTGCTGCATTATTGATGAATTAAGCACAAAAATAAAAAAAATCGCCAAGAGCCATATCTTATGTCCCAAAGAGCCATATATGGCTCGCGAGCCATAGGTTCCCGACCACTGTTCTAGAGATTCCTGCAGGAACACGATGTAACGCTTTGTAAATCGCGATAAGGTATTAGTGGCCTAGTAAACCTTTCATGACGACAATTGGATTTCTACCGACAGCCACATCATTACAGGCAATACCTTTAAATGCGGGACTGTTTAATTTATCGTTCGCGGTAAGTTTGTGACCGACCCATCCCCTAGAAACGGAAATACTGTCAAACGAGTGTATATAAGACTTCGTATATATATTATTACATAAATAGAATATAAATTTCAAGTGACTACAACTGATCATGCAGAATAAGTAATACACGCCTACTATATTTTCAGCACACAGAGGCGTTTCATTGCCGGCAAGTTATAGGGATGGTGTGGACGTAAGGTTCACGTTCGCGTTCTGTGCGCGAACCTCAGAAATTTAGAGGTTCACGTTCACAAACGAACCTTGGTAGGTTCTGCACTGTGAACCTTAGCCCTATATTACAATTTTCTCTTGATTATAGCATCTTTGATTGAAATGTATTGCATTTCAACTGCGGACTACTATAAGCGCTGCGCTGGGAGCACAACAGTAAACTAGCATGGACCACAATAATTTTACTTCCTTTCTTACAAAAGTTTGCTCGAAATATCCAGTTTTCCGCTTGAGACTCTCTGCTGTGAGCTTAAACCGCAATCGCATATCATCAAGGCAGAAATACGGTACATGTAGTCAGCGAATGATGCTTGCTTATCAAGACAATGCAATTGATATAGTTGTCTGATGCAAAAAACTAGCAGGCGAATGGGGTCAATCTTGACTTCATACATTTATTGTATATATAAAAAAAATCCGTGTATGTTGGCAACTGCTGTATAGCTTGTCAATGCGACAGTATCGGTAGCAAGTATAGTAACCCGTTTTATACTCAGCTAACTATCAACGTAGCAATACTCGGATGTCGAATACATGGCCCGGTCTGGCCGTGCCCGTTTCAGACGTAAGCATATATTCCCTTGCAAGTCCTCGTCGAAATTGTTGGCAATTCGACGGAATATATTGATGTTATGGGATTATTACATTATTTGATTGCCCCAGTTGATACAGTTGACGACGTATAAAACGTTAATATGTACTTCAGCGTTGTGGCATTATGTGGCCCGAGTCGTCGCTAGGTATCGTGTACATCAATATAGGCATTCACTTCACTGAAATGTAGGGTTGGAATTAGCAATGTGATGTCACATGAAGCCATGAGGTTCACGTTCGCGTTCATACAGAACCTTTCAAAAAGATCCGCGTTCACAAGAACCTGAGCCTTTCAAAGGTTCACACTGTCCCTCTACCGGTAAGGAAAAGGAAATTCGAATTTTAAACGTTTGAGTCTGAAGATGTTATACATTTCATTGGTAGTTGAAGGAAAAACATGCAAATACAAAGAAAAAGAAAAGTTACACGAGCAGACACAAAATCAACAAATCAAATTCAATTTTTCACATTTAGCGTATGAATACCTTTTAGTTCCTTAAACTTTTGCTAATGAGGGATGGTCATTTTCATTGGGTTCATGGCATTGTTTACATCAGGGGCTCCCAACCTTTTCCGACTCTCGACGGATCCGAAAAGAGTACTGCAAAATTTATTCAGCTAACTCTGATCGCTGGTGAATTGACTCAAATCTAAAGGTAATGTATCCGAGTAGACGCCCGGAAAACCGGTTTGCGCGTCTGATTTCATTTGTGTTGACCTTGTTTTCGTCAACTTTCGCGTCATATGCAGAATAAGCCGTCTTCACGTGCATTTTTTGGCCGTATCAATGAAATATATCTTACTGGATGTTATATCATTTTCTCCCCCCCTATTAACCCCTTTGGTATTTATGCCCCTTATTTCTCAAAATCGTCCGCTAGGCGATATTGCCCATGTTGGGAACCACTGGCTTACATGAAATATCATGGAGATTATATATAGAATCGTCAAGATGCTCGAAACGGATTCATATGATAGGTGGCGAGATAGCGCAGTGGTATAATCCGCGGCTGCAACAGCAATGGGTGCGGGTTCGAGTCCGACCGAGGTCGATTTCTGAACTCCGATACCTAAGTGTTGAAGGTTTACCTAGGCTCCTCATCCGCGTCAGCGGTGTCTTACAAAAGTCTAGAGGTGGGCCGTGCTATAAATCGGCAGTTACGGAAAATAAGAAGAATATCTGCCTGGTGTAAATGACCATTAGTCGACAAACACCATGAATAGGCCTACCCCAAAACAAACAATATGATAGGTTTGTTAAATTTGAACTTCCGCCGGATCAGACAGATCATCGCATATAAAAGGCCTAAATGTTACAGGAAACGTCAGGCAATGCTTGCAATGACAATCAAGAACGAGGATCAAGAACCTACACACATTTCATAACCTTCACAATACATTGTAGATGGGAAGTACAGCTATATTCACCACTAATGAAATGTGACAAATATAACAAGTTACTTGAACACTGTAACTGCGCTGTTACCGGGTATTTGCGAATTCGCAAACATCTTATTGTATGTTCTGAAGGCAGTTGGTCGTCATCATATATATCTCGAAAACGATACTAGCTCATAATATCGGCATTCGAAATGACCATGAGGATCGCTTGCTAAAGGCGCAATCCTCCTTTGCAGTATATGTTTTATATACCTAATTCGAATCCACAGTGCATACGCGTTTTTAGAATATAGTAGCACGGTGCAAAGTGCTCGGCATATGTTCCGTATCTTGAACCTTGAACCTGCGCTTTGATATGCTCTTTTCACAATAGGATAGCATTGCGTTTTCATTTGAATATCTTCACTTCCTTTTCCTCATCTTAGTGAGTTGATTCTCCACCATGTGCAGATACTTCTTGATTTCAGGATCTATATCGGATGGTATACAGAAAGTTTTGCAATCGGAAATGATGATAGCATCTAGGAAGACGGGGCACTTGTTACCCTGGGATTCATAACAACCTAAAAACTGTTGTATGCTATCATCCCCTCACTAATTGTTTTGAAAATAATAATATGGAACAATAGATAAAGCAGGGCTGGCGGGCCACTTTTCAAATTTCGTATAGGCCGAGGGCCGCACGAAATCAATATCGAGGATAAAGATAGGCCACGTAGTTTAACGTTACGTTTAAAACTTTACATAAGTAGCCTACAACGCTGCGCTTTCTGACATGGACAGCGGACATAATTACCAAAAACAGAATAATGTTTTACTATAAGCAATACAAATACAACAAAAACTATTATGATCATCACTTTAATTCGATTTTGAACTATGAGCTGCGCACGATACCTGACAACACTTTTTAGCGACTAAAGAATCAATATTGGGGCATTTGTTCGAAAACTACCGTTCGTAAAGCTTGATCTTGTGGGGAAACCCGAAGTTATTTTCTACGCGTCTCGGTCGTGGCAGTGTCTGGGCCAATGCACGTCAAGGCAATATGCCCAATCCATCCATATCAGCTAATTCTTCATCCATGGAATGCTATTACCATCCCCGAAGCCTTATCAGCTAGTGAGGAATAGTGCCTTTGGGCACAAGAGAATAGGTTATTTTGAATAACAACAACAACGATATTTTTTAACTGGAAGCAATTCTAGCATTTCAAAATGCTTTAATAAGCGCTCTTCCTAAATCTGAAATCAGGTCGCGGACCGAAAAATATGACCACGCGGGCCGCTTGTTGGTGACCCTTGAGATAAAGCATGCAAATGTTCAGTCCAGAGTGCAGCAACCTTTCGTATGCCACATGCCAAATGTCCAAATATCAATAGTTCGAGTTCCAAACAATTGGTATGTTTGGTTTTGCACCAGAAGCTATCCGTTATGAAATTCAAAGTTCAAAATTGACTGAGGTAACGGCATTACTTAATTCTGTTGGATATCGTTTGGCAGTGTGTATTAAGATTATATTTGTAAAACAATGAATATCACTCGCGATTTGTTAACACATGCAAGTCGGTTAAAATATGAAAATTGTAAGAAAGCTGTTGGGAGGCAGGTAAAAAAGTTGTGAGGTCTCAAATAAGTCAGTCCGGTGCCATCTGGAGCACACAGCAGCACAAATAATATAGGAACTATATACTATATTATATTATATAATATTATATTATATATATATATAGGCTATAGCCTACTACTAGGAATCGCAGTTAGGTCCTACCATATTTACTCAACTCTGGGATCAACTTTCAGAAATACGAGATGTCGATAAAATCATGAGAAAAGATTTAAAAATAGCCTCAGACCGCATTCGGTCGCACTGTTTTGGTGTATTCGTTTACAGTAGCATACCGGCTATCTTACTTTAACAAATTTACTTACTATGCCGCAATTATTTACGCCGGTCGCCGAGTTTATTATTTCATGTAACTTGTATATATAGTTTGAAAGTTTATATAGTTTGAAAGTTATTATAAGCCTATGTCCCAGAGCACGAAAATTCGATCCTTGATAAAATATTTTGACCGTGGTGCACAAGGCCGGAAACGGCGACACGCGCCACTTAAAACTCTTCATTAATAATATTAATAATACCGGCTCTCTAACTAGGGCAGTGGTTCTCAACCGGGGGTCCGTGAAGCATTTTCAGGGGGTTCGTGAAGTCTCCAGATAGCTGATAAGCTAATTAGTATGTTTTTTAAAATCGGAAAATCCCGAGACAGTTTCGCTTCATTACTAGTTAAACTCCAGAGCTCATATTAACAGAATGGAAGTCTGAGATGAAATATTCTACTGTGCAGACTCGTTTTAATTCCTAAATTGCGAATAGCCTACGGATACAAACATTTTCCTGTTAAGAGATGTTTTGTTGTGGATTGTGGAAAAGAAGTTTGATGAGTAAGGTCAATCACGGTGACTTCGAAATGTTTACAAAAATCCATTTTCTCCTGTGATATATATAACCATTTTCCGTAATAACTTCAAGATAAGCTGCTAGATAGAAATGACCAGGCTTGATGGTATATGTTCATTAAAAAATTGATTTGTCAAGATCATACCAGAATGTACCGTCGGAAGCAGAACCGAAACAGCACTTCGTCAACCCCACAGCACCTTGGTCGTGGCCCCCCATAGGGTGATAAACCAAACCTCTGCTAGGCTTGCCCCTCCCAGACCCCCAGCGAGATGTGTTCTGTTTAGTGTGAGTCATCTTTTCTCGCCGAATCGCGCCAAGCACGAAAATTTTCTATATATCATTATTGAATCGGTCAATATGATCAGGAACTACATATATATTGCTATCAAATTTTCCCCCTCTCCTTTCTGTTCACGTAATCAGATTTACCAGTAAACTGAGGTGTCTCGGGAAATGTACGGCCCGTAGATAATAATTAAACATATTCGCGCGGACGCGTTGGTATAATAGCTTCGTTACATGATAAAATTTCGTGATCTCCTGTCTGCTATGTCAAAATATATTGAAATCACCCAAACTTACTAAACTGAAAGACGCACATGGTTTCAAATTGGTATTTCTTCACTGGCAAATAATTTTTCTCTGTGAGATGGCATATGTCTTGTGGGGTTCAGATTGCAAGGACAGGAACATTCGGCACCAGCCATGTATGCACCTATGGACATTTTACCATATATGTATAGTATACATATCGTAGTTTTCGGTCAGCATAAGGGCATTCCTTTTCGGTCACGGTTTTCTCGCTGCCGATCGTTCAGGCACACTTCTCTGAGTCGCATGTTACATGGCGGAGCACTTCATGTCTTGGATCGACGTGGCCAAGTAATGGCCGACGCCGAAGTGCCTATTTCAATAAATCACCCGTTTTTTTTCTCTTGGAGAAGGGTGTCCAACAATCAACATATTCGGTAATCTTAAATCGCGCATAAATTGTCTCAAAAAATACTCTATGATTTATGTTAAATCACGAAATAATTTTCGGTCTCCTTCGAGCTCGCCCTCCCAATTTGGGGGTTTGGGTTACGGCAGTTACGGTCCTGGTCGGAAGTGCTACGCGTTATTATTACATTCCCAACCACCTATATTTGTGGAAATGGATTTCGCGCACTTGTTAGTATCCTATCGAAGGCGCGGATTTTTAAGAAACGACCAGAAGTCAACTCAATTCCTATATGTATAGTATGATCTTATTTTCACGAAAAGTTACTTTGTTGTTGTTTATCACTAAGCCTACAGTTATCATTTGCACAAGACAGATGTCGATTTCACGATAATTGAGCTAAATTTGAACAAAAACTTTGTGGGGGTCCGCGGGGGTCCGTGACGGTCCGAAAGGGGCCGCGAAGACAGATAGGCTGAGAACCACTGAACCAAGGGTTCCAGCTCTGGTGACAGAGGTTGATGACCAATGTTCCCTCTAAGCTGCGCACGTGCGCAAATGCGCAGGGCTCACATGGTCTCTGCGCACAGAAAATCCAAGAAAGTCCACGGGCCTGCGCAGTGAGTTGGTGAGCGTGCGCAGACTCGTCGAAAATTAGAGGGAACATTGTTGATGACTCCTGATGTGGTCCTCAATAGGGCTGTAGAGTGGGAGTCGGAGTTTCGCTCATTTTTCCCATACTGGAGTCTGAGTTGGAGTCGTGAAACAATAGTGCCTGGAGTCGGGGTTGGAGTTTGTGAAAAATGTTCCTGACTCCGACTCCAACTTCTTTAATATACAAATAGGTGCATTCAAAAGTCTCGTAAAATTACTATGATAACTAAAATAGTATTTGCAACTGCCAACAATTACTGTTATTAGTAACGATATTGATAAAATTGGACAATATTTGCAAATTGCAATTCAGTTGCAGACTATTTATCAGCACTATACTGCAGCGAGAAAATGTATGCCGCGGCTAGATATTTGAAATCGAAAACACTAAAGATTCGCTATTTTCATTGTTCTACGTCTATAAATAATAAATTGTGGGTAATTTTGTTATGGTACAGCATTATCAGTGGGGAAATGACCCAGGTACCCCATGGAACTACACGACATTTAGTGTGTAAGCAAGATTTCGACTATTCATTCTATTCGTATATCCCTAGCGATTAACCCTCTACGGATGGTTTAAATATATCGCGTTTAAGATTTTGGGAACTTAGAAGTAGATAGTAGATATTACCAATAACGAATTGAGTATTTCTTACCACGGTTGTTACCAGGTCCCAAGGTCGGAGTCGCAAGTCAACCGTACGCCTATAGTTTTGACTCTAGTTAAGTCGAGTCATTGTCAAGTCATCTGCAAAGTCATGTCCGAGTTCGTGTCCAAGTTAGGGTTCAAAGGTTCGAGTACGAGTCACAGTGTTGAGACTCAAGTGCGAGTAGGATACAATTCATTGTGTTCACTGTTCATCATGTTATGGTGCTTATAACAGCGTTGGTATTTTGCAATTTCATCAAAAACACTAGCTACTTGGATAAGGTAGTGTGGGATATTCACAGTAGTGGGCCTCGAGTTATCTGACTAGTTCGAGTCATGCGCAATGACTCGGGTGTAAGTAGACCTTCCACAAGACGAGACAAGTCAAGTCAAGTCAAGTCAAAAATCTCGACTCAATCGGACTCGAGATATGACTCCAGTCATTACAATCCTGTTTCTTACCCATGGGCTCTGGCGAAAGATCCTTAGCAGTTTGCAAGTTAAATCTGCACAATTCGTATTCTCTCAAGTAGTAGCAAGCCATGCCGCATTTCACAAGGGCTGGAACATAGTCATCTCGAATGTTGAGCACTTTCACACAGTATTCCTTTATTTTACGATACGGAACCCTTTCCTTGTACTGGAGGCATCCTAAATCAATAAAATATCACTCAGCATCTACCGATTGCCTAGCATGCTTGAATCGCTGGAAGTGTGCACTTCGGTATTCGTGCAGTGTTTAGCTGAACAACAATTGCGCTTTTCAATTCTTGTTAAAGCGATACATTGCCGAATATCGAAATATTTTTTAGTTTCTCATTTTCTGCTGATCGATATATTAGCATTTTGATTTGAGATTGTCTCAGATCACGAGAAGCACTTAGCTCGTTGCTGACAACTTACACACGCTACATCAGTGGTTCTCAACCGGGGTTTCGCGGACACCGAGGGGTCCACAAAGCAATTTGATAGAAGCGACCAGGGTATGGGCGCTATATGTTCATTAATGTGTTTCTCAATTTTGGTGCCATGTATTGCGATTAAACCCAAATGTTTCGTCGGAGGCGTTACGCGTTATTAATATATTCGCCATCACCTAAATTGGCGGAAAGGGATTTACGGCTATCGTTCATAACAAATCGAAGACGCGGATATTCGAGACACAATCACGTATTGCAAGAAAGGCAACTACAGTGCAACAGAAATCACTTTCAAATAAAAGTCTAACCAATTTCTACATAAATAGTATGATGTTATTTTCAAGAAGAGGCAATTTGTTGCTGCTTATCACTGGCCTACAGTTAATATTTGCACAAGACAGATGACGTTTGCACGATAATTGAGCTAAATCTGAGCAAAAACTTGGGGGTCCGCGGGGTCCGCGAGGACAAAAAGGTTGAGAGCCACTGCGCTACATCATATTGCAAATATACCCAGTTCGACGGCATACAAGGAACAAATTTGAACCTTCCATATCATCCATACTCTTGGGACGAATAAGTGATACTCGGATATATACTAGGAATCATATCACCAGGTATTGAATTATGCTCGGTACTACTAATGAGTCGCAACTTCTTCTCTCGTGTTTGCGTGTCGCGAGCGTTCTAAAGTAATCTTCTAGTGTGCCACACCACAAGCTGAAACGTTAGGAACCACCAATGTAATAAAACCTAAAAGCTCACGTTGAAATGTGAGTCGGGGCATAATGTGCTAATACCTATATAAATATCCATATATATATACATATTTATTCCTGGTTTAGGTAAAATACGACTACCAACTACACCCAGTTTGGGTTCGTATGTTCTGAATAATAATTATAAGTATGATGGGCATATGGGATTATGACGGGTGCAGCATCAAATAATAATTATGTATTGGTTATGAAGTACTAATATTGTATACATTACAGATTTGACATCTTCATCCATAACGATTCTACAAACCCAATGAATGACAATGGCATCAAATTAATTTAATTTACGTAAATAGCGATATGTTGATATTCTGATCGCGTATATCGACCCTGTGAAATACGATATGCTTAGTGGGAGGTTCCGATATTGTGAGGGAATTGTTACGAAATATCACACAAAGGATTTAAAGCTGTGGCAATGTAATAATATTAAGCCTGTAATAGGATATGTCGCTTCAACGGTCTAAGTCTAAGAGGAATCCGATCACCTATAGCCATTACGGCTATTACGTTAGATCAGATGGTATTCAGAGGGCAAAGTGACAATTACCTGCAAGGCCAAGATAGCAGTCTACCTCGACGCCTTCTTTGATTTCCTTTAGCTCGTTGGGCATTACACGAAGGGGCATCCTATCTTTATCCATCGATTCGAAATCCCCGCTCCACAAAACCCCTTCGTCTGGATCGAGGCCTGGAACAATTTTGAATGTCTATCATGGCCTACACATATAGCTACGCATGTCCAAGAAACATGGGCATTTATATGTTCACGTGCTCAAGATACACCATGTAGAATGCGATACATAACCAAATGAGATGTGATGAACGGATAAGAATATGTTGAATCGACCAGACCTAAGGCCTTATGTACCAGTTTTCGATTTGGATCTATCGATTGGCGTACGTCCTTTATCAGGTGACGCTTCGTGCTACTGACGCGAATCAAAAAAGATTTGGCACATGCAAGTGTGACCATGTCGATGAAACCAGTCATTGTGGGGGAGATAGGGTAGTGGTGACGGTAAGCGCCTACCGCCCAGGCCACATGGGTTCGATTCTGAGCAGGTTTTTCTGGGCTCCTCTTCCCCCGCGTCGCTGTTCCTACGGCGAAGAAAAATCTCAGAAAAAATATCCAATGAAAAAGCGCACTGACGAGGAATGGAAAGAGCAAGATAAAGCCCAGTCACTAACATCGAAAAAGGCACTGTGAACTCGGGCACTAGGCTGAGGCGAATGACAGTTTAAGAGACCGTTACCGCAGCCGCGAAGAGGCGTTCGGCTTCCTGCAATCTGTCAACAATTCACTATCGTTTCAGTGGAATATATATCTGTATAAATAACAAGCATAGTCATCGCATTAACGCGTGAATATTTTTGAGGTTTCGCTCTTGTGTGCTGCGAGCGTTTTCTAATTTTCTAGTGTGCCACAAGCCGAAAAAGTTTGGGAACCACTGCTCTACGCCAATTTCTCGGCAAGGCCAACGTGCAATATCGGTCACCTTTCAAATTGAGCAAGGCTAGGTGGAAATATCTGGTAGCCTGTTTCAAGTCTTTCGCTTGCATTTCTTCTGTGCCTTTGTTCTTGTATTCTAGCGCGATTCCAACTTTAGTTTTCATATCCTGAAATATTTCAAAATCGACCTCTTTTCTGAAAGATAAATTTTGAAACCAAGTGTCCTACCTGTATGAAATTAACTTTAGGCTTTCTCTGTACTGGACCGTAGTCTGGTCTATTAGTGATGACTGCGGTTTTTACCCGAAAATCCCTCTTTACCACGTCAAACAAGCCTACAGACTTTTCATCACTGCCATCTCCAGAGCATGTCAACACATCATCATCGTCGCTATCGTCAATGATAGTTTCAGCACCGTACACGCTCCTCAAGTCCATCAAATCTCTTTGACTGTGAACGACTGACTGATCTTCAGGTATGGATTCTCTAATCGAGGTCATGTTATGATTCGGTGCGCGTGATACGTTGCTTGGTGTCGGACTACAAGACGATGTTATGCTTGGCGCCGGCATTTGAAATTTGCTATAACTTCCCACCGTTCAAGTATACTCGTTCTGAAAAGAGAGGCTTAATTACTCGCGCAACCAGATGCTTCAGTGCTATACCAGTATTTGCTGAGCTATTCACGATCGTAACTCAAGTGTCACCTTACAATCAAACGAAAAATAGCTGGCCTTTGTTTAGAGATGTCTATGGAGTGGTATTGTGGGCCGTCGGTATAGTAAACGGCGGCCTAGTGTGCCATGAAATTAGAATCCAATTAATGCAACACAAAACAATATATCCGTCTGTCGTGACTTATCAGGTCATCGGGCGTACGAGATTCAGGAAATGATACTCAGTCACAATGCCAAAATATAGTTTGAATTGTTTTCCATGCTGCTTTATTTACCTGAAGTCTTCAGAATGTCCTCGCGTGTAATTGGTATTCTACTGTGGACTGTACTGCAGGCCTACACTATACAGCTGTAGGCAACACTGTGTGTTTAAACAGTGTACAGCACCGTAACTGCCGCACCCCAAACCCCCCAATTGGGGGGGGGCCGAGCTCGAAGGGGGCCCAAAATTATTTCGTGAATTAGCATAAATCATAAAGTATTTTTTGAAAATTTAGGCAATTTTTTCAAAATTTTTTCGCGCTGCGCGCGAATTCAAGCAGCCGTTTGTCTTTATTATTGGGTATTGGGCCAATACCGCGCCACGACCTACCAAGACATACAATCAAGTTTTGGGCCATATAACATGCGACTCCAAGAAGTGTGCCAGAACGATCGGCAGCGAGAAAACCTTGGCCAAAAAGGTCTATGCCCTTATGCTGACCGAAGACTTCCTTATATATACAAAATACTTATAGGTTTATTTGTCCATAGGCGCCTAAATGACTGGCGACGAATGTTGCTGTCTTTGCAATCTGAACCTCACAAGACAAATACCATCCCGCTGGAAAAAATTTTATGCCAGTGAAGAATTACCAATTTGAAATCGTGTGCGTCTCTTAGTTTAGAAGCTCACGTTTGAGCGATTCTATATTTTTTATTATAGCAGACTGGAAGTCACGAAATAACATCATGTAACGAAGTCATATCAACGGGTCCGCCCGCCGAAGATGTTTAATTATTATTTACGGGCCCTCCCGTTTTCAAGACACTTCACTCGGCTCTACCTGTGAATCTAATTACGTGAGTAGAGAGGACAATAAATTGACAGCATAATATATATGCAATCGCCGATCTGATTGACCGATTTTATCATAAATTATCGAAAATTTTCGCGCCTCGCGCTGCCTCACAATACAGTACAGATGATTTCGTGACAAACGCGAATAACGTGATAGGGGGGGGGGGGGTCGTTTTACACCCTATGGGAGCCCAAGACCCACGTTTTGGGGGGCCTGACGAGGTACTGTTTCGTTCCTGCCAATGCGTATACGCCCGAAGATGTTCAATTATTATTGAGTCGTCCTACCTTTTCAAACACACCTCACTCAGCTCTACCCGCAAATCTGATTACGTGAGCAGAGAGAAGATAAAAATTGATAACAATAAATGCGCAATTCCCGATCATACTGACCGATTCAATCATGAATTCTAGAAATTTTCCGCGCTTCGCGCGCTCAGGCGACAAAAGCTGATTCACTAGACAAACTCCCAACAATATGCTAAATAGCGGTAAACAGGGTATCGGCGGAGGGGGGTGTGGGGGGCGAAGCCCCCCAGAAGTTCGGCCCATAACCCTATGGGGGGCCCAAGACCAAAGTTTTTTGGGGGGGGGCTGACGAAGTGCTGTTACGGCCCTGACAGTGTATAGTACACAAATACGGATTTCTTACTGGTTTGCTTGTTGTCATATTAAATCATAATAAAAATACTAAATACCTGTTTCGTATAGCCTACATATTCAGTAACGAATTCAAATCCAGCCTACGTATGGTACTAACATCAATCATTCGGTCCATGGTTGTGCGTTAAGGTACACAACGCATTCAAAATACGGCCCTCTTGGGTAATAAATTGATTGCAGCTGCGCTATACTGCAGTAATTGGCACAGATCGCACGAAACGCACATTATAGTTATACGTTAATGTTACTTGTATTGTACACTATTGCGACACCAAAACATTTAACAGATACGCCTGCTCTGTATTACTGTCTAACACACGCATATGGGGAATGTTGATGAATAAAACATCAGTTTCGATGCATTGGCAGATCCATGGGCAGTCACATGTTTGGTAGATCTTCGTACATTACAATAGAGTAGAATATTTTGCGGTAGATTCATCTAAAGCAGGGGCGGGTAACTTCTCCAGTCGGCGTACTGGATATAGGAAATTGAAGTACTTAGTGGGCCGGATTCCTTAATCGATACATTAATCGTTTATTCCCCCACCTATACTAGGAATAAATCGTATTTAATAGGTATGGTGTGAACCTCTGCAAGGTTCAGGTGTGAGCGCGAACCTGTTTGAAAGGTTCTGCGTGAACGCGAATGTGAACCTCATGACGTCACGTGAAAACATATTGCTAACACAACCCTACATTTCAGTGAAACGATAGCCTTGAGACGACTCGGGCCTCACAATGCCACAATGCTGAAGTAGGCTACATATATTCACGTTTTAATCGTCCCCAAATGCAATGAAATGATATAATAATCCCATAAAATCTATATATTCCGTCGCTTTGCTAACAAATTGGACGATGACTTGCAAGGGACTATAAGCTTACGCCTAAATGGTCTAGGCCAGACCAGGCAGTGTATTCGGCGTCTGAGTTTTGCTATATGTTGATATTGAGCAGAGTCTAAAACGGGTTTCCATACTTGCTACCGATATCACCCCATTAACACATTATACAGCAGTAGCCAACTTCCCAATCGCACGGATCTGTTTTTTATTATACAATGAACATATGAAATCAAGATTGACCCCGTATACGGTTGCTAGATTTTTTACGTCATACAACGATACCAATTTCTTTGATTAGGAGAATAAGTAATAAGCATCATTCGATGACTCTTCCTATTGATCTAGTGTATTTCGCTCCTGATGTTGTGTGATTTCTGCTCACAGCAGAGAGTCACTAAATATTCACAAACGGAAAGCTGAATATTTCGAGCAAGCTTTAGTAACAAAGCAAGTAAAATTATAGAGATTGTCAAGGTGCATGCTCGATTAGTGTTGATTTTTGTTGCCAGCGCCATATCTAGAGTGCCCCGCAATTGAAATGCAATAACTCTTAACCAGACTTGTTATAATGAAGTGAAAATTACAATATATGAAAAAGGTTCAAAGTGCAGAGCCTACCTAGGTTCGTTTGTGAACGTAACCTCTAGATTTCGGAGGTTCACACACAGAACGCGAACGTGAACCTCACGTTCACACCGTCCCTATGGTATTTAACGTAAATTTTTGGTTGTAAGCATAGGGACCACAACAGTATATTTTAACGAATTTAAATCAGGGTTGTAACCAAGTCACAAGGCTCCGAGTCACAAGTCAATTTCACTTTTATAATTTTGACTCGAGTCAAGTCGAGTCATTTTCAACTCACCACTGAGTCAAGTCCGAGTCCAAGTCACCGATCAGAGGGTCGAGTCCGAGTCATGGTATTATGACTCGAGTCGAGTCCAAGTCAATACGTTGACTGCTTAATTCCCAGCTAAAATCTTGTTAAACTCAGCTTTTATAACTCTGTTTGGTGATTTTGAATGGTTCGCATTTATAATATAGTAATTTTCCTCACTTTTACCAGGTTCTGATCGCATTCTCACGTGCTAGTAACAATAAACGAAATCCCAATAGGGTGATTACTTTACTATTCTTCAAAATTACGATAAAATATCGGTCTTGGCCGTCTGCGTTTCGATTCATATGACTTGGTTCGAGTCATGCGCAATGACTCGAGTCCAAGTCGAGTCAATACACAGATTGACTCGTGTCGAGTCGAGTCATTTCCGTATTTTGAGAAAATGACTCGAGTCAAGTCGAGTCATCAGAAAATCGTGACTCGAGTCTGACTCGAGTCGAGTCATGGCTCGAGTCATTACAACCCTGGAATTTATCAACGTAATTTTAACGAAGTATATTGGTATAACGCCATTTTAATTATATTCAATAAGGAGTTGGTAAACCCGATAAGACCTTCGTGAGTCGTATATTTGTCGTGTGAATTATAGATAAGAGAAATAAATCGTACGATGTTTGGTGCATGTAATCTGTTGTGGCTGTGATATATATACGGATGTAATACAGCGTACATATACATACATTCATGATTATTAGCTGATTCGGAAGTCGATATACATTCATGGTTATTTCGATGATTCGGAAGTCGATAGACATTCATAAGTATTTCGCTGGTTGGGTGAAGATATATCGCATTTTGAACCGTACGTGATTGGCAATAAAATTACAAGTCGTGGAGACAGAAACAAAATATATTCGTCAGTGTGATCCATCGAATTCGTGTGCAAGAGACAGGCTTCGTGGTACGTCAGCCAACAAGGTCGTACGGCGTGGTTACGCCGGTTCGTCGAACGGAAGAAGAAACACGCAGCGAATTGTAAACGCAACCTCTGGAGTCAGATAAAACACAATCATACAGCTACAAACATTCGCTCTGCGTTAAAGTAATGTAATTCAATAGCTGTTGAATTCAATGAGATCAGAAGTTATTTGAACCCTGGTTGCATGTCGGCCGTTGGAGCCCATAGTAAAGACTGTACTTGAGCATCAGTTTGATTAGAACGCAGCGTTGCCTATTCCTTTTCATGATCGAGAATGTTTTCTCGCAAATGTACCCGAACAGAACAAGTAGTTTCATTGCCATCTTTCTCCTGCCGCGGGCAAAATTATCATATAAGACCTGAAACTCTCCGTGGGCCGCTCAAAATCCCTTTGCGGGCCGGATCCGGCCAGCGGGCCGTATGTTTTCCGCCCTTGATCTAAAGTAAAAACTTTCTTCAACCTTCGTGCGATATGTTGTAACACGATTTCTTGTTTTTAATATTGTTACCCCCTCCTGAAAAGGAAAGAACGCCTAATGTACGAGCTTGAGTCTAACTATATTAGCAATTACGAGAAAAAGGTTCGTCCAACATGCAACCTTGCGTTTGCGTTGGCAGAAAGACCGTCGACGATGAAACCTAGGCACGAAATGATTGACGGATATGTTGACCGAAACTTGCGATATCGATATGTCCAGGTACCTGTCCTCGAAAACTGAGCCTAGCGATATACAGCAGACCTGCAAGTAATAATATTATTAACCTACAAACTTTCAAAAAACTTCGCCCGTCTAGTGGCCAGCGCAATGATTCGTCAATTGCATGTGGCCCTTCAGCCGAAAAGTATGGCCACCCCTGATATAGTGCAAAACGAGCCAAGCTTTCTGTATAGACATTTGCCATAATCATGCTTTCGAGAATAAATTCTGATTTGATATGAATTGAGCTTGATTAAATTTCAACATTTCGCGAATTCAGTAATTTTAATTCTAATCTAATTTGTAAAATGCTGTGTAGCTATAATTCTAATTCTAATCTAACTTGGAATAGCTCAAAGTTTTTGTTAGTTGTCGATAATGTCCAGCTCTGCTGCCGCACGACATGCGGCTCGCGAGTGACCCTTGTTCAAGATACTGTCACAACAACCAGGCGATGCCTATCATCATACAACAATATAATCACTCTACAATAAATCATTGCTGGCATCCGCCAACCGTGCACGGCGATTACCGCTTCGTACGGTACATAGGCGCATACATATTCAACCTATAATATGCCGACCCATTTCTTATCGACTAATATGCGTTATTACGACAGCTCGAGGCCTTCGGGAACAGAGAAATCTTGGTCAATTTCATACCCCCCAAAATGTCGAAATATGCCAATATCTCTCTAAGTACAATAGCCAGGGAAAAGTTATTGCGTGCATTCGATGTAACTTTTAGAGTTATACAATCTGATACCAAAATTGTAGCTCTAGGCCTTTGGGAACATAAAGAAATCTTGGTCGAATTCATACCCCCCAAAATGTCAAAGTATGCCAATATCTCTCTAAGTACAATCGCCAGGGAAAAAATATTGCGTGCATTCGATGTAACTTTTAGAGTTATACAATCTGATACCATAATTGTAGCTCTAGGCCTTCGGGAACAAGGAGAAATCTTGGTCGAATTAATACCCCCTAAAATGTCAAAATATGCCAATGTCTCTCTAAGTACAATAGCCAGGGAAAGGTTATTGCGTGCAATCGATGTAACTTTTAGAGTTATACAATCTGATACCGGAATTGTAGCACTAGGGCTTCGGGAACATAGAGAAATCTTGGTCAATTTCATACCCCCCCCAAATATCAAAGCATACCAATATCTCTCTAAGTACAATAGCCAGGGAAAAGGTATTGCGTGCAATCGATGTAACTTTTAGAGTTATACAATCTGATACCGGAATTGTAGCTCTAGGCCTTTGGGAACATAGAGAAATCTTGGTAAACTTCATACCCCCCAAAATGTCAAAGTATGCCAATATCTCTTCAAGTACAATAGCCAGGGAAAAGTTATTGCGTGCAATCGATGTAACTTTTAGAGTTATACAATCTGATACCGGAATTGTAGCTCTAGGCCTCGGGAACATAGAGAACTCTTGGTCAATTTCATACCCCCCAAAATGTCAAAGTATGCCAATATCTCTCTAAGTACAATAGCCAGGGAAAAGTTATTGCGTGCCATCGATGTAACCTTTAGAGTTATACAATCTGATACCGGAATTGTAGCTCTAGGCCTTCAAGAACATAGAGAAATCTTGGTAAATTTCATACCCCCCAAAATGTCAAAGTATGCCAATATCTCTCCAAGTACAATAGCCAGGGAAAAGTTATTGCGTGCCATCGATGTAACTTTTAGAGTTATAGAATCTGATATCGGAATTGTAGCTCTAGACCTTCGGGAACATAGAGAAATCTTGGTCAATTTCATACCCCCCAAAATGTCAAAGAATGCCAATATCTCTTTAAGTACAATAGTCAGTAAAAAGTTATTGCATGCATTCGACGTAACTTTTAGAGTTATAAAATCTGATACCAGAATTTTAGCTCAAGGCCTTCGGGAACATAAAGAAATCTTGGTCAATTTCATTCCCGCCAAAATGTCAAAGTATGCCAATATCTCTCTAAGTACAATAGCCAGGGAAAAGTTATTGCGTGCAATCGATGTAACTTTTAGAGTTATACAATCTAATACCGGAATTGTAGCTCTAGGCATTCGGGAACATAGAGAAATCTTATTCAATTTCATACCCCCCAAAATGTCAAAGTATGCCAATATCTCTCTAAGTACAATAGCCAGGGGAAAGGTATTGCGTGCAATCGATGTAACTTTTAGAGTCATACAATCTGATACCGGAATTACCGGTCAATTCCATACCCCCCAAAATGTCAAAGTATGCCAATATCTCTCTAAGTACAATAGCCAGGGAAAAGTTATTGCGTGCCATCGATGTATCCTTTAGAGTTAAGCAATCTGATACCGGAATTGTAGCTCTAGTCCTTCGGGAACATAGAGAAATCTTGGTAAATTTCATACCCCCCAATATTTTGAAATATGCCAATATCTCTCTAAGTACAATAGCCAGGGAAAAGTTATTGCGTGCAATCGATGTAAATTTTAGAGTTATACAATCAGATACCGGAATTGTAGCTCTAGGCCAATGGCTCTCAACCTTTTTGTCCCTGTGGACCCCTTGGGACGGTCACCGACCGCCGCGGACCCCCCAGTTTTAGATCAAATTCAGCTCGATTATCGAGTAACCGTTATCTGTCCTGTGCAAATATATTGACCTTATGCCAGTGATAAACCAACCGGAATGCTAACAATCCCAACGGAGAATTTTATTGCATGGAAGGTTATGGCTGCCGAAGAGAGAATTCTCAAATATGAAATTGTAATGGTAAATAGCCTAAATCGGGCAAAGCGCTACAGATTTTTTCAGTTGACTGCGGCTCTGCGCCCCCTTCAGATGCTTTAATCTTATCCTAGTTTGAGAACCACTGTCACAGAAGAATGTAGTTGGTTGCAAATACTTCGAAGTCACCTGATGGATCTTACTAATCCAATTCCATATTGTTTCCATTCCACAAACCCCCACAAAACATCTCGTAACAGCAATATGTTGATAGAAGTACGCTA
Organism: Botryllus schlosseri; assembly: GCF_051294905.1. NCBI lineage: Eukaryota > Metazoa > Chordata > Ascidiacea > Stolidobranchia > Styelidae > Botryllus > Botryllus schlosseri. Next base: position 11,528,315 of record NC_137246.1, read on the forward strand.
TTGGCAATTGAATTGAGTTTGCACTGTAGGTCATTTGATCTCCGACGGCCACTCTGATGATGTGAGTCATGCAGTTTTAGTAGTAACAACGTGAAACTGCCTCGTGATTCCCAAAATTAGAAAAACATAATAATATGTTTCCAGCATTTTCAAATTTAGAGGTCTCGCGGACCCCCTGAAAATGCTTCGCGAACCCCCGGTTGAGAAACACTGCTCTAGGCCTTCGGGAACATAGAGAAATCTTGGTCAATTTCATACCCCCAAAATGTCAAAGTATGCCAATATCTCACTAAGTACAATAGCCACGGAAAAGTTATTGCGTGCAATCGATAAAACTTTTAGAGTTATACAATCTGATACCGGAATTGTATCTCTAGGCCTTCGGGAACATAGAGAAATCTTGGTAAATTACATACCCCCCAAAATGTCAAAGTATGCCAATATCTCTCTAAGTACAATAGCAAGGGAAAAGTTATTGGGTGCAATCGATGTAACTTTTAAAGTTATATCATCTGATACCGGAATTGTAGCTCTAGGCCTTCGGGAACATAGAGAAATCTTGGTAAATTTCATACCCCCCAAAATGTCAAAGTATGCCAATATCTCTCTAAGTACAATAGCCAGGTAAAAGTTATTGCGTGCAATCAATGTAACTTTTAGAGTTATATCATCTGCTACCGGAATTGTAGCTCTAGGCCTTCGGGAACATAGAGAAATCTTGGTAAATTACATACCCCCCAAAATGTCAAAGTATGCCAATATCTCTCTAAGTACAATAGCCAGGGAAAAGTTTTTGCGTGCAATCGATGTGACTTTTAGAGTTATATCATCTGATACCGGAATTGTAGCTCTAGGCCTTCGGGAACATAGAGAAATCTTGGTAAATTTCATACCTCCCAAAATGTCAAAGTATGCCAATATCTCTCTAAGTGCAATAACCAGGGAAAAGTTATTGCGTGCACTCGATGTAACTTTCAGAGTTATATCATCTGATACCGGAATTGTAGCTCTAGGCCAGAGGTGGGCAAGTTTTTCTGGCGTCCACGGCCGCCTTTCGAATACTTCGACGCCATACGGCCGCCAGCCATATGTGAGTTGACTAAAAAAATCTCAATCTTCCGTTTTGAATCCCGAAATACCCGTTAACGTTATTTGGGTTGATAAAGTCAACCATACCCATTGCTGTCGCGAATTCCGAAATCCACATTTCACGCCACTTTAGTGCAATCCACAAGCATAAAGACGCGATATAATTGCCTACGAAGACATTTGGCCGCCCTCGGAGGACATTTTAGCTGTGTTTAAAAACTTAATTTCTACTAATCTTATCATATCTAATAAATACCAAACATATTTTGAAACGAATATATTTAAGGAAAGTCTCTAACATTGAAATCAGTGACTTCCTTGATTTTGCATACGAGATGACAAACTTGCAAAATTGGGAACCTCACGCGACACCATAAGTCTTAGTTGCGACTCTAGGTTTCCGTTCAGTAAGCGAGTTCGGTACTCGTTTTTCAGGTATTTCATTTGCGAAAAGGCAGACTCGCACACGTAAGTGCTTCCGAAAATAACAAGAGTTTCTCTAGCCAATTCTCGCAAAAGTGGATATTCATGGGCCATTTTCCACGTGTCAATCAAATTCTCCTCGCACTTGAACTTTGTCACAAGCTGCTCATCATTCTTCAATTCCAACAGCTCCATCTGAAGGTGTGGCGGTGCACTTTCCGTTTCCACCAGGTGTGGAAAGGCAACAAGTCGTAATGTATGTGATATTTTTTGGAAATCTTTGAAACGATCTGCGAAATCCTGCAACACAGTATCAAAAATCCCCGAAAATAAAGTGATCGGAATCTTTTCTAACTTTATTTCGCAGCTGTCGATGAGAGACTTAAGTTGTGTAAAATGGAAAAAATCACGCTGCTGAATATGAAGTTTAAGGAGACGACATTTGTCACGAAAATCCGATACTTTTTTGTACATGGTGCATATCGTTGCTTCTTTTCCTTGTAGGCTTCGGTTTAAAATGTTAACATGGGACAGAAAATCCACAAGAAACGCCAAATATATGACAAAGCTCTCATTTTGTAAGGGGCAGTCTTTATTTTTTGTGGAATAAAATTCCAGTATTTCTTCTCGCAACTGTAGAACACGACGAGATGTGTCTCCTTGGGACAACCAACGTACTGCGGCGTGGTAGAGAATGTCTTCTGCCGACGTTTCGCGCTCTTGCAGATGTTCTTGAAATTGCCTATGATGAAGACCATTTGCACGAATGTACAAGATGATGCGATTGACGTCTTTCAGAGTGTCATTTAAGGCAACAGATTTGACACTCAGGGCTTCTTGGTGGATAATACAATGAAGGTTTGTGAGCTGGTTATTATCGTACTCTTTCGACACGAATTCTGAAAATCTTGTCACAAAGCCATTTGTGTTACCTATCATTGCAGGTGCTCCATCTGTACAAATACCGCGAAGATTTTTCAAGTCTAATCCATTGCGAATGCAAGCATTCTTAACAGCCCCAAATATGTCTTCACCACGAGTGTGGGTGGAGAGTGTTTCCATTGAGAGCAGATCTTCGCAGAACTCAAAATTTGGAGACAGAGAGCGAATGAAGATCAATAGTTGTGCAGAGTCCTTAATGTCAGTCGATTCGTCGATAGCCAGTGAAAATAAAGTTGCTTCCTCATTAACCTTTGTCTGTATGGAGATCGTCAACTGTTTGGCGATATCATCTTGCCGACGCTGAATTGTACGACGCGAGAGAGGAATTGGAGAATAATCAGTTTCCTTACCAGGATGAATGCACCTAACAACGTCCACGAGACATCGCTTATGTAGTTCGCCATCTGAATAAGGCTTTCCCGCTGCACCAAGATGATATGCGACTATATAAGACGCTTCGCACAACTTATTTTTCGACTGAATGAAAGCTGATATGCAAGATGTCTGCATTTGCACACTTTTCTTCAAACTTTCGAGACGACTTTTCCTCGACTCACCCACTATTTTTGCGTACTTGTGTGACACATGACGACGAAAATGCTGCCTTGCATTATCTCCTTTAGCAGTTTTGACCACTTGATTGCATATCAGACACATCATAGTATGGGCTGCCGTTTCTACCATAAAATAATCAAACTCCCATTTGATATTAAATGCCCTCTTCTCCTCTGTTACTGTTCTTTTTCGTTTTACTGACATATTGCGATGTAGACTAACTTTATAATGTAATTGGGCTATAAGGAAAAAGTTTTGTCTCAATGTATTATTCTCTTTCCGTTTGCTCAATACACCCAGACCCACTCAATGTTATCCGCTTACCAAGGCTTTTATAACTACGATTCAACCTATCGCAGTATCGCCAATAGGCCACTCACATTTGGACTTCGCGACAAGACTGACTAAGCTTAGTCCTTGGTCCTCATACTTAACCGACATTGGCGAAGCGTGACGTAACAATGCAATAATAAAACGCTAGGCGAAGTCAGCTTTACCGGCAACCGGTAGTCATGACAAGTGACGACTGGAAATAAAATTATCCAATTCACTGAAGGCGTTACACAGACAATTACGGTAGGCTTACCATATTTCGGAAATGAAAAAAGAGGACACTTTTTCAGAAATTTGAGACAAGCAAAACTGGAGAAGAATTCTCAAAAACAGGTAAATTTCACCCGCTTCATGATCGGTTGACTAAAAAAAAAAAGGTCTTCTTTTCGCTCAGAGCTCAAATACACGTTTTTCACTCCACATCGCTAGGTGGATGACTAAAAAAAAAAAGGTCTTCTTTTCGCTCAGAGTTGAAATCACCACTTTTCCCTCCAAAATACCCGTCGGAGCTTCACTTCTGCGCTAATTTGCGGCATATCACTCGCAATTTCCTCTAAATCTGACCTAAATTTGCAAAAAAGAGGACAAAATCTCAAAAAAGAGGACAAAAGGGCGTCCTCCGAGGACACTTTCAAAAAAGTCAAAAAAGAGGACAAATCCTCTTAAAAGAGGGCGTATGGTAAGCCTAAATTACGGGTTCATGTTAATGGAAACTTTCAAGATTGTATAGAAACTCCTTCTGTCCACATACATGAGGATTGGTCAATTTCATAATGGTTGACTCCAATACATACAGATAAGAAGCAGATCTATATTTAGCAATCATTATTGTGCCCTCAACTCTCGATAAAGTGCACGATAGTCGCATATTCGTATCGCAGGAAGCCTAATAAGTAAATCTGAAATTGAAGAACCCGGACGAGGACGGGGCTCGTTCACTTTCGGACCAAAAACACATTTGCCCCGTAAGGATGTAGTGAGTTTGGGCCGAAAGTGAACGAGCCCCGCAGGTCCGTCTTTTAGTGGGTAGGTTGCAGTATTATATTAGGTCGATTGAAGCAGCTGGAAACGCAGTCACATAGTATGCAGTGAAAGAGTTTACCACAGTGATTTAACAATACCCTGCATCGTCGCAATAAGTTTTATCATACATGTAACATATGATCCATCAACACACGGCCGCCAGCACATGCATTTCACATCACGCGCTCACGGCCGCACAATTATGCCTCCACGGCCGCAGGTTGCCCACCCCTGCTCTAGGCCTTCGGGAACATAGAGAAATCTTGGTAAATTACATACCCCCCCAAATGTCAAAGTATGCCAATATCTCTCTAAGTACAATAGCCAGGGAAAAGTTATTGCGTGCAATCGATGTAACTTTCAGAGTTAGACACTCTGATACCGGAATTGTAGTTCTAGGCCTTCGGGAACATAGAGAAATCTTGGTAAATTTCATACCCCCCAAAATGTCAAAGTATGCCAATATCTCTCTAAGTACAATAGCCAGGGAAAAGTTATTGGGTGCAATCGATGTAACTTTTAAAGTTATATCATCTGATACCGGAATTGTAGCTCTAGGCCTTCGGGAACATAGAGAAATCTTGGTAAATTTCATACCCCCCAAAATGTCAAAGTATGCCAATATCTCTCTAAGTACAATAGCCAGGTAAAAGTTATTGCGTGCAATCAATGTAACTTTTAGAGTTATATCATCTGATACCGGAATTGTAGCTCTAGGCCTTCGGGAACATAGAGAAATCTTGGTAAATTACATACCCCCCAAAATGTCAAAGTATGCCAATATCTCTCTAAGTACAATAGCCAGGGCAAAGTTATTGCGTGCAATCGATGTAACTTTCAGAGTTAGACACTCTGATACCGGAATTGTAGTTCTAGGCCTTCGGGAACATAGAGAAATCTTGGTAAATTTCATACCCCCCAAAATGTCAAAGTATGCCAATATCTCTCTAAGTACAATAGCCAGGTAAAAGTTATTGCGTGCAATCAATGTAACTTTTAGAGTTATATCATCTGATACCGGAATTGTAGCTCTAGGCCTTCGGGAACATAGAGAAATCTTGGTGAATTACATACCCCCCAAAATGTCAAAGTATGCCAATATCTCTCTAAGTACAATAGCCAGGGAAAAGTTTTTGCGTGCAATCGATGTGACTTTTAGAGTTATATCATCTGATACCGGAATTGTAGCTCTAGGCCTTCGGGAACATAGAGAAATCTTGGTAAATTTCATACCCCCCAAAATGTCAAAGTATGCCAATATCTCTCTAAGTGCAATAACCAGGGAAAAGTTATTGCGTGCACTCGATGTAACTTTCAGAGTTATATCATCTGATACCGGAATTGTAGCTCTAGGCCAGAGGTGGGCAAGTTTTTCTGGCGTCCACGGCCGCCTTTCGAATACTTCGACGCCATACGGCCGCCAGCCATATGTGAGTTGACTAAAAAAATCTCAATCTTCCGTTTTGAATCCCGAAATACCCGTTAACGTTATTTGGGTTGATAAAGTCAACCATACCCATTGCTGTCGCGAATTCCGAAATCCACATTTCACGCCACTTTAGTGCAATCCACAAGCATAAAGACGCGATATAATTGCCTACGAAGACATTTGGCCGCCCTCGGAGGACATTTTAGCTGTGTTTAAAAACTTAATTTCTACTAATCTTATCATATCTAATAAATACCAAACATATTTTGAAACGAATATATTTAAGGAAAGTCTCTAACATTGAAATCAGTGACTTCCTTGATTTTGCATACGAGATGACAAACTTGCAAAATTGGGAACCTCACGCGACACCATAAGTCTTAGTTGCGACTCTAGGTTTCCGTTCAGTAAGCGAGTTCGGTACTCGTTTTTCAGGTATTTCATTTGCGAAAAGGCAGACTCGCACACGTAAGTGCTTCCGAAAATAACAAGAGTTTCTCTAGCCAATTCTCGCAAAAGTGGATATTCATGGGCCATTTTCCACGTGTCAATCAAATTCTCCTCGCACTTGAACTTTGTCACAAGCTGCTCATCATTCGTCAATTCCAACAGCTCCATCTGAAGGTGTGGCGGTGCACTTTCCGTTTCCACCAGGTGTGGAAAGGCAACAAGTCGTAATGTATGTGATATTTTTTGGAAATCTTTGAAACGATCTGCGAAATCCTGCAACACAGTATCAAAAATCCCCGAAAATAAAGTGATCGGAATCTTTTCTAACTTTATTTCGCAGCTGTCGATGAGAGACTTAAGTTGTGTAAAATGGAAAAAATCACGCTGCTGAATATGAAGTTTAAGGAGACGACATTTGTCACGAAAATCCGATACTTTTTTGTACATGGTGCATATCGTTGCTTCTTTTCCTTGTAGGCTTCGGTTTAAAATGTTAACATGGGACAGAAAATCCACAAGAAACGCCAAATATATGACAAAGCTCTCATTTTGTAAGGGGCAGTCTTTATTTTTTGTGGAATAAAATTCCAGTATTTCTTCTCGCAACTGTAGAACACGACGAGATGTGTCTCCTTGGGACAACCAACGTACTGCGGCGTGGTAGAGAATGTCTTCTGCCGACGTTTCGCGCTCTTGCAGATGTTCTTGAAATTGCCTATGATGAAGACCATTTGCACGAATGTACAAGATGATGCGATTGACGTCTTTCAGAGTGTCATTTAAGGCAACAGATTTGACACTCAGGGCTTCTTGGTGGATAATACAATGAAGGTTTGTGAGCTGGTTATTATCGTACTCTTTCGACACGAATTCTGAAAATCTTGTCACAAAGCCATTTGTGTTACCTATCATTGCAGGTGCTCCATCTGTACAAATACCGCGAAGATTTTTCAAGTCTAATCCATTGCGAATGCAAGCATTCTTAACAGCCCCAAATATGTCTTCACCACGAGTGTGGGTGGAGAGTGTTTCCATTGAGAGCAGATCTTCGCAGAACTCAAAATTTGGAGACAGAGAGCGAATGAAGATCAATAGTTGTGCAGAGTCCTTAATGTCAGTCGATTCGTCGATAGCCAGTGAAAATAAAGTTGCTTCCTCATTAACCTTTGTCTGTATGGAGATCGTCAACTGTTTGGCGATATCATCTTGCCGACGCTGAATTGTACGACGCGAGAGAGGAATTGGAGAATAATCAGTTTCCTTACCAGGATGAATGCACCTAACAACGTCCACGAGACATCGCTTATGTAGTTCGCCATCTGAATAAGGCTTTCCCGCTGCACCAAGATGATATGCGACTATATAAGACGCTTCGCACAACTTATTTTTCGACTGAATGAAAGCTGATATGCAAGATGTCTGCATTTGCACACTTTTCTTCAAACTTTCGAGACGACTTTTCCTCGACTCACCCACTATTTTTGCGTACTTGTGTGACACATGACGACGAAAATGCTGCCTTGCATTATCTCCTTTAGCAGTTTTGACCACTTGATTGCATATCAGACACATCATAGTATGGGCTGCCGTTTCTACCATAAAATAATCCAACTCCCATTTGATATTAAATGCCCTCTTCTCCTCTGTTACTGTTCTTTTTCGTTTTACTGACATATTGCGATGTAGACTAACTTTATAATGTAATTGGGCTATAAGGAAAAAGTTTTGTCTCAATGTATTATTCTCTTTCCGTTTGCTCAATACACCCAGACCCACTCAATGTTATCCGCTTACCAAGGCTTTTATAACTACGATTCAACCTATCGCAGTATCGCCAATAGGCCACTCACATTTGGACTTCGCGACAAGACTGACTAAGCTTAGTCCTTGGTCCTCATACTTAACCGACATTGGCGAAGCGTGACGTAACAATGCAATAATAAAACGCTAGGCGAAGTCAGCTTTACCGGCAACCGGTAGTCATGACAAGTGACGACTGGAAATAAAATTATCCAATTCACTGAAGGCGTTACACAGACAATTACGGTAGGCTTACCATATTTCGGAAATGAAAAAAGAGGACACTTTTTCAGAAATTTGAGACAAGCAAAACTGGAGAAGAATTCTCAAAAACAGGTAAATTTCACCCGCTTCATGATCGGTTGACTAAAAAAAAGGTCTTCTTTTCGCTCAGAGCTCAAAAACACGTTTTTCACTCCACATCGCTAGGTGGATGACTAAAAAAAAAGGTCTTCTTTTCGCTCAGAGTTGAAATCACCACTTTCCCTCCAAAATACCCGCCGGAGCTTCACTTCTGCGCTAATTTGCGGCATATCACTCGCAATTTCCTCTAAATCTGACCTAAATTTGCAAAAAAGAGGACAAAATCTCAAAAAAGAGGACAAAAGGGCGTCCTCCGAGGACACTTTCAAAAAAGTCAAAAAAGAGGACAAATCCTCTTAAAAGAGGACGTATGGTAAGCCTAAATTACGGGTTCATGTTAATGGAAACTTTCAAGATTGTATAGAAACTCCTTCTGTCCACATACATGAGGATTGGTCAATTTCATAATGGTTGACTCCAATACATACAGATAAGAAGCAGATCTATATTTAGCAATCATTATTGTGCCCTCAACTCTCGATAAAGTGCACGATAGTCGCATATTCGTATCGCAGGAAGCCTAATAAGTAAATCTGAAATTGAAGAACCCGGACGAGGACGGGGCTCGTTCACTTTCGGACCAAAAACACATTTGCCCCGTAAGGATGTAGTGAGTTTGGGCCGAAAGTGAACGAGCCCCGCAGGTCCGTCTTTTAGTGGGTAGGTTGCAGTATTATATTAGGTCGATTGAAGCAGCTGGAAACGCAGTCACATAGTATGCAGTGAAAGAGTTTACCACAGTGATTTAACAATACCCTGCATCGTCGCAATAAGTTTTATCATACATGTAACATATGATCCATCAACACACGGCCGCCAGCACATGCATTTCACATCACGCGCTCACGGCCGCACAATTATGCCTCCACGGCCGCAGGTTGCCCACCCCTGCTCTAGGCCTTCGGGAACATAGAGAAATCTTGGTAAATTACATACCCCCCCAAATGTCAAAGTATGCCAATATCTCTCTAAGTACAATAGCCAGGGAAAAGTTATTGCGTGCAATCGATGTAACTTTCAGAGTTAGACACTCTGATACCGGAATTGTAGTTCTAGGCCTTCGGGAACATAGAGAAATCTTGGTAAATTTCATACCCCCCAAAATGTCAAAGTATGCCAATATCTCTCTAAGTACAATAGCCAGGGAAAAGTTATTGGGTGCAATCGATGTAACTTTTAAAGTTATATCATCTGATACCGGAATTGTAGCTCTAGGCCTTCGGGAACATAGAGAAATCTTGGTAAATTTCATACCCCCCAAAATGTCAAAGTATGCCAATATCTCTCTAAGTACAATAGCCAGGTAAAAGTTATTGCGTGCAATCAATGTAACTTTTAGAGTTATATCATCTGATACCGGAATTGTAGCTCTAGGCCTTCGGGAACATAGAGAAATCTTGGTAAATTACATACCCCCCAAAATGTCAAAGTATGCCAATATCTCTCTAAGTACAATAGCCAGGGCAAAGTTATTGCGTGCAATCGATGTAACTTTCAGAGTTAGACACTCTGATACCGGAATTGTAGTTCTAGGCCTTCGGGAACATAGAGAAATCTTGGTAAATTTCATACCCCCCAAAATGTCAAAGTATGCCAATATCTCTCTAAGTACAATAGCCAGGTAAAAGTTATTGCGTGCAATCAATGTAACTTTTAGAGTTATATCATCTGATACCGGAATTGTAGCTCTAGGCCTTCGGGAACATAGAGAAATCTTGGTGAATTACATACCCCCCAAAATGTCAAAGTATGCCAATATCTCTCTAAGTACAATAGCCAGGGAAAAGTTTTTGCGTGCAATCGATGTGACTTTTAGAGTTATATCATCTGATACCGGAATTGTAGCTCTAGGCCTTCGGGAACATAGAGAAATCTTGGTAAATTTCATACCCCCCAAAATGTCAAAGTATGCCAATATCTCTCTAAGTGCAATAACCAGGGAAAAGTTATTGCGTGCACTCGATGTAACTTTCAGAGTTATATCATCTGATACCGGAATTGTAGCTCTAGGCCAGAGGTGGGCAAGTTTTTCTGGCGTCCACGGCCGCCTTTCGAATACTTCGACGCCATACGGCCGCCAGCCATATGTGAGTTGACTAAAAAAATCTCAATCTTCCGTTTTGAATCCCGAAATACCCGTTAACGTTATTTGGGTTGATAAAGTCAACCATACCCATTGCTGTCGCGAATTCCGAAATCCACATTTCACGCCACTTTAGTGCAATCCACAAGCATAAAGACGCGATATAATTGCCTACGAAGACATTTGGCCGCCCTCGGAGGACATTTTAGCTGTGTTTAAAAACTTAATTTCTACTAATCTTATCATATCTAATAAATACCAAACATATTTTGAAACGAATATATTTAAGGAAAGTCTCTAACATTGAAATCAGTGACTTCCTTGATTTTGCATACGAGATGACAAACTTGCAAAATTGGGAACCTCACGCGACACCATAAGTCTTAGTTGCGACTCTAGGTTTCCGTTCAGTAAGCGAGTTCGGTACTCGTTTTTCAGGTATTTCATTTGCGAAAAGGCAGACTCGCACACGTAAGTGCTTCCGAAAATAACAAGAGTTTCTCTAGCCAATTCTCGCAAAAGTGGATATTCATGGGCCATTTTCCACGTGTCAATCAAATTCTCCTCGCACTTGAACTTTGTCACAAGCTGCTCATCATTCGTCAATTCCAACAGCTCCATCTGAAGGTGTGGCGGTGCACTTTCCGTTTCCACCAGGTGTGGAAAGGCAACAAGTCGTAATGTATGTGATATTTTTTGGAAATCTTTGAAACGATCTGCGAAATCCTGCAACACAGTATCAAAAATCCCCGAAAATAAAGTGATCGGAATCTTTTCTAACTTTATTTCGCAGCTGTCGATGAGAGACTTAAGTTGTGTAAAATGGAAAAAATCACGCTGCTGAATATGAAGTTTAAGGAGACGACATTTGTCACGAAAATCCGATACTTTTTTGTACATGGTGCATATCGTTGCTTCTTTTCCTTGTAGGCTTCGGTTTAAAATGTTAACATGGGACAGAAAATCCACAAGAAACGCCAAATATATGACAAAGCTCTCATTTTGTAAGGGGCAGTCTTTATTTTTTGTGGAATAAAATTCCAGTATTTCTTCTCGCAACTGTAGAACACGACGAGATGTGTCTCCTTGGGACAACCAACGTACTGCGGCGTGGTAGAGAATGTCTTCTGCCGACGTTTCGCGCTCTTGCAGATGTTCTTGAAATTGCCTATGATGAAGACCATTTGCACGAATGTACAAGATGATGCGATTGACGTCTTTCAGAGTGTCATTTAAGGCAACAGATTTGACACTCAGGGCTTCTTGGTGGATAATACAATGAAGGTTTGTGAGCTGGTTATTATCGTACTCTTTCGACACGAATTCTGAAAATCTTGTCACAAAGCCATTTGTGTTACCTATCATTGCAGGTGCTCCATCTGTACAAATACCGCGAAGATTTTTCAAGTCTAATCCATTGCGAATGCAAGCATTCTTAACAGCCCCAAATATGTCTTCACCACGAGTGTGGGTGGAGAGTGTTTCCATTGAGAGCAGATCTTCGCAGAACTCAAAATTTGGAGACAGAGAGCGAATGAAGATCAATAGTTGTGCAGAGTCCTTAATGTCAGTCGATTCGTCGATAGCCAGTGAAAATAAAGTTGCTTCCTCATTAACCTTTGTCTGTATGGAGATCGTCAACTGTTTGGCGATATCATCTTGCCGACGCTGAATTGTACGACGCGAGAGAGGAATTGGAGAATAATCAGTTTCCTTACCAGGATGAATGCACCTAACAACGTCCACGAGACATCGCTTATGTAGTTCGCCATCTGAATAAGGCTTTCCCGCTGCACCAAGATGATATGCGACTATATAAGACGCTTCGCACAACTTATTTTTCGACTGAATGAAAGCTGATATGCAAGATGTCTGCATTTGCACACTTTTCTTCAAACTTTCGAGACGACTTTTCCTCGACTCACCCACTATTTTTGCGTACTTGTGTGACACATGACGACGAAAATGCTGCCTTGCATTATCTCCTTTAGCAGTTTTGACCACTTGATTGCATATCAGACACATCATAGTATGGGCTGCCGTTTCTACCATAAAATAATCCAACTCCCATTTGATATTAAATGCCCTCTTCTCCTCTGTTACTGTTCTTTTTCGTTTTACTGACATATTGCGATGTAGACTAACTTTATAATGTAATTGGGCTATAAGGAAAAAGTTTTGTCTCAATGTATTATTCTCTTTCCGTTTGCTCAATACACCCAGACCCACTCAATGTTATCCGCTTACCAAGGCTTTTATAACTACGATTCAACCTATCGCAGTATCGCCAATAGGCCACTCACATTTGGACTTCGCGACAAGACTGACTAAGCTTAGTCCTTGGTCCTCATACTTAACCGACATTGGCGAAGCGTGACGTAACAATGCAATAATAAAACGCTAGGCGAAGTCAGCTTTACCGGCAACCGGTAGTCATGACAAGTGACGACTGGAAATAAAATTATCCAATTCACTGAAGGCGTTACACAGACAATTACGGTAGGCTTACCATATTTCGGAAATGAAAAAAGAGGACACTTTTTCAGAAATTTGAGACAAGCAAAACTGGAGAAGAATTCTCAAAAACAGGTAAATTTCACCCGCTTCATGATCGGTTGACTAAAAAAAAGGTCTTCTTTTCGCTCAGAGCTCAAAAACACGTTTTTCACTCCACATCGCTAGGTGGATGACTAAAAAAAAAGGTCTTCTTTTCGCTCAGAGTTGAAATCACCACTTTCCCTCCAAAATACCCGCCGGAGCTTCACTTCTGCGCTAATTTGCGGCATATCACTCGCAATTTCCTCTAAATCTGACCTAAATTTGCAAAAAAGAGGACAAAATCTCAAAAAAGAGGACAAAAGGGCGTCCTCCGAGGACACTTTCAAAAAAGTCAAAAAAGAGGACAAATCCTCTTAAAAGAGGACGTATGGTAAGCCTAAATTACGGGTTCATGTTAATGGAAACTTTCAAGATTGTATAGAAACTCCTTCTGTCCACATACATGAGGATTGGTCAATTTCATAATGGTTGACTCCAATACATACAGATAAGAAGCAGATCTATATTTAGCAATCATTATTGTGCCCTCAACTCTCGATAAAGTGCACGATAGTCGCATATTCGTATCGCAGGAAGCCTAATAAGTAAATCTGAAATTGAAGAACCCGGACGAGGACGGGGCTCGTTCACTTTCGGACCAAAAACACATTTGCCCCGTAAGGATGTAGTGAGTTTGGGCCGAAAGTGAACGAGCCCCGCAGGTCCGTCTTTTAGTGGGTAGGTTGCAGTATTATATTAGGTCGATTGAAGCAGCTGGAAACGCAGTCACATAGTATGCAGTGAAAGAGTTTACCACAGTGATTTAACAATACCCTGCATCGTCGCAATAAGTTTTATCATACATGTAACATATGATCCATCAACACACGGCCGCCAGCACATGCATTTCACATCACGCGCTCACGGCCGCACAATTATGCCTCCACGGCCGCAGGTTGCCCACCCCTGCTCTAGGCCTTCGGGAACATAGAGAAATCTTGGTAAATTACATACCCCCCCAAATGTCAAAGTATGCCAATATCTCTCTAAGTACAATAGCCAGGGAAAAGTTATTGCGTGCAATCGATGTAACTTTCAGAGTTAGACACTCTGATACCGGAATTGTAGTTCTAGGCCTTCGGGAACATAGAGAAATCTTGGTAAATTTCATACCCCCCAAAATGTCAAAGTATGCCAATATCTCTCTAAGTACAATAGCCAGGGAAAAGTTATTGGGTGCAATCGATGTAACTTTTAAAGTTATATCATCTGATACCGGAATTGTAGCTCTAGGCCTTCGGGAACATAGAGAAATCTTGGTAAATTTCATACCCCCCAAAATGTCAAAGTATGCCAATATCTCTCTAAGTACAATAGCCAGGTAAAAGTTATTGCGTGCAATCAATGTAACTTTTAGAGTTATATCATCTGATACCGGAATTGTAGCTCTAGGCCTTCGGGAACATAGAGAAATCTTGGTAAATTACATACCCCCCAAAATGTCAAAGTATGCCAATATCTCTCTAAGTACAATAGCCAGGGAAAAGTTTTTGCGTGCAATCGATGTGACTTTTAGAGTTATATCATCTGATACCGGAATTGTAGCTCTAGGCCTTCGGGAACATAGAGAAATCTTGGTAAATTTCATACCCCCCAAAATGTCAAAGTATGCCAATATCTCTCTAAGTGCAATAACCAGGGAAAAGTTATTGCGTGCACTCGATGTAACTTTCAGAGTTATATCATCTGATACCGGAATTGTAGCTCTAGGCCAGAGGTGGGCAAGTTTTTCTGGCGTCCACGGCCGCCTTTCGAATACTTCGACGCCATACGGCCGCCAGCCATATGTGAGTTGACTAAAAAAATCTCAATCTTCCGTTTTGAATCCCGAAATACCCGTTAACGTTATTTGGGTTGATAAAGTCAACCATACCCATTGCTGTCGCGAATTCCGAAATCCACATTTCACGCCACTTTAGTGCAATCCACAAGCATAAAGACGCGATATAATTGCCTACGAAGACATTTGGCCGCCCTCGGAGGACATTTTAGCTGTGTTTAAAAACTTAATTTCTACTAATCTTATCATATCTAATAAATACCAAACATATTTTGAAACGAATATATTTAAGGAAAGTCTCTAACATTGAAATCAGTGACTTCCTTGATTTTGCATACGAGATGACAAACTTGCAAAATTGGGAACCTCACGCGACACCATAAGTCTTAGTTGCGACTCTAGGTTTCCGTTCAGTAAGCGAGTTCGGTACTCGTTTTTCAGGTATTTCATTTGCGAAAAGGCAGACTCGCACACGTAAGTGCTTCCGAAAATAACAAGAGTTTCTCTAGCCAATTCTCGCAAAAGTGGATATTCATGGGCCATTTTCCACGTGTCAATCAAATTCTCCTCGCACTTGAACTTTGTCACAAGCTGCTCATCATTCTTCAATTCCAACAGCTCCATCTGAAGGTGTGGCGGTGCACTTTCCGTTTCCACCAGGTGTGGAAAGTCAACAAGTCGTAATGTATGTGATATTTTTTGGAAATCTTTGAAACGATCTGCGAAATCCTGCAACACAGTATCAAAAATCCCCGAAAATAAAGTGATCGGAATCTTTTCTAACTTTATTTCGCAGCTGTCGATGAGAGACTTAAGTTGTGTAAAATGGAAAAAATCACGCTGCTGAATATGAAGTTTAAGGAGACGACATTTGTCACGAAAATCCGATACTTTTTTGTACATGGTGCATATCGTTGCTTCTTTTCCTTGTAGGCTTCGGTTTAAAATGTTAACATGGGACAGAAAATCCACAAGAAACGCCAAATATATGACAAAGCTCTCATTTTGTAAGGGGCAGTCTTTATTTTTTGTGGAATAAAATTCCAGTATTTCTTCTCGCAACTGTAGAACACGACGAGATGTGTCTCCTTGGGACAACCAACGTACTGCGGCGTGGTAGAGAATGTCTTCTGCCGACGTTTCGCGCTCTTGCAGATGTTCTTGAAATTGCCTATGATGAAGACCATTTGCACGAATGTACAAGATGATGCGATTGACGTCTTTCAGAGTGTCATTTAAGGCAACAGATTTGACACTCAGGGCTTCTTGGTGGATAATACAATGAAGGTTTGTGAGCTGGTTATTATCGTACTCTTTCGACACGAATTCTGAAAATCTTGTCACAAAGCCATTTGTGTTACCTATCATTGCAGGTGCTCCATCTGTACAAATACCGCGAAGATTTTTCAAGTCTAATCCATTGCGAATGCAAGCATTCTTAACAGCCCCAAATATGTCTTCACCACGAGTGTGGGTGGAGAGTGTTTCCATTGAGAGCAGATCTTCGCAGAACTCAAAATTTGGAGACAGAGAGCGAATGAAGATCAATAGTTGTGCAGAGTCCTTAATGTCAGTCGATTCGTCGATAGCCAGTGAAAATAAAGTTGCTTCCTCATTAACCTTTGTCTGTATGGAGATCGTCAACTGTTTGGCGATATCATCTTGCCGACGCTGAATTGTACGACGCGAGAGAGGAATTGGAGAATAATCAGTTTCCTTACCAGGATGAATGCACCTAACAACGTCCACGAGACATCGCTTATGTAGTTCGCCATCTGAATAAGGCTTTCCCGCTGCACCAAGATGATATGCGACTATATAAGACGCTTCGCACAACTTATTTTTCGACTGAATGAAAGCTGATATGCAAGATGTCTGCATTTGCACACTTTTCTTCAAACTTTCGAGACGACTTTTCCTCGACTCACCCACTATTTTTGCGTACTTGTGTGACACATGACGACGAAAATGCTGCCTTGCATTATCTCCTTTAGCAGTTTTGACCACTTGATTGCATATCAGACACATCATAGTATGGGCTGCCGTTTCTACCATAAAATAATCCAACTCCCATTTGATATTAAATGCCCTCTTCTCCTCTGTTACTGTTCTTTTTCGTTTTACTGACATATTGCGATGTAGACTAACTTTATAATGTAATTGGGCTATAAGGAAAAAGTTTTGTCTCAATGTATTATTCTCTTTCCGTTTGCTCAATACACCCAGACCCACTCAATGTTATCCGCTTACCAAGGCTTTTATAACTACGATTCAACCTATCGCAGTATCGCCAATAGGCCACTCACATTTGGACTTCGCGACAAGACTGACTAAGCTTAGTCCTTGGTCCTCATACTTAACCGACATTGGCGAAGCGTGACGTAACAATGCAATAATAAAACGCTAGGCGAAGTCAGCTTTACCGGCAACCGGTAGTCATGACAAGTGACGACTGGAAATAAAATTATCCAATTCACTGAAGGCGTTACACAGACAATTACGGTAGGCTTACCATATTTCGGAAATGAAAAAAGAGGACACTTTTTCAGAAATTTGAGACAAGCAAAACTGGAGAAGAATTCTCAAAAACAGGTAAATTTCACCCGCTTCATGATCGGTTGACTAAAAAAAAGGTCTTCTTTTCGCTCAGAGCTCAAAAACACGTTTTTCACTCCACATCGCTAGGTGGATGACTAAAAAAAAAGGTCTTCTTTTCGCTCAGAGTTGAAATCACCACTTTCCCTCCAAAATACCCGCCGGAGCTTCACTTCTGCGCTAATTTGCGGCATATCACTCGCAATTTCCTCTAAATCTGACCTAAATTTGCAAAAAAGAGGACAAAATCTCAAAAAAGAGGACAAAAGGGCGTCCTCCGAGGACACTTTCAAAAAAGTCAAAAAAGAGGACAAATCCTCTTAAAAGAGGACGTATGGTAAGCCTAAATTACGGGTTCATGTTAATGGAAACTTTCAAGATTGTATAGAAACTCCTTCTGTCCACATACATGAGGATTGGTCAATTTCATAATGGTTGACTCCAATACATACAGATAAGAAGCAGATCTATATTTAGCAATCATTATTGTGCCCTCAACTCTCGATAAAGTGCACGATAGTCGCATATTCGTATCGCAGGAAGCCTAATAAGTAAATCTGAAATTGAAGAACCCGGACGAGGACGGGGCTCGTTCACTTTCGGACCAAAAACACATTTGCCCCGTAAGGATGTAGTGAGTTTGGGCCGAAAGTGAACGAGCCCCGCAGGTCCGTCTTTTAGTGGGTAGGTTGCAGTATTATATTAGGTCGATTGAAGCAGCTGGAAACGCAGTCACATAGTATGCAGTGAAAGAGTTTACCACAGTGATTTAACAATACCCTGCATCGTCGCAATAAGTTTTATCATACATGTAACATATGATCCATCAACACACGGCCGCCAGCACATGCATTTCACATCACGCGCTCACGGCCGCACAATTATGCCTCCACGGCCGCAGGTTGCCCACCCCTGCTCTAGGCCTTCGGGAACATAGAGAAATCTTGGTAAATTACATACCCCCCCAAATGTCAAAGTATGCCAATATCTCTCTAAGTACAATAGCCAGGGAAAAGTTATTGCGTGCAATCGATGTAACTTTCAGAGTTAGACACTCTGATACCGGAATTGTAGTTCTAGGCCTTCGGGAACATAGAGAAATCTTGGTAAATTTCATACCCCCCAAAATGTCAAAGTATGCCAATATCTCTCTAAGTACAATAGCCAGGGAAAAGTTATTGGGTGCAATCGATGTAACTTTTAAAGTTATATCATCTGATACCGGAATTGTAGCTCTAGGCCTTCGGGAACATAGAGAAATCTTGGTAAATTTCATACCCCCCAAAATGTCAAAGTATGCCAATATCTCTCTAAGTACAATAGCCAGGTAAAAGTTATTGCGTGCAATCAATGTAACTTTTAGAGTTATATCATCTGATACCGGAATTGTAGCTCTAGGCCTTCGGGAACATAGAGAAATCTTGGTAAATTACATACCCCCCAAAATGTCAAAGTATGCCAATATCTCTCTAAGTACAATAGCCAGGGAAAAGTTTTTGCGTGCAATCGATGTGACTTTTAGAGTTATATCATCTGATACCGGAATTGTAGCTCTAGGCCTTCGGGAACATAGAGAAATCTTGGTAAATTTCATACCCCCCAAAATGTCAAAGTATGCCAATATCTCTCTAAGTGCAATAACCAGGGAAAAGTTATTGCGTGCACTCGATGTAACTTTCAGAGTTATATCATCTGATACCGGAATTGTAGCTCTAGGCCAGAGGTGGGCAAGTTTTTCTGGCGTCCACGGCCGCCTTTCGAATACTTCGACGCCATACGGCCGCCAGCCATATGTGAGTTGACTAAAAAAATCTCAATCTTCCGTTTTGAATCCCGAAATACCCGTTAACGTTATTTGGGTTGATAAAGTCAACCATACCCATTGCTGTCGCGAATTCCGAAATCCACATTTCACGCCACTTTAGTGCAATCCACAAGCATAAAGACGCGATATAATTGCCTACGAAGACATTTGGCCGCCCTCGGAGGACATTTTAGCTGTGTTTAAAAACTTAATTTCTACTAATCTTATCATATCTAATAAATACCAAACATATTTTGAAACGAATATATTTAAGGAAAGTCTCTAACATTGAAATCAGTGACTTCCTTGATTTTGCATACGAGATGACAAACTTGCAAAATTGGGAACCTCACGCGACACCATAAGTCTTAGTTGCGACTCTAGGTTTCCGTTCAGTAAGCGAGTTCGGTACTCGTTTTTCAGGTATTTCATTTGCGAAAAGGCAGACTCGCACACGTAAGTGCTTCCGAAAATAACAAGAGTTTCTCTAGCCAATTCTCGCAAAAGTGGATATTCATGGGCCATTTTCCACGTGTCAATCAAATTCTCCTCGCACTTGAACTTTGTCACAAGCTGCTCATCATTCTTCAATTCCAACAGCTCCATCTGAAGGTGTGGCGGTGCACTTTCCGTTTCCACCAGGTGTGGAAAGTCAACAAGTCGTAATGTATGTGATATTTTTTGGAAATCTTTGAAACGATCTGCGAAATCCTGCAACACAGTATCAAAAATCCCCGAAAATAAAGTGATCGGAATCTTTTCTAACTTTATTTCGCAGCTGTCGATGAGAGACTTAAGTTGTGTAAAATGGAAAAAATCACGCTGCTGAATATGAAGTTTAAGGAGACGACATTTGTCACGAAAATCCGATACTTTTTTGTACATGGTGCATATCGTTGCTTCTTTTCCTTGTAGGCTTCGGTTTAAAATGTTAACATGGGACAGAAAATCCACAAGAAACGCCAAATATATGACAAAGCTCTCATTTTGTAAGGGGCAGTCTTTATTTTTTGTGGAATAAAATTCCAGTATTTCTTCTCGCAACTGTAGAACACGACGAGATGTGTCTCCTTGGGACAACCAACGTACTGCGGCGTGGTAGAGAATGTCTTCTGCCGACGTTTCGCGCTCTTGCAGATGTTCTTGAAATTGCCTATGATGAAGACCATTTGCACGAATGTACAAGATGATGCGATTGACGTCTTTCAGAGTGTCATTTAAGGCAACAGATTTGACACTCAGGGCTTCTTGGTGGATAATACAATGAAGGTTTGTGAGCTGGTTATTATCGTACTCTTTCGACACGAATTCTGAAAATCTTGTCACAAAGCCATTTGTGTTACCTATCATTGCAGGTGCTCCATCTGTACAAATACCGCGAAGATTTTTCAAGTCTAATCCATTGCGAATGCAAGCATTCTTAACAGCCCCAAATATGTCTTCACCACGAGTGTGGGTGGAGAGTGTTTCCATTGAGAGCAGATCTTCGCAGAACTCAAAATTTGGAGACAGAGAGCGAATGAAGATCAATAGTTGTGCAGAGTCCTTAATGTCAGTCGATTCGTCGATAGCCAGTGAAAATAAAGTTGCTTCCTCATTAACCTTTGTCTGTATGGAGATCGTCAACTGTTTGGCGATATCATCTTGCCGACGCTGAATTGTACGACGCGAGAGAGGAATTGGAGAATAATCAGTTTCCTTACCAGGATGAATGCACCTAACAACGTCCACGAGACATCGCTTATGTAGTTCGCCATCTGAATAAGGCTTTCCCGCTGCACCAAGATGATATGCGACTATATAAGACGCTTCGCACAACTTATTTTTCGACTGAATGAAAGCTGATATGCAAGATGTCTGCATTTGCACACTTTTCTTCAAACTTTCGAGACGACTTTTCCTCGACTCACCCACTATTTTTGCGTACTTGTGTGACACATGACGACGAAAATGCTGCCTTGCATTATCTCCTTTAGCAGTTTTGACCACTTGATTGCATATCAGACACATCATAGTATGGGCTGCCGTTTCTACCATAAAATAATCCAACTCCCATTTGATATTAAATGCCCTCTTCTCCTCTGTTACTGTTCTTTTTCGTTTTACTGACATATTGCGATGTAGACTAACTTTATAATGTAATTGGGCTATAAGGAAAAAGTTTTGTCTCAATGTATTATTCTCTTTCCGTTTGCTCAATACACCCAGACCCACTCAATGTTATCCGCTTACCAAGGCTTTTATAACTACGATTCAACCTATCGCAGTATCGCCAATAGGCCACTCACATTTGGACTTCGCGACAAGACTGACTAAGCTTAGTCCTTGGTCCTCATACTTAACCGACATTGGCGAAGCGTGACGTAACAATGCAATAATAAAACGCTAGGCGAAGTCAGCTTTACCGGCAACCGGTAGTCATGACAAGTGACGACTGGAAATAAAATTATCCAATTCACTGAAGGCGTTACACAGACAATTACGGTAGGCTTACCATATTTCGGAAATGAAAAAAGAGGACACTTTTTCAGAAATTTGAGACAAGCAAAACTGGAGAAGAATTCTCAAAAACAGGTAAATTTCACCCGCTTCATGATCGGTTGACTAAAAAAAAGGTCTTCTTTTCGCTCAGAGCTCAAAAACACGTTTTTCACTCCACATCGCTAGGTGGATGACTAAAAAAAAAGGTCTTCTTTTCGCTCAGAGTTGAAATCACCACTTTCCCTCCAAAATACCCGCCGGAGCTTCACTTCTGCGCTAATTTGCGGCATATCACTCGCAATTTCCTCTAAATCTGACCTAAATTTGCAAAAAAGAGGACAAAATCTCAAAAAAGAGGACAAAAGGGCGTCCTCCGAGGACACTTTCAAAAAAGTCAAAAAAGAGGACAAATCCTCTTAAAAGAGGACGTATGGTAAGCCTAAATTACGGGTTCATGTTAATGGAAACTTTCAAGATTGTATAGAAACTCCTTCTGTCCACATACATGAGGATTGGTCAATTTCATAATGGTTGACTCCAATACATACAGATAAGAAGCAGATCTATATTTAGCAATCATTATTGTGCCCTCAACTCTCGATAAAGTGCACGATAGTCGCATATTCGTATCGCAGGAAGCCTAATAAGTAAATCTGAAATTGAAGAACCCGGACGAGGACGGGGCTCGTTCACTTTCGGACCAAAAACACATTTGCCCCGTAAGGATGTAGTGAGTTTGGGCCGAAAGTGAACGAGCCCCGCAGGTCCGTCTTTTAGTGGGTAGGTTGCAGTATTATATTAGGTCGATTGAAGCAGCTGGAAACGCAGTCACATAGTATGCAGTGAAAGAGTTTACCACAGTGATTTAACAATACCCTGCATCGTCGCAATAAGTTTTATCATACATGTAACATATGATCCATCAACACACGGCCGCCAGCACATGCATTTCACATCACGCGCTCACGGCCGCACAATTATGCCTCCACGGCCGCAGGTTGCCCACCCCTGCTCTAGGCCTTCGGGAACATAGAGAAATCTTGGTAAATTACATACCCCCCCAAATGTCAAAGTATGCCAATATCTCTCTAAGTACAATAGCCAGGGAAAAGTTATTGCGTGCAATCGATGTAACTTTCAGAGTTAGACACTCTGATACCGGAATTGTAGTTCTAGGCCTTCGGGAACATAGAGAAATCTTGGTAAATTTCATACCCCCCAAAATGTCAAAGTATGCCAATATCTCTCTAAGTACAATAGCCAGGGAAAAGTTATTGGGTGCAATCGATGTAACTTTTAAAGTTATATCATCTGATACCGGAATTGTAGCTCTAGGCCTTCGGGAACATAGAGAAATCTTGGTAAATTTCATACCCCCCAAAATGTCAAAGTATGCCAATATCTCTCTAAGTACAATAGCCAGGTAAAAGTTATTGCGTGCAATCAATGTAACTTTTAGAGTTATATCATCTGATACCGGAATTGTAGCTCTAGGCCTTCGGGAACATAGAGAAATCTTGGTAAATTACATACCCCCCAAAATGTCAAAGTATGCCAATATCTCTCTAAGTACAATAGCCAGGGAAAAGTTTTTGCGTGCAATCGATGTGACTTTTAGAGTTATATCATCTGATACCGGAATTGTAGCTCTAGGCCTTCGGGAACATAGAGAAATCTTGGTAAATTTCATACCCCCCAAAATGTCAAAGTATGCCAATATCTCTCTAAGTGCAATAACCAGGGAAAAGTTATTGCGTGCACTCGATGTAACTTTCAGAGTTATATCATCTGATACCGGAATTGTAGCTCTAGGCCAGAGGTGGGCAAGTTTTTCTGGCGTCCACGGCCGCCTTTCGAATACTTCGACGCCATACGGCCGCCAGCCATATGTGAGTTGACTAAAAAAATCTCAATCTTCCGTTTTGAATCCCGAAATACCCGTTAACGTTATTTGGGTTGATAAAGTCAACCATACCCATTGCTGTCGCGAATTCCGAAATCCACATTTCACGCCACTTTAGTGCAATCCACAAGCATAAAGACGCGATATAATTGCCTACGAAGACATTTGGCCGCCCTCGGAGGACATTTTAGCTGTGTTTAAAAACTTAATTTCTACTAATCTTATCATATCTAATAAATACCAAACATATTTTGAAACGAATATATTTAAGGAAAGTCTCTAACATTGAAATCAGTGACTTCCTTGATTTTGCATACGAGATGACAAACTTGCAAAATTGGGAACCTCACGCGACACCATAAGTCTTAGTTGCGACTCTAGGTTTCCGTTCAGTAAGCGAGTTCGGTACTCGTTTTTCAGGTATTTCATTTGCGAAAAGGCAGACTCGCACACGTAAGTGCTTCCGAAAATAACAAGAGTTTCTCTAGCCAATTCTCGCAAAAGTGGATATTCATGGGCCATTTTCCACGTGTCAATCAAATTCTCCTCGCACTTGAACTTTGTCACAAGCTGCTCATCATTCTTCAATTCCAACAGCTCCATCTGAAGGTGTGGCGGTGCACTTTCCGTTTCCACCAGGTGTGGAAAGTCAACAAGTCGTAATGTATGTGATATTTTTTGGAAATCTTTGAAACGATCTGCGAAATCCTGCAACACAGTATCAAAAATCCCCGAAAATAAAGTGATCGGAATCTTTTCTAACTTTATTTCGCAGCTGTCGATGAGAGACTTAAGTTGTGTAAAATGGAAAAAATCACGCTGCTGAATATGAAGTTTAAGGAGACGACATTTGTCACGAAAATCCGATACTTTTTTGTACATGGTGCATATCGTTGCTTCTTTTCCTTGTAGGCTTCGGTTTAAAATGTTAACATGGGACAGAAAATCCACAAGAAACGCCAAATATATGACAAAGCTCTCATTTTGTAAGGGGCAGTCTTTATTTTTTGTGGAATAAAATTCCAGTATTTCTTCTCGCAACTGTAGAACACGACGAGATGTGTCTCCTTGGGACAACCAACGTACTGCGGCGTGGTAGAGAATGTCTTCTGCCGACGTTTCGCGCTCTTGCAGATGTTCTTGAAATTGCCTATGATGAAGACCATTTGCACGAATGTACAAGATGATGCGATTGACGTCTTTCAGAGTGTCATTTAAGGCAACAGATTTGACACTCAGGGCTTCTTGGTGGATAATACAATGAAGGTTTGTGAGCTGGTTATTATCGTACTCTTTCGACACGAATTCTGAAAATCTTGTCACAAAGCCATTTGTGTTACCTATCATTGCAGGTGCTCCATCTGTACAAATACCGCGAAGATTTTTCAAGTCTAATCCATTGCGAATGCAAGCATTCTTAACAGCCCCAAATATGTCTTCACCACGAGTGTGGGTGGAGAGTGTTTCCATTGAGAGCAGATCTTCGCAGAACTCAAAATTTGGAGACAGAGAGCGAATGAAGATCAATAGTTGTGCAGAGTCCTTAATGTCAGTCGATTCGTCGATAGCCAGTGAAAATAAAGTTGCTTCCTCATTAACCTTTGTCTGTATGGAGATCGTCAACTGTTTGGCGATATCATCTTGCCGACGCTGAATTGTACGACGCGAGAGAGGAATTGGAGAATAATCAGTTTCCTTACCAGGATGAATGCACCTAACAACGTCCACGAGACATCGCTTATGTAGTTCGCCATCTGAATAAGGCTTTCCCGCTGCACCAAGATGATATGCGACTATATAAGACGCTTCGCACAACTTATTTTTCGACTGAATGAAAGCTGATATGCAAGATGTCTGCATTTGCACACTTTTCTTCAAACTTTCGAGACGACTTTTCCTCGACTCACCCACTATTTTTGCGTACTTGTGTGACACATGACGACGAAAATGCTGCCTTGCATTATCTCCTTTAGCAGTTTTGACCACTTGATTGCATATCAGACACATCATAGTATGGGCTGCCGTTTCTACCATAAAATAATCCAACTCCCATTTGATATTAAATGCCCTCTTCTCCTCTGTTACTGTTCTTTTTCGTTTTACTGACATATTGCGATGTAGACTAACTTTATAATGTAATTGGGCTATAAGGAAAAAGTTTTGTCTCAATGTATTATTCTCTTTCCGTTTGCTCAATACACCCAGACCCACTCAATGTTATCCGCTTACCAAGGCTTTTATAACTACGATTCAACCTATCGCAGTATCGCCAATAGGCCACTCACATTTGGACTTCGCGACAAGACTGACTAAGCTTAGTCCTTGGTCCTCATACTTAACCGACATTGGCGAAGCGTGACGTAACAATGCAATAATAAAACGCTAGGCGAAGTCAGCTTTACCGGCAACCGGTAGTCATGACAAGTGACGACTGGAAATAAAATTATCCAATTCACTGAAGGCGTTACACAGACAATTACGGTAGGCTTACCATATTTCGGAAATGAAAAAAGAGGACACTTTTTCAGAAATTTGAGACAAGCAAAACTGGAGAAGAATTCTCAAAAACAGGTAAATTTCACCCGCTTCATGATCGGTTGACTAAAAAAAAGGTCTTCTTTTCGCTCAGAGCTCAAAAACACGTTTTTCACTCCACATCGCTAGGTGGATGACTAAAAAAAAAGGTCTTCTTTTCGCTCAGAGTTGAAATCACCACTTTCCCTCCAAAATACCCGCCGGAGCTTCACTTCTGCGCTAATTTGCGGCATATCACTCGCAATTTCCTCTAAATCTGACCTAAATTTGCAAAAAAGAGGACAAAATCTCAAAAAAGAGGACAAAAGGGCGTCCTCCGAGGACACTTTCAAAAAAGTCAAAAAAGAGGACAAATCCTCTTAAAAGAGGACGTATGGTAAGCCTAAATTACGGGTTCATGTTAATGGAAACTTTCAAGATTGTATAGAAACTCCTTCTGTCCACATACATGAGGATTGGTCAATTTCATAATGGTTGACTCCAATACATACAGATAAGAAGCAGATCTATATTTAGCAATCATTATTGTGCCCTCAACTCTCGATAAAGTGCACGATAGTCGCATATTCGTATCGCAGGAAGCCTAATAAGTAAATCTGAAATTGAAGAACCCGGACGAGGACGGGGCTCGTTCACTTTCGGACCAAAAACACATTTGCCCCGTAAGGATGTAGTGAGTTTGGGCCGAAAGTGAACGAGCCCCGCAGGTCCGTCTTTTAGTGGGTAGGTTGCAGTATTATATTAGGTCGATTGAAGCAGCTGGAAACGCAGTCACATAGTATGCAGTGAAAGAGTTTACCACAGTGATTTAACAATACCCTGCATCGTCGCAATAAGTTTTATCATACATGTAACATATGATCCATCAACACACGGCCGCCAGCACATGCATTTCACATCACGCGCTCACGGCCGCACAATTATGCCTCCACGGCCGCAGGTTGCCCACCCCTGCTCTAGGCCTTCGGGAACATAGAGAAATCTTGGTAAATTACATACCCCCCCAAATGTCAAAGTATGCCAATATCTCTCTAAGTACAATAGCCAGGGAAAAGTTATTGCGTGCAATCGATGTAACTTTCAGAGTTAGACACTCTGATACCGGAATTGTAGTTCTAGGCCTTCGGGAACATAGAGAAATCTTGGTAAATTTCATACCCCCCAAAATGTCAAAGTATGCCAATATCTCTCTAAGTACAATAGCCAGGGAAAAGTTATTGGGTGCAATCGATGTAACTTTTAAAGTTATATCATCTGATACCGGAATTGTAGCTCTAGGCCTTCGGGAACATAGAGAAATCTTGGTAAATTTCATACCCCCCAAAATGTCAAAGTATGCCAATATCTCTCTAAGTACAATAGCCAGGTAAAAGTTATTGCGTGCAATCAATGTAACTTTTAGAGTTATATCATCTGATACCGGAATTGTAGCTCTAGGCCTTCGGGAACATAGAGAAATCTTGGTAAATTACATACCCCCCAAAATGTCAAAGTATGCCAATATCTCTCTAAGTACAATAGCCAGGGAAAAGTTTTTGCGTGCAATCGATGTGACTTTTAGAGTTATATCATCTGATACCGGAATTGTAGCTCTAGGCCTTCGGGAACATAGAGAAATCTTGGTAAATTTCATACCCCCCAAAATGTCAAAGTATGCCAATATCTCTCTAAGTGCAATAACCAGGGAAAAGTTATTGCGTGCACTCGATGTAACTTTCAGAGTTATATCATCTGATACCGGAATTGTAGCTCTAGGCCAGAGGTGGGCAAGTTTTTCTGGCGTCCACGGCCGCCTTTCGAATACTTCGACGCCATACGGCCGCCAGCCATATGTGAGTTGACTAAAAAAATCTCAATCTTCCGTTTTGAATCCCGAAATACCCGTTAACGTTATTTGGGTTGATAAAGTCAACCATACCCATTGCTGTCGCGAATTCCGAAATCCACATTTCACGCCACTTTAGTGCAATCCACAAGCATAAAGACGCGATATAATTGCCTACGAAGACATTTGGCCGCCCTCGGAGGACATTTTAGCTGTGTTTAAAAACTTAATTTCTACTAATCTTATCATATCTAATAAATACCAAACATATTTTGAAACGAATATATTTAAGGAAAGTCTCTAACATTGAAATCAGTGACTTCCTTGATTTTGCATACGAGATGACAAACTTGCAAAATTGGGAACCTCACGCGACACCATAAGTCTTAGTTGCGACTCTAGGTTTCCGTTCAGTAAGCGAGTTCGGTACTCGTTTTTCAGGTATTTCATTTGCGAAAAGGCAGACTCGCACACGTAAGTGCTTCCGAAAATAACAAGAGTTTCTCTAGCCAATTCTCGCAAAAGTGGATATTCATGGGCCATTTTCCACGTGTCAATCAAATTCTCCTCGCACTTGAACTTTGTCACAAGCTGCTCATCATTCTTCAATTCCAACAGCTCCATCTGAAGGTGTGGCGGTGCACTTTCCGTTTCCACCAGGTGTGGAAAGTCAACAAGTCGTAATGTATGTGATATTTTTTGGAAATCTTTGAAACGATCTGCGAAATCCTGCAACACAGTATCAAAAATCCCCGAAAATAAAGTGATCGGAATCTTTTCTAACTTTATTTCGCAGCTGTCGATGAGAGACTTAAGTTGTGTAAAATGGAAAAAATCACGCTGCTGAATATGAAGTTTAAGGAGACGACATTTGTCACGAAAATCCGATACTTTTTTGTACATGGTGCATATCGTTGCTTCTTTTCCTTGTAGGCTTCGGTTTAAAATGTTAACATGGGACAGAAAATCCACAAGAAACGCCAAATATATGACAAAGCTCTCATTTTGTAAGGGGCAGTCTTTATTTTTTGTGGAATAAAATTCCAGTATTTCTTCTCGCAACTGTAGAACACGACGAGATGTGTCTCCTTGGGACAACCAACGTACTGCGGCGTGGTAGAGAATGTCTTCTGCCGACGTTTCGCGCTCTTGCAGATGTTCTTGAAATTGCCTATGATGAAGACCATTTGCACGAATGTACAAGATGATGCGATTGACGTCTTTCAGAGTGTCATTTAAGGCAACAGATTTGACACTCAGGGCTTCTTGGTGGATAATACAATGAAGGTTTGTGAGCTGGTTATTATCGTACTCTTTCGACACGAATTCTGAAAATCTTGTCACAAAGCCATTTGTGTTACCTATCATTGCAGGTGCTCCATCTGTACAAATACCGCGAAGATTTTTCAAGTCTAATCCATTGCGAATGCAAGCATTCTTAACAGCCCCAAATATGTCTTCACCACGAGTGTGGGTGGAGAGTGTTTCCATTGAGAGCAGATCTTCGCAGAACTCAAAATTTGGAGACAGAGAGCGAATGAAGATCAATAGTTGTGCAGAGTCCTTAATGTCAGTCGATTCGTCGATAGCCAGTGAAAATAAAGTTGCTTCCTCATTAACCTTTGTCTGTATGGAGATCGTCAACTGTTTGGCGATATCATCTTGCCGACGCTGAATTGTACGACGCGAGAGAGGAATTGGAGAATAATCAGTTTCCTTACCAGGATGAATGCACCTAACAACGTCCACGAGACATCGCTTATGTAGTTCGCCATCTGAATAAGGCTTTCCCGCTGCACCAAGATGATATGCGACTATATAAGACGCTTCGCACAACTTATTTTTCGACTGAATGAAAGCTGATATGCAAGATGTCTGCATTTGCACACTTTTCTTCAAACTTTCGAGACGACTTTTCCTCGACTCACCCACTATTTTTGCGTACTTGTGTGACACATGACGACGAAAATGCTGCCTTGCATTATCTCCTTTAGCAGTTTTGACCACTTGATTGCATATCAGACACATCATAGTATGGGCTGCCGTTTCTACCATAAAATAATCCAACTCCCATTTGATATTAAATGCCCTCTTCTCCTCTGTTACTGTTCTTTTTCGTTTTACTGACATATTGCGATGTAGACTAACTTTATAATGTAATTGGGCTATAAGGAAAAAGTTTTGTCTCAATGTATTATTCTCTTTCCGTTTGCTCAATACACCCAGACCCACTCAATGTTATCCGCTTACCAAGGCTTTTATAACTACGATTCAACCTATCGCAGTATCGCCAATAGGCCACTCACATTTGGACTTCGCGACAAGACTGACTAAGCTTAGTCCTTGGTCCTCATACTTAACCGACATTGGCGAAGCGTGACGTAACAATGCAATAATAAAACGCTAGGCGAAGTCAGCTTTACCGGCAACCGGTAGTCATGACAAGTGACGACTGGAAATAAAATTATCCAATTCACTGAAGGCGTTACACAGACAATTACGGTAGGCTTACCATATTTCGGAAATGAAAAAAGAGGACACTTTTTCAGAAATTTGAGACAAGCAAAACTGGAGAAGAATTCTCAAAAACAGGTAAATTTCACCCGCTTCATGATCGGTTGACTAAAAAAAAGGTCTTCTTTTCGCTCAGAGCTCAAAAACACGTTTTTCACTCCACATCGCTAGGTGGATGACTAAAAAAAAAGGTCTTCTTTTCGCTCAGAGTTGAAATCACCACTTTCCCTCCAAAATACCCGCCGGAGCTTCACTTCTGCGCTAATTTGCGGCATATCACTCGCAATTTCCTCTAAATCTGACCTAAATTTGCAAAAAAGAGGACAAAATCTCAAAAAAGAGGACAAAAGGGCGTCCTCCGAGGACACTTTCAAAAAAGTCAAAAAAGAGGACAAATCCTCTTAAAAGAGGACGTATGGTAAGCCTAAATTACGGGTTCATGTTAATGGAAACTTTCAAGATTGTATAGAAACTCCTTCTGTCCACATACATGAGGATTGGTCAATTTCATAATGGTTGACTCCAATACATACAGATAAGAAGCAGATCTATATTTAGCAATCATTATTGTGCCCTCAACTCTCGATAAAGTGCACGATAGTCGCATATTCGTATCGCAGGAAGCCTAATAAGTAAATCTGAAATTGAAGAACCCGGACGAGGACGGGGCTCGTTCACTTTCGGACCAAAAACACATTTGCCCCGTAAGGATGTAGTGAGTTTGGGCCGAAAGTGAACGAGCCCCGCAGGTCCGTCTTTTAGTGGGTAGGTTGCAGTATTATATTAGGTCGATTGAAGCAGCTGGAAACGCAGTCACATAGTATGCAGTGAAAGAGTTTACCACAGTGATTTAACAATACCCTGCATCGTCGCAATAAGTTTTATCATACATGTAACATATGATCCATCAACACACGGCCGCCAGCACATGCATTTCACATCACGCGCTCACGGCCGCACAATTATGCCTCCACGGCCGCAGGTTGCCCACCCCTGCTCTAGGCCTTCGGGAACATAGAGAAATCTTGGTAAATTACATACCCCCCCAAATGTCAAAGTATGCCAATATCTCTCTAAGTACAATAGCCAGGGAAAAGTTATTGCGTGCAATCGATGTAACTTTCAGAGTTAGACACTCTGATACCGGAATTGTAGTTCTAGGCCTTCGGGAACATAGAGAAATCTTGGTAAATTTCATACCCCCCAAAATGTCAAAGTATGCCAATATCTCTCTAAGTACAATAGCCAGGGAAAAGTTATTGGGTGCAATCGATGTAACTTTTAAAGTTATATCATCTGATACCGGAATTGTAGCTCTAGGCCTTCGGGAACATAGAGAAATCTTGGTAAATTTCATACCCCCCAAAATGTCAAAGTATGCCAATATCTCTCTAAGTACAATAGCCAGGTAAAAGTTATTGCGTGCAATCAATGTAACTTTTAGAGTTATATCATCTGATACCGGAATTGTAGCTCTAGGCCTTCGGGAACATAGAGAAATCTTGGTAAATTACATACCCCCCAAAATGTCAAAGTATGCCAATATCTCTCTAAGTACAATAGCCAGGGAAAAGTTTTTGCGTGCAATCGATGTGACTTTTAGAGTTATATCATCTGATACCGGAATTGTAGCTCTAGGCCTTCGGGAACATAGAGAAATCTTGGTAAATTTCATACCCCCCAAAATGTCAAAGTATGCCAATATCTCTCTAAGTGCAATAACCAGGGAAAAGTTATTGCGTGCACTCGATGTAACTTTCAGAGTTATATCATCTGATACCGGAATTGTAGCTCTAGGCCAGAGGTGGGCAAGTTTTTCTGGCGTCCACGGCCGCCTTTCGAATACTTCGACGCCATACGGCCGCCAGCCATATGTGAGTTGACTAAAAAAATCTCAATCTTCCGTTTTGAATCCCGAAATACCCGTTAACGTTATTTGGGTTGATAAAGTCAACCATACCCATTGCTGTCGCGAATTCCGAAATCCACATTTCACGCCACTTTAGTGCAATCCACAAGCATAAAGACGCGATATAATTGCCTACGAAGACATTTGGCCGCCCTCGGAGGACATTTTAGCTGTGTTTAAAAACTTAATTTCTACTAATCTTATCATATCTAATAAATACCAAACATATTTTGAAACGAATATATTTAAGGAAAGTCTCTAACATTGAAATCAGTGACTTCCTTGATTTTGCATACGAGATGACAAACTTGCAAAATTGGGAACCTCACGCGACACCATAAGTCTTAGTTGCGACTCTAGGTTTCCGTTCAGTAAGCGAGTTCGGTACTCGTTTTTCAGGTATTTCATTTGCGAAAAGGCAGACTCGCACACGTAAGTGCTTCCGAAAATAACAAGAGTTTCTCTAGCCAATTCTCGCAAAAGTGGATATTCATGGGCCATTTTCCACGTGTCAATCAAATTCTCCTCGCACTTGAACTTTGTCACAAGCTGCTCATCATTCTTCAATTCCAACAGCTCCATCTGAAGGTGTGGCGGTGCACTTTCCGTTTCCACCAGGTGTGGAAAGTCAACAAGTCGTAATGTATGTGATATTTTTTGGAAATCTTTGAAACGATCTGCGAAATCCTGCAACACAGTATCAAAAATCCCCGAAAATAAAGTGATCGGAATCTTTTCTAACTTTATTTCGCAGCTGTCGATGAGAGACTTAAGTTGTGTAAAATGGAAAAAATCACGCTGCTGAATATGAAGTTTAAGGAGACGACATTTGTCACGAAAATCCGATACTTTTTTGTACATGGTGCATATCGTTGCTTCTTTTCCTTGTAGGCTTCGGTTTAAAATGTTAACATGGGACAGAAAATCCACAAGAAACGCCAAATATATGACAAAGCTCTCATTTTGTAAGGGGCAGTCTTTATTTTTTGTGGAATAAAATTCCAGTATTTCTTCTCGCAACTGTAGAACACGACGAGATGTGTCTCCTTGGGACAACCAACGTACTGCGGCGTGGTAGAGAATGTCTTCTGCCGACGTTTCGCGCTCTTGCAGATGTTCTTGAAATTGCCTATGATGAAGACCATTTGCACGAATGTACAAGATGATGCGATTGACGTCTTTCAGAGTGTCATTTAAGGCAACAGATTTGACACTCAGGGCTTCTTGGTGGATAATACAATGAAGGTTTGTGAGCTGGTTATTATCGTACTCTTTCGACACGAATTCTGAAAATCTTGTCACAAAGCCATTTGTGTTACCTATCATTGCAGGTGCTCCATCTGTACAAATACCGCGAAGATTTTTCAAGTCTAATCCATTGCGAATGCAAGCATTCTTAACAGCCCCAAATATGTCTTCACCACGAGTGTGGGTGGAGAGTGTTTCCATTGAGAGCAGATCTTCGCAGAACTCAAAATTTGGAGACAGAGAGCGAATGAAGATCAATAGTTGTGCAGAGTCCTTAATGTCAGTCGATTCGTCGATAGCCAGTGAAAATAAAGTTGCTTCCTCATTAACCTTTGTCTGTATGGAGATCGTCAACTGTTTGGCGATATCATCTTGCCGACGCTGAATTGTACGACGCGAGAGAGGAATTGGAGAATAATCAGTTTCCTTACCAGGATGAATGCACCTAACAACGTCCACGAGACATCGCTTATGTAGTTCGCCATCTGAATAAGGCTTTCCCGCTGCACCAAGATGATATGCGACTATATAAGACGCTTCGCACAACTTATTTTTCGACTGAATGAAAGCTGATATGCAAGATGTCTGCATTTGCACACTTTTCTTCAAACTTTCGAGACGACTTTTCCTCGACTCACCCACTATTTTTGCGTACTTGTGTGACACATGACGACGAAAATGCTGCCTTGCATTATCTCCTTTAGCAGTTTTGACCACTTGATTGCATATCAGACACATCATAGTATGGGCTGCCGTTTCTACCATAAAATAATCCAACTCCCATTTGATATTAAATGCCCTCTTCTCCTCTGTTACTGTTCTTTTTCGTTTTACTGACATATTGCGATGTAGACTAACTTTATAATGTAATTGGGCTATAAGGAAAAAGTTTTGTCTCAATGTATTATTCTCTTTCCGTTTGCTCAATACACCCAGACCCACTCAATGTTATCCGCTTACCAAGGCTTTTATAACTACGATTCAACCTATCGCAGTATCGCCAATAGGCCACTCACATTTGGACTTCGCGACAAGACTGACTAAGCTTAGTCCTTGGTCCTCATACTTAACCGACATTGGCGAAGCGTGACGTAACAATGCAATAATAAAACGCTAGGCGAAGTCAGCTTTACCGGCAACCGGTAGTCATGACAAGTGACGACTGGAAATAAAATTATCCAATTCACTGAAGGCGTTACACAGACAATTACGGTAGGCTTACCATATTTCGGAAATGAAAAAAGAGGACACTTTTTCAGAAATTTGAGACAAGCAAAACTGGAGAAGAATTCTCAAAAACAGGTAAATTTCACCCGCTTCATGATCGGTTGACTAAAAAAAAGGTCTTCTTTTCGCTCAGAGCTCAAAAACACGTTTTTCACTCCACATCGCTAGGTGGATGACTAAAAAAAAAGGTCTTCTTTTCGCTCAGAGTTGAAATCACCACTTTCCCTCCAAAATACCCGCCGGAGCTTCACTTCTGCGCTAATTTGCGGCATATCACTCGCAATTTCCTCTAAATCTGACCTAAATTTGCAAAAAAGAGGACAAAATCTCAAAAAAGAGGACAAAAGGGCGTCCTCCGAGGACACTTTCAAAAAAGTCAAAAAAGAGGACAAATCCTCTTAAAAGAGGACGTATGGTAAGCCTAAATTACGGGTTCATGTTAATGGAAACTTTCAAGATTGTATAGAAACTCCTTCTGTCCACATACATGAGGATTGGTCAATTTCATAATGGTTGACTCCAATACATACAGATAAGAAGCAGATCTATATTTAGCAATCATTATTGTGCCCTCAACTCTCGATAAAGTGCACGATAGTCGCATATTCGTATCGCAGGAAGCCTAATAAGTAAATCTGAAATTGAAGAACCCGGACGAGGACGGGGCTCGTTCACTTTCGGACCAAAAACACATTTGCCCCGTAAGGATGTAGTGAGTTTGGGCCGAAAGTGAACGAGCCCCGCAGGTCCGTCTTTTAGTGGGTAGGTTGCAGTATTATATTAGGTCGATTGAAGCAGCTGGAAACGCAGTCACATAGTATGCAGTGAAAGAGTTTACCACAGTGATTTAACAATACC